>NW_022111373.1:93882898-93919988 GCF_000313985.2 Echinops telfairi
CCTCTATTTCCTTTGACTTTCCTCTTCTCCCACTATCATGCTTAGTCCCCACCAGGGTTTCAGCAATTCCTCCTGGTTACATTACCCTTGATCATAGCCTACCAGGCCTCCCACACCCTCCTCACCATGGATTTGGATCACTTGTTGTTCCCTTGTCCCTGGGTTTGTTAACAACACTACCGTTTCCCCCACCTCCCTGAATTTATTAATTTTTAAAAACCATGTTTTCAGGCCTTTTGTGTGTTTGCATTAATTAGGGAATCTCCAGAAGAAACATAAAGAGGTACACCTTACTTGATGAGCAAGCCGATACACTATTACATATGTAAAAAGTGCAGTTGCATTTTACAGTATTCAGAAAGGAGGAGGACTGGAATTTGCAAGCCCAGGGGAAGCAGTACAATAAATGATGCTGGACTTTGGGAATTGCTGTCAATGACATGAAACAACATGTATGAATTATTGAACGGAAAATGGATTTGCTCTGTAAACCTTCACCCAATTCACAATAGAAAGCTTTTATTTATTTTAAAAAGGCAAGCCCAAGTATAAAAGAAATGTACATGATAGCTATCAGATCAGTCTCATTTCACCCTCAAGAAACCTCAAAAAACACCATCACCCCACTTTTCCTTCTTATTTTTGAATTGCTTTTCTTGGTCAAAGTGTAAATTAATATTATAAGATCCTTCCTAATTTAAAGAAAGCATTAAAAAATTTTGGTACGAATTGGGAATTAATACAGATATCATTTCTTAGTTCAATAATGTCAAGCAGTCTGTATTGTACACTCACTGCCACACACAGTTTCCAAACACTCTTTTTCTCCCTGGACTCCCCGACACGTGTCCGTCACAGAATGGGCTGTCATTTACGGATGCTGCTGTTCCTCAGCACCAGAGCTGCCTTGAGTTGAGTGCAGATCTCTAGCATCGCGCTCCTCCTCTCATTGCCATTGAGTTGATTCCGATGAACAGCGACCTATAGGACAGCGGAGAGCTGCCCCGGTGGATTTCTGAGACTGTGACTCTTTGGTGGAGTTGAAAGCCTTATCTTTCTCCCACGCTGGTGGTTTCAAACTGCAGACCTTCTGGTTGGCAGTCCAACATGTAACCACTTCTATTCACCCAGACTCCCTGCCTGGCATCACTAGAGGGCGGTAAACACAAATAGATGTATTGACTTTACTTGAATTAAGGTTATTTTCAAAATCAGAGAAAGTTATACCTGTTAGAGTGTAAAAATATATATATATTTATGATTTAAATGATAGATTAGAAGTGAATTCAAGATTATGATCACCCTGTAAGGATATTTTTTAAGCATTTAAAAATGCCAGAATAAGTATCTTTAAAGCACAGGTCTGCTAAGGTTATCAGAGTTTTCACCTTTCCTCAAACGCCTGGGTGGTGCCAGCATTTGACAGACTGTTGCTAACCCACAGTTAGTTTGAACCCATTGGCAGTTCTAAGGAAGAAAGCCCCAGCAAACTACTTCAGAAAAGGTTTCAGTCTAGAGAGCCCAGGCTACAGTTCCCTGGAGCACAGGGCAGCTAATAACAGCAACAACTCGCCCTCAGAAAGCAAGGAGAATTTAGCAGTTGGATATGAGTTTGTGAAGCTTAGCAACATTTGAATATTTTTTCAGAGCCTACTTGGTGCCAACCTGCTTGTCAATTAGCAACTCCCAGAACTTTGGTCTTAAGTAGAAAGACGTAAAATGAAATAGATCCAGTTGTTAGGGGTCATCGAGCTGCTTCCAACCCAGTGACCCTTTAGGGCACTTTAGGGCACAGTAGGACTGGCCCTGTTCCAAAACTGCAACTCATTATGAGAGTAGAAAGCCTCATCTTTCTTCTGAGGAGCAGCTGGTGGTTTCGAAGTGCTGACCTTGTGGTTAGCAGCCCAGTGCATCACCCCAATACAATATGAACTTATTGTGTACAGACATTAGACTACATACAGAATAATGCCAGGAATATTTTTTTGAATCTACTTTTTGGCAATTTAGCAGTTGGAGAGTAGTACAAATAAAGCCTTGTGGTAGGGTGGTCCAGTGAGCGTGCTGGACTATTGGCCTTGTCTAAAGGGGATATTGTAATACCTATGTTAGTGGTCCTTGAAAAGATTAGCAGTGAAGAATATAAAGCTCTTAGTGCATCTAAATAAAAACCCAAACCCAGTCCCAGCACATCAGTGAGCCTGTAGGACAGAGTTTAAATGACTTGGTATGACACATAATAACCTCCCTCCCTCTTCATGTTGAGTATTGTCTGCAAATTCTGTGTGGCCATTGCAGTGGATTATTGAACCCAGCCTGGCAGTAGCGTGCCAAGGGAGGAATAGAAACCGACCCCTGGCTCAGGGCAGTAGGTAAGCCAGAGGAGGTCTGATAAACCCTCCTTGCCATTTTGGCACAAGGTATGCCTCTACTCTTGTTTTGTCCCAACCCTCAGGATAGTGCCTGGCTGATGTTGTTGTTACTGGGTGCCACGGAGCTGATTCAGCTCGTAGCTGCCCGAGGTGGTAATCTTATAGGTGCAATTTGCCAAGTCCTTCTCCTACAGAGCCACTTGTAGTTAACTGAGCTCTTTAGCGATTGCACTGCCTTGCACTGCCTTGCCTGCTGCAGCGCAGGCAAACCCACTGCCGTCAGATCACCCCCTCAGTTCCAACTCCCAGCCACCCTGTGTCGGGCTTCCGAGAGCATCGATCTTTATGGGAGCACACCGCCTCATCTTTCTCCCAAGTCTTTATTGCCAAGATCCACTTTTGTTCCTTTCTTAACTTGGTGCAGTCCTAAGTCCGTTCTCTTCGGATCAAAGTATATCCTGAAAGATGTGCACAAAACCGTGCGATCGCTGACCATTGACCCTCCCCTTCATGAGCTTTCAGATGCTCTTTCTGTTTTTTCCCATCAGATTTATAATCAATCACCCCACTCCCGCCCCAGAGCCTTAGCATCTGGAGCTCAGACACAGATAACAATAGAAACAAAAGGCACTCAGAGCAGTGTAGCCACAACCGATGAGACCAAGTGCCATGAGAGAGGGCGGTGCAGAATTGGGCTTCATAGCCATGCTGTGCTTTCCAGGTTGGACAGGGAAAGAGATTGGGGTGTATCTGTGTCACCAGGGAAGCCACTTCATTGAGTTAGAAAAAAGAAGGCATGAAATTGTCTGGTTGCCATTGCAGAGCAGGGTTTGTTTAGCAGGCAGAGCAGCAAGACTAGAGAGAAGAGATAATTAAAATGCATAGCAGTGGCTCCGGAATGATCAGCCATCCTTGTCTAAAATTCAGCTACAAGATTTTCCCCAGCTTTTCGTGGCCCTCATTCATCACGAGGAAGAGGGGAATCCCATTCATATTTCCATGTGACAGCTTTGCAGCTGTAGGAATACCATTATTAAATGGCTTTTTGCCCATCCTTCTCCCACCGAACCCCCCCACCCTAGGTTATCCTCCCCCTTAGCAACCAATCGAAAGGCAGCCTGGGCTGAAGCCACACCCCTGCCCTTCCTGGCGGAGGGATGGCATGCTATTGGTGCATATAGTTGAGATTCTTTGGGAGGCGTTTCTTGTCACTGTACGGCTTTCCTGCAATTCCTTATTTGGTAGCTTTTGACAGAACTAGTCTTTCTTGCAGCCAACCATCTTGACATACATTATTCATAAGCCCTGCTGCTCCGGGAGAGGAAGATGCAGACCCTTAGATTTTTAGATATTTCTTTATCCCATGAACTCTCTTTATTCCGACTAGTTGTTCAATCTGGTTCCCTTCTGGAGTTCTGCAAATGGCATGCATTCCATGGGAAGACTGCTGGACGGTATCTAATGCGAGGATTCCATATATACACCTAATTACCAAAAACCTTGCAAGTCCCTCACGCACCGTGGCTTGTGGAGATTGTTAAAGTATCGAGGTTTTGAAGATAGACGTATTTTAGAGCTTATTATCTCTCTCTATATCAATCCATCCAACATGCCTGAAGTAAACTATTTACTGTCAGTGTCTTGGGGCTACATAAAGGTAAGATTTCTTTTAGCTTTCAAAACTCATGATTAATAGATTACGCAACTGATAGTGCCGATGCTTTCTACCAAAGGCTTATGCTTTAAAGCCATTTTATTTCTTCCCCTTAGGCACAAATTAGGAAAGGAAGAATGTGATTTTAGTGGTCAAGATGAGGAAGATTACATAAGTTGTTGGATGTAACTTGCATGTTTAAAAAGCTTTTTTTTTTCCAGTAGGCAGTCAATAGTTGTTGTTTGTTTTTGTTTTTTTCATTTGTCATGAGTTATTTCAGCTATCATTTTAAATCTTAAGGTAATTAAATAGCTTCATTGGAAAATAAATTCTTTGGCTAAATGACATGTTGCCTTATGGGTCCTAGGTAGTATGTAGCATTCAAAATAATACAGAATTTGTGTCTCTTGGGGAAAAACCTATACTAATTTAACTAGATAAATGAATATATCTTTTCTACTTTTGGATATCAATCTTTAGATAATGATATTGGCTGACTATTTGAACGTCACATTACTGCAATGAAAACCTGTCTATGAAAATGGGAAGAAATAATGAGTTTGTATGATAACATTTGCTTTTGTTAATCTCAGACAACAAAGGACTATACTAACTTCAGTAGGATTATAATTTTTCCTGGGCAAGCTTTTTGCAAGCCCCACAGTGGTACCTGGCGAGCTTACCTCCATAAGAGAATCAAGAGCTAGAAAGACCTCATTCTGTCCCAAAGGAAGCATTCTTTCAGAAATGAAAGTTTATGCCTACTTACCCCAATCCTACTTAAGCCAGTTTTTTAAGATTCATTGTCCATTATTTTAATGGCCCTGAGATTGGAATTTTTTGGTTTTGTTTCATTTTTTGCTCTCCTTCCTCTTTTGCTGTGAGCTTGACTTGAATTCTAAGATCTGTTATTTCAGGTGTAGCCGCCCAGTTAGTCTTGCCCCTCACGCGCAGTTCAAGATGGGCTAGATCTTGTAAGTTGTTTTGGAAATAGGTAACTTTTTTTACTTGAATATTACTAACCACTTCCTGGCTTAGAATAATATTTAAGAAATTTAGAGAAGTAATAGAGCCCATAAGAGACCCTGTAACCTCCTTCCAGAATTCAACGCTTAGCTGTTACTCAGCTCATATTTTAGAAAGGCTTCACATGTGTATTATAATTCTGAATGATACTTCAAGTAACCTAAATGCAGAATTTTACTGCTTAGAAGCATGTTGTGGGGAATGTTTTCTAGACAGCTTTGCTTGATTTTTAATACTGTACCTTGATCTATTTGGTTTTACATGGGGCTTTGAACAATGGTATTTTTATATGGTAAAGCCAGTGTTTATTTTAAATAGCTGATAATCTGCTTCATGCATAGTGTATTATAGTGCAGCACATTCACATTTTTTTTAAGCAAAATATTAGGAAGCGGTAAGCATTCTCCCAGTGTTTGCTGTGCCTCACCTTCTTAATCATACCCAAAGGAGACGTGTAATATTCCCAGTAGCAGGCTGGGGCATGAATGCAAACATACAGGGGATTACATTTAAGAATATTTTAATTGTCTTGTCTTGTTTGTTTTGGTCTCTTAATCCTAAATGCATGATAAAACTTGGCTTTTTAAATTTAATGTAAAAAGAAAAATACAGTGTCCAAGCACACCTGCATCTTCATTTTCCTAATGATACAAACGTGCCGGTGCAAACGAGAACAAAGGGTTTGAAAGCATTTGCTCAGAAATCCCCGTCCCCCCTTGTTGCAACCATGTTTCTATATATTGTTCTCAGATTATTTTGATGAAAAGAAAAATGTATCACTGGCAAACATGTAGAAGCCCCTCTTTTTAAAGTATGACATCCTCAGCTCAATTTCCTGCCATCTGCAACCAGGTCTTTTGAAAGGCTGTTCTACATTTATGTCTTCTAAATCTGCTGAGCACCCTAACGATCCTGGGAAGACGACATCTTGCTACCTTTTCTAATTGAACCCTATTCCTTGTGGTGATTTTTATGTCGTTATCCTAAATATATTGCTATGGCAAAATGAGGGGGGAAATCCACTTATATATCAGGATGACTGTTGAATGGTATAGTACATTGTTTTCTAGTAGATCCAGCTCAACACACCGAAACTGTTTGTTGGGTGAGCTACTAGTTGAGAAAGCGCAGGTAGTCATTTTTGTGCTTCTTAATTTAGCTTCCCAGGACTAAAAGTTTGATAGCAATCTCAAGGAAGGAAAGCCATTTAAATTGCTTTCAGTAAGTGACCTTACAGTCAGTGTAACTTAATTGACGCTTGGAAAATCATGTCTTCAGGAAATCCTCTGTGTTCTCTCCCCGGAGAAGATCGTGGGTTACAGAAAACATTGGCTTTCTGGCTGTGTGAAAGGAAGTGCTGGCTTCTTTGGAGCACCTTGATAGGGACATCTTTAAAGGATTAAAGATTCCTCTAGCCCCTGTCTTTGTTTCTTAACCAAAGGCAGGAGAGTATCTGAAAAGAGAGGTGTCCGATGTAGTTGTCAGTGGGATGTACAATCTCTCATTCAGCCTACACAACAGTTGGACTCTCTTCATGTCATAGGTTGCCCAAGTGGTCTATAAAGCTGGCTTATTTTGATGAATTCTATAAACAAAACTTCCTGGAAGATGAAACTTCATGCTTTGTAGGCTCTCAGATGAATCCAATAATGGGTGTCGTATATCCGCAAGTAGCATGTACTTTTTCTCTGCTTGAGCATATGACAGCATCCCTTAAACCTGGTCCCTTGTAAGTTAGATGGTGATCTTTTGAAAAAGAAAGTGGCTCCCAGAAAGCTTGCATTGTTGTTTAGCTACATTAGGGAGAAGTACCTGGAGGTCTGTTGGGCCATGTTTTGTCCTGTAGAGCACTAAGGGGCCAGAGGAATGCCTGAAAGCCTTGTCTACCTCGCTTGTTACAGAAAAGGACTTTGGCTTTGACCAGGCAGTTCTTAATGGCAGCATTTAACTCACAGCATGGATGATTTCAGGTACATGAGAGATTAGATGTTGAGTATATGTTTAGCAGATTCTCATTTTTCCAAGGGTGAATTGAATATGTTAAGCCAAAACCTTACTCACCTTTACGTATAATAGTTTCTTCCTTGGGCGGGTGGAGTGGTTTTCTAAATGTGAGCTACCCATAACTTTAGTCCAGGCCTTCACACGTGTGTCTTTTAGTGGTTTAAAAAAACATCACCAGAAAAGGCCCAGACATCACAGAAAGAGTGCTGGTCAAGGAGCTAAAACAATGAAAGAGTACAAATAATTGGGAGCACTTAATATGTGTTGGGCAAACACAAGACACGTTGTATTAGCATGGATACTTAGTTCATAGCCTCTCATCGTCCCAAGAAAATAAACTTCCGTAAAAGATGTGCAGACGGATTTTAAAACATGATTGTGGATGTCTTCATGCACATATGCTTAAATGGCTGGCCCCAGGTTTTCTCCCCCTCTGTGGGTTATAGTGAGTAATGGTAAGTTAGCAGAAACTGTAATTCATCTTTTTTTGTATGCTACACAATACCAATTTAAAAAACATGAGGAAAGGAGAAGAGAAGGAAATACAGCTAATAAAGTTGTCAGTTAACATTGGATTATGGGCGTACGGGATTTATGCCTCATTTTTGTGTGTGTTTGTTTTTCCTATAGGGGTTAGTGAATGTTCAAGTTTTTATAACGTATCAACCAAGAAAATGAACTTTGTGTTCCTGTAGGCCTGAGATTAAACACCCTAAACCAAAACCAAACCGAGCCCACTGCCGTTGAATCAATTCAGACTCATAGTGACCCTACAGGACAAGGAAACTGCTCCATACACTTTCCAAGGCTACATCTTTATAAGAGCAGAACTTTCTCTTTCTCCTGCAGGCGGCTAGTGGGTTTGAACTGCGTACTGTGCTGTTAACAGCCCAATGTTGAACACGGTGGCCCAACCGGGGCTCCTTACTCCCATTGTCACTGAGTCAGTTCCAACACATAGCAGCCCTATGTAGGATTTCCGAGGCTGCAAATCTGTACAGAAATAAGCCTCATCTTCCTCCTTCACAATCGGAGTGACTGGTGGGTTTGAAATGTGGATCTCGCTCTCAGCAGCCCAATGCTAACCCCTCACACCACCACGATTCCTTTAGAATCCGTCAGTTAACAAGCAGAAGAATGTATGTTGGTCCTGGGAAGGTCTTCAGCTTTGAAGGCATGAGATGCTAGTGTTCATTTCTTGAAGTCCCCAGTGGGTCACCTGAAGTGTTGTCATGGGTCTCCCACAGTGTTCTGTGGTGATAGTTCAATTCTTAATCGGAATCTAGATGGGCCATGAGGTTGACTTTAGTGATCCGTCAGGTGTCACTGGTTAGGCCCCCCTGGGATTCACTCTGCAGAGATACAAGATTGTCTTTTGGTGCTAAATAAACCAATTAAATAGTTAGAACCCCGTTTCAAACATTAGTGAACAATAAACAGACTACACCCCAACAGGGTGAAATTAAGAATCAATGAGGGAATTCAAATGTTGATGAAGCTTACTGTATCAATTTTAAAAGACCACTCATTGCGTATTAATTAGGGCAGAGTGTTTTTGACGGCTTTTTGAGGAACTGTCTAGTAGCAGTTACTGTATGCATTGAGAAAATATTAAGGGAAGTCCTAAGGTATATTAAAAGGTCCAGTAGCCTTTTTAAAAAATCAAAGGAAGACACCCTAACAAGAAGCGTATCTGGGGAGACCCAAGACCTACTGAATACTGTGATTTGGGAACGCCAAGTAGAGGTTGGAGGTTCAGTCCTGTGTTGCCTTGTGATTAAATAGGAGCCATTTAAATAGACATCAGTCAGCAGAATGAACTGTGAACTGATGGGGTGTTGGAAGTTGACCTGTTATGTGACTTGGGGAAGTGGATTGGGAAGTTCGATGGTCATACAAAAAACAGTCCATCTTTAAAAAGCTAAAAAAAAAAAAAACCTTCCACTCTATTCAAAAAGGAAACATTAGAAATGAAACATACATGGTGCCTTTCCACACACTTATTTCTCCAGAGTTCTAGAAGAATACTCAGATCATATGTACTCTGTTTTACATTGGCGTGAAAGACTACATTTTACCCTTTTACCAGTTCCCAAAGTTCACATGTACTAATGCAAAATGACTTGGTACAAACAGACCATGTTCTGTATGGCAGCACTTGTGTGTCCCTGGAAGTTAGCTTCTTTGTGTTCCTTCTTTGAATTCTAGCAGTGCATCTTAATTTCGTGTCCCCCCATTCACCTTCATGAAATGGTTTTGGGTGTCTAAATGTGTCATTCAGTATGGAGGTCACTAGACAAATGTGTCGCTACTCCAATGTGATCGAATTAAAGTAGTTTTCATTTAGGGTAGCCATGTTTTAAGGCATCTACTAGCCACCTGGGGCTAGGAGGTAGCACGCAGGTCAGGGTAGGTTCTAAACCTTTCCCATCATCGCTGAAAGCTCTGTTGGATGATGCTGGCCTAAACTCGATATGAGGGTCATGTTTACATGTCTTGTGTTTATTTTTCTAGGTCTGAGAGTATGTTTATGTAATGTCATTTAAATTTTTCTTTTTCCCTTTCCAGTTCAAAAGGATGCTTAATCGGGAGCTCACCCATCTCTCTGAAATGAGTCGATCTGGAAATCAAGTCTCCGAGTACATATCAAACACATTCTTAGGTGAGAATAATGGGCGATTTGAACTGTTTCTTTTAAGTTTGTTTTCGGAGGGGTTGTCAGCACTGACTTACTTTGAAACCAAGCAAGCTTTAGCAATTGCATTTGGTTTTCACCTGTCTTACCACTAATTTGATCCTCTAAGCCTTAGAAGCTAAGATAACATTTTAAAAATTCTTTCACATCTGTTCAACTTCAGGGACTCTATGAATTAGGTTCTATGTTACCAGGGCTCTCAAAGTAGTAGCCTCGTTAAAAATATATCTTACACCAAGATCTCTGCCTGGAGTCAGTAAAATGCTTGTTAAATGGCAAATCTTCCTTACTGGCCAACCTAATTGACTGTCGTGGACACCAAGCCCATTAATGAGCCAGTGAGGCTCACAGACCACACCGTTGTTGACCAAAAAATGTGATTACAGCTGAAAGTGTGGTGTTGTAGAACCTCCCTCCTCGTCTACTGGAATAACATAGAATGAACAAAATCAGGAACTTGAACGGATCCTGGACTCCATTCACTTTCAAGTACAACCGCTGTACTATCTAATTAACACACGCACTAAGCAGACTTCTGTTAATCCATACCTCCATGCACAAAGATCAGCTGGCTGTGTGGAATTAGTGGCATCTTATGTCTTCTTAGAAAATCACAATCTGTGCACATGCATAGCAGTTAATATCAGAAATCCCCTGTCCCATAAAAAACTTGAAACATCGTACACCTGATCTCAGTATAGCACAGGACATTCAAGAGTAGTAGAAATGATTTAAGTCATCCCCAAATGCTGCTGCGACCACAGGGTAACCCACTTTGATAAGCTTTTAGACTTCCATATTGTTGTTTTTAGGACTTGGGGTGTGCCGACGCCACCATTTTGAAATTAACAATTATAACTGGGGTCCTTCCTTGCAAGGGTAATTTTCAAGCCTCTAAATAGATTTCAAATAGGAATACAGTTGATGACCAGTGGCAACAGTGTGATTTGCTTTTACGTAGCTATCATGAAAAGTCTCATTAACAATGAAATTATCAGGGCATCTGTTGTATCAATAAAGTGACCACTGATTGTCGCGCTTGCTGTCCGAGACTCTGCAACCAGATGTATTGGCAGCAGTCATGCTCAGCGCCGCCAAGTGAAGTGTGTATCAAACTGTGAAGACCCAGCTTTTCTCCAATGGGCTTGCCTTGGAACCATTTCATAGCATACACTGTGATCACTGGGACCGTGCCCCTTGTGTCTGTTGGGACTTCAAAAAACAGGAGTCGATAATTAATGTATAAAATTCCTCAATTTCTTAAGATAAACAACATGAGGTGGAAATTCCTTCTCCAACTCAAAAGGAAAAAGAGAAAAAGAAAAGGCCGATGTCTCAGATCAGTGGAGTCAAGAAGTTGATGCACAGCTCCAGTTTGACTAACTCCAGTATCCCAAGGTTTGGAGTGAAAACCGAACAAGAAGACGTCCTGGCCAAGGTACCGTGACGTCAGGGACCTTGTGGGAATGAAGGAGTGTGGAGTCGTTCTTGCACACATATAGAGCAGAGACATACGTGGGTGTGTCTGGTGTCTTTGGACGTACTCTGCACAGCTCTCTCTGAATTATTTGTGCTTCATTAACATGTGGACTAGGCAGGTGGATGGTATGTTCTTTGCTTTTGACCTCTCCATTTTAGTCTTTGAACTTAGAGAGTTAGAAGTCAGCTCAAGATAGATAGAAAATGAAAAAGAAAGGAGGGAAAAAAGAGGACTGCTCTGTATTCTTATCTCTTTTTTTTGAGAATTAAATTAGCTTTAATGAATGAATTTGATCCAGCGAAGAAATGCTGTGACATTAAGATCCAAAGTATGTAAATACTCGCGTTAGCAAAGTCGTAAGGTTAAGAAGTGCTATTCCGTTTTCAGTACATTTAAATGAGCTTGCACAATCTTTGCCTGTATTGATACTGTTTCAGCCACAGCATTTAGTGATGGAAAAAAATGGACATCTTTGTGCTAAATCAGTAATTGTTCAACGATTGGGTTCATTGATTGGCTTATTTTATGGTATCTTTTGGTCATTCCAGGAACTAGAGGATGTGAACAAATGGGGTCTTCATGTTTTCCGAGTAGCAGAGCTGTCTGGGAACCGGCCTCTGACTGTTATCATGCACACCATTTTTCAGGTAAACCCGGTGAAATTCTGACACATTTCTTTTACCTGGGCACTTGATGTCTAGTCTTGGGAGGATGTACATAAAAATAGGTTTCATCTCATTCTTTATGCATCCTCTTAAGCTTATTATTGGCCCTTTTACCTGGGAACAAATAAGGGTACAGAAAGATAGAATGTAAGACACAAATATATCAATTTTGTTTTTCCATTTAAGAAAAAGATGTAGTATGGGAAGATTGAAGCATTTCATTAAAGTGATGGTTGGAAGATAACATTATGACCCTGGCGAGCTCAGATAATAGAATGCTATTAAGTCCCCTGTTAACTAAACCTTAAAGCGTAATTTTCATTTTTATTATTCACCTACTGATATCTTTTCCATGTCCAGTTCTCATTTGAACCGGGCTCTCTTCGTCCCCAGCTAGCATTTGGGATCTCCATGAGAAGTTGAAGCTCTAGTAAACTGGGGATTGGAATGGCAGACTCCAAACCTAGGAGGGGTTGCGTTTCAGACTGTGGGCTCCAGTGGTTGACCAGCAAGACTGGACTGAAGTGACCTCATGATATTTGGAAGATGGGAGCTGTGACACTTGACAGCTCATTCCCAACCCTGTACATTTTGAGTAAAGTCCACTTCAGTTCTATAGTGGAATTTTGTTCTGTCCCTGAACTCGCTTTATCTTCCATTGGTTTCCGTGTTTCTCACTAAGTTTTGTGAAGGAACCATTTTTGTCATCTGTAGGCCATACATACCGGCATGTGATATTTTCATTAATGCTCTATGGGAATTGTTTCACATCTCTCTATGTCTGTGTATATCTGTAAAGATAGGAGTGTTAAGAGGAGTTGTTTTTCTGCAGGAGCGGGATTTGTTGAAAACATTTAAGATTCCAGTAGATACTTTAATTACCTACCTTATGACTCTCGAAGACCATTACCACGCTGATGTGGCCTATCACAACAACATCCATGCTGCCGACGTCGTTCAGTCTACTCATGTGCTACTGTCAACACCTGCTTTGGAGGTAAAGCGATTGTCTACATTTCAGGAATTGCCACTTCTGTTCCCAACTTTTATAGTTGTATATGAAAGTGCATGCAGAGGCTAATTGAGTTCTAGGGGAAACTGTTGCTGTGGGTAACAGATGGGTTTGGCCGATGAAAGTGACCCAGAGCTTAGGGCTTCATCTGTCGTCAGTACTGCGTCTTTGAAGTGCTCTAGTGGACATTGTATATGTACTTCATATATGTACCTTGAAATATCTACTCTGCTAGCTTTTATATTGATAGTTTAAAGGATGACTATTTTATAAAATTTCTCTAAGCAATGCCCCGATTTTTTTTAACGTAGAATTTATTAGAGGGAAGTGCTTCCTTTAATTTTTATCAAATCCTAAGAAGTTACTCCATTAAATCTTTACTAAGCAATTGGATTTGCTTAAATGCTTTGGGAAAGTAGTTTCTCTTGCAAATATCTTTTACGATTAAGGTGGTTTTCATTATTAACTGTTGCTAATACCGTATAGTTGGATCAATAGTCTTGAACTAGAATGGATTCCATCCCACTAGTCCCCAGGAGACAGTTATTAGTGTCTAGAGCTATGTCCCAGCTAGACTGCTGGCATGTAGCGGACACAGACCAGGGGTGCTGCTAAGCATTCTGTAATGCAAAGAACAGCCTCCACAACAAATACTTTTCTGTCCCAAATTTTCAGTGGTACTGAGGTCTCATCCTGGTTTGGATAAAAGGGGGTGGGGGAATCGCTGCTCATGTCCTATGTTTTCAGAAGATTCTTAAAATACCTTAAATATTTTTACAACAAGCTAATTGTTTCTTTAAAGAATTTCAGACTCTCCTTTTATAATAACCTTTAATATACATATAACCAATGGGAAAGGTTTAGTCACGAGATGTAATAACATTAGATAGTAGGTTTTCTTAGAGGGTGGCACTTAAAAAGGCATAGGTGTTCCTTTACCTAAAACCTCTTTCTTATACATCATAATATATTTTGAAGCTTCATTTTATTTTCTTAAAATAATGCCTAAGAATCAGTTCCCATTCAGTATAGGTGTATTCGTTCTATCATAGATTAGTAATTCGTTGTATCATAGACTGGTAATTCATTGTATCATAGATTAGTAATTCGTTGTATCATAGATTGGTATTTTGTTGTATTATAGATTAGTAATGCCACATGTATTGTCTGTCTGCTTTTCCAGGCTGTGTTTACGGATTTGGAGATTCTTGCAGCAATTTTTGCCAGTGCAATACATGATGTAGACCATCCTGGGGTCTCAAATCAGTTTCTGATCAATACAAGTAAGTGCAGCCCCTGTACTTACTTATTTATGCTGAGGAAATTCTTTCTTCGTACATTTTTGAACGACTGAGAGGGATTTTATAAACGTGGATGTTTCTTTCATTCTATATACAGCTATAGTCATTTGAGATGTGTAAATATGTTCTTTAACGATAGTGTATTTTAATGGAATGCAGCCATGGAATTAATTGTGACAGCCCATAAAGCAGATGCTGTTTAGAGGGACTGGGGGAGGAGGAGCACCTGAATTCTAGCACTTCTGTAATACATGAGTGTATTGGTAGAGTAGGGTACTCAACATGAAAGCCTATAGAAAGATTAGAATATTGCCTCTCAAGCTCTAAATGAAACAAAAAGAAGCTTAAGGGAATCAACGTGAACCGTCTCACTTGATAGAGCTTGGCCTTTGATCCTGGTCACAAGCTGTGACTTCTTCCTGTCCTGCCAGGAGCCCAACCCAGGAGTTTCCTTTGTAAATCTCTTAATGAGGCAGCAGGAGCATCTGTTCTCATTTGTTATCTTTCAACCTTGAACTCTTTTTCTTCATCCACCTCCCCCCGCCAGTGACATTTCATCACATAAGATGTCATGAGCACCGACTTTGGAGAAGTCTGGGAGGACAGTTCACCTCATGTCATAGAGTCCAATCTGACTCATAGCGGAGTGGACTGTATGAGCGTGTCAAGCTGCCCCTGTGGGGTTCCAAGGTTATAATTCTACGGGAGTAGAAAGCTTTGTCTTTCTCCCTTGAATCGACTGGTGGTTTCAAACTGCTAACCTTGTGCTTAGCAGCCCAACACGTAACCCACTAGGCCACCAGATTTTTTTAAGGCCGTGGCTCTCAACCTTCCTAATGCCGTGACTCTTTAATACAGTTCCTCATGTTGTGGTGACCCGCCCTCCAACCATACAATTATTTTCGTTGCTACTTCAAAACTGTCATTTTGCTACTGTTATTAATCGGGCGACCCCTGTGAAAGGATCGTGTGACCCACAGGTTGAGAACTGCTGCCTTAAGGGATGATAAGGACTGTTTAATTTGAGGCATCTCTGGCACACAGCTATCCAGAGGGCCTCTGCACGGAATGTTTAGATTAGCCTCTGAACAAGATTTTAAATAAATCCCTGCTATGGGAGACTAGGATTTTCAAATCCCTTTCATAGAGACAAAATAAGATGCCGAGTTATTGAAAAAGCTTTCTAATGTCAACTAAGAGTGTGTCCCTTTTTTTTTTTGTGCCTTGGATGCTAGCCTTCTCCTGCCCCAGAGCATCCCATGGTACATTCATAACCTGTATGTGGCTGGATTTAAAGAGAAAATTTCAGTGTAGCCCTGCTCCCTTCTGGATTGCACTCAGACTTAAAGGCTGATTTAGATATATTTTTACATCTTGTAAGAGCCTCCGGACCACCCTGTATCAGAATGCACCTCAGTGAGGCCCTCACGTAGAGAGGAGAGTTTCCTGAGACGCGCAGAGAATAACAAGTACATTTTAGTAGTTTAATTTATGACCTGATCTATCCACAGTTACACAGGATAACATTTCATATTTCCACTACCTAATGAGAACCTACAGTGGGGTCCTTGCAAGTGTCATGAGAGCATTTTCCTCACTCTGATCACACATAGTGCTCTGTGATCTCAGGGCAGCTGTGTGGGCTTATATGGGATCAGCGACCCGAGTTGAGCAAGGAGCTCTCGAAATACATTGTATGCTGGCACTATGATTTACCTATAAATGTGTCTTTGTAAGACTCTAGTTTTATTTTATGAATTTATTTTACCAAACACAAAGACATTTGGATTTTAATTCAATATTACTCTTAAGAAAGGTATGTTTCTCCCTCTCTTTAAATGAACACCAAAAATTTAGACAGGTGTGGTTTGTTTGTATCTTATTATAAAAGTTTGGTGTGTTCCCTATGATTGCATTCAAATTAGGAAATCAATTAGAGAGCCAATGAAAACAACTGCGAGCAAAGGCACTGTGTTCTAAGTTGTGTGATAGGTTTTTTAAGGAAGATGAGGACCAGCTGTGCGCTGTTCATCCTGTGGGTGTCTAAGGACAGTGGACTGAGCGTGGCCCGTGAAGATGCTTGGTGGGAATTTAGGCCAAATGAGAAGGGCCTTGATGCTGCAGGTGGTTTCGATGGCCTCCAAAGTTGGAGAGCGACTGAGCTAGATAATGAAGAAGTCTGGGGGTAATTACAGAAACAAGGGCAGAAGCAGCCACGGATCATCTTTTTAAGGCCGTTTTGCTGCTGACCTGCCTTGGGGAGAAAGAGGACTTACCTGCTTTGGGCAGTTTCTTTGTCATCGTGTGATATTGGGCGCTGACCGCCTTCTATGGGATTTCGGCTACACAGGGGAGTCGACTGTCTCCAGAACGACTTCCGATTGCTTTTGTTGTTGTTGAGGGTGGGCTGTGATGAGGTGGGGCGAGTATTCCTGAGAGAAGGAATCAACATCATCACTTGATACTTGAAAGTATCAGAGGGTCCAGAGAGTTGTCAGAATCATCTCGTTAACTTAGCTTTTGGCTAGATCGTGCCAGTATTTCATCATGACCCAGAAGAGGCTTTCGTTGCCATCAGCCTAAGTTTTCACGTCATGGGATGCTGTAAAGGACACCTTCGACCACCTGTGAAATTGTAATAAACCCCTTGTCAACTCACCAAAGTAGAATCTAAAGCAGTATTTGGGAGCTATGTTATGCCAGTTAACTTTGTCCCCTCCAGACTCTGGGCCAGAGCCCCCAGATTCAGGAATTTATTCCCTCAAGGTGTTAATGACTAAGAAATTTTAATAGCTGTACCCTCTGTGTGCTCTGCTATATTTATGAACATGTTTGCAGCGAAAGTAAATATGAAAATGGGATTAAAGATAATAGAATTTTTTCCACAAGCATTTTGAAACCCCCTTGTATTGACCTCTGGTGCTTTTAAGCCTTGTACTCCTCCCTCCCAGAGTCTTCCTTGGCTTTGATCATTTGTGCTGACCTCTCCTCTTTCTTGTTATGCATTGCCCACCCTTCACCCAAGGTAATAGGGTTCTACCCTCCATTCATGATTTAACGATTGATGAAGGAGCTGTTCACGTGTATCAGTAATGAACGCAGATGTGCAAGTGTCTGAGCCCCTGCTTTTGTCATTTGGGGGTATACGTCACGGAGTGGAATTTGGGGGTATACGTCAAGGAGTGGAGTTGCTTGGTCATATGGTAATTGTGTGTTTCACTTTTTGAGGAACCATCACACTGTTGTACCAATAGTGGCACCATTTTTGTTCTCACCAGCAATGTGCAAATGACTGTTTCTCCAGCTACTCCCAACACTTGTTTGTTGTTGTTGTTGCTATTGCTTTTCATCTAAAAAATTGTATTTATTTAATTTTTAAAATGTAACTAAAAATCATTTTTATTAGGGGTTCTTAAAAGCTCTTTTTTTTTTTAAGCTCTTAACACTTGTTATTTCAGTAGGCTTTTATTTAAAGAACCATCCTACTGGGTGTCAAGTGGTATCTTATATGTTTCTGATTTTGCACTTTTCTAATGCACAATGATGTTGAACACCTTGATTGGCCAATTGTCTACAATGCCTATTCCAAGTCATTTGCCCATTTCCTAGTGAGTCATCTATTTGTTGTTGAGTTCTGGAATTTATGTATCTGGTGTATATATTGTCCTTATCAGACATATTGTTTGCAAGGATTCTCTTCCATTCTGTGGCTTGCCTTTTCCCTATCCTGATAGTGTCCTTTGATACACAAATGTTTTTTAAGTTTGATGAAATCCAATTTATCTATTTTTTTTGCCTCTCGTTTGTTTGTTCTGGCATCTTATTTAAGAAAGCAGAGCCAAAATCCAAGGTCATAAAGATTAGCCCTTCCGCTTTCTTCTGAGTTTACTATAGCTTTAGCTCTGAAATGTAGATCTTTTTTTTATTTTTTAAATTAATTTTTCTATTTGCTATAAGGATCCATCCAGCGTCTTCCTTTCGTTTGCAGATTACCCACGTTCACAAATCTGATCTTATTTTAGAATGAGCTTCCTGCAGAGCTGTATTTGTGGAGTGTATGTAGGCCTTTGCTTTTTGTTCTTGCTTTCGTTTTTATAAACATACATTCTAAATAAGATTAATTTAATGTTTACCGAATACAATTATTATATATGGGAGAAAGCTGTGCCCGTTTGCTCCAATACAGACTTATAGGCTCAGAAATCCTAAAAAACCCTTGTTTTACTCTGCCTTAGAGGGTTGCTGTGGTTGAGGGGGTGTGGGTTTTATGAGTTTGATGGTTATACAGAGATCGTTATTTTATTCGGTAAGAACTATGTCACGCTAGACACCGGGAGACACCGGTGCGTAAGACTACCTTTTGGCCCACAAAGAGCCTCTATTCTGCTGGAAGTGACAGATAGAAGGCACCAAGCGAAGGTGTCCCATCAGTACTAAGTGCTGGTCTGTGGGGAGAACTCATGCAGGGCGAGCGGACAGAGATGAATGAACTGAAGGGGAGGGAGCCCTGCGATTTTATTCTTTCATCCTTGGCAAGTGACAGAGTGAGACCCGCACTCTCCTTCCACCATTCAAGGAGGACTGCTTGGCTCAGATTTCCGTGCCTTCCTCCTGTGATGTCGTGGCACGGTCATGTTCTAATTCTAGCCCAACCCTCACAGGAGCCAGCCGTGAGAAGAGCAAACAGCCTAACTCTTACAAGGCCCTTGTACACAAGGATTTCTAGTGTCGGCCTCATCTTAATCATTCCTGCATTCGGTCTTCATAATAGACCGTGTTCGGCTCCCCGGCCATTCTAGCCATCATCAAAGCTTCCAGTCTCCTTTTACTCCCTGGGCCTTTTAAGTAAATAAACTGCTCTCCTGCCTAGAAGTTCTGCTTCTGTTTTCTACTCTATTTCTCTCACAAGGAGAGCTCTCAGAATGTAGGTTTCCAATCAGAGTTGTAGTCCTCAATCTATGCAGAGGCAGTGTGGACAGGATGTCACTCTACTGCTGTCTTATAAGTGTTGTGTCACTTTACGATTCTCGTAGAAGCCTTCAGTCAGCATGTTACCTCAAATCGATCCTTAACTACTGTGGCATAAACCTTCAAACGGCATGTGACCTCGGACCTCACATGGCTACTCCCAGACGCCTCACACTAGTCTGGTGAGGAAGACCCATGCTAAACAGCTAAGTCCAAAAGGAGAGAGTCTTGGAGATGATTTTCAGGCCAGATCTGGGGGAATCTTAAACTTGTGACCATTTTACCTCAAACAATGATGGGATAAGTCTGCATTTATTTATGCCTAAAAGTGTTCTGTATTGAATTTGCCTATGTTACGTATTAAGAAAGTGATCGATTTGCGATTTACATGTCATTTTCCATGCTTGAATTTTTTTAAGAAAATAAGCTTTTGATAAAATTTATATATACTGATAAAATGAGGTCCAAATAATATGGGGCATATAGAAGAAAGGGAGAAATCACTTGAAATTCCACGCTCAAAGATAATGGGTACATCTTGGTGAACACCATTAAAGATTTGTCTCCTAAGCACATAAACGAGAGCTTTCCTGAACTCCCATTGTCTTTCAGTTCATCTTCCACGAGCTTTTGGAAGCCCCCCAAGTACACACTGAGCTAGGACATACAGGTTAACACAGTGGAGGTTTGCCTTTAGCCTTTTTGTTGTTTTGGACATAGAAAATGACTACATTAACTCACCCCCTGTTAATAGATATTAAGTTGTTCATTTTCTTCTGTTTGTGTGGCTGTAAGGTTGGGTGATATCTTTCTTAGAAAACATACATATTTTGAAATATTTTCCATGCATGTGTTAGGGGGGGAAGTGGCAAATCCGTGTGCTTTTTGTCTTGACAATAACTTAAGTGGAAACAGAATAAAGCACTCTTCTTTTATATTTTATTTTTTAAGGACCAGCTTATAGATCTGGGCAAGGAACTAGGGAGGGGGGGTGCTTTTATTCATGACCATGCACAGGTCTGGGGGTGGTGTGGTAAGAGAGCTGCAGATTTCTTTGCCAAAAGTTATGTAGGAAGTAAAATACTGTATGGTCCAGAGGCGTGGACAAAGTTACATAGTGACTGGCTTGAGGCTGAAAAATAGCAGGGGGAAGTGAAAATAGAAAAATGGAAAGAAAAAAGCAATGCTACAGAAGAAACACAAGTAAGCGCAATAGAAACAAATACAAAATTGCCTACATGTTCCAAATCATCCTTACATCATCTCTGAGTATAAACACAACAGTCCCATAGTCATGTGGTTTTTGAAGATAGAACAGGTTGAGTAATCCCAGCCATCAGGAACATAGCCCCTCTGATCTACATAGGTTGCAGGTGTTGTACATCTTACAGTAAGTGCTGAACTTATCAGGCCGAGTGCCTGTGGTTGGGTTTGGAGAAGAGGTGGACGGTCACTGGTCCGGCTTTTCTTTCGAGTTAGCAAATGGAGTTGAGACCCATGGTGACTTCATTTCCAAGCTCCCACTGCTCTTTCCACTGTCATATCATCCAGGATGTTCTTTTGGGTGTTGTCATATAAGAACAACAGACATGTCTAGGGAAAATTTGCATGCTGAATCCAGAAGGTTGGAGCCCTGGGGCCGTAGTGGTTATGAGACGGGCTGCTAACCACAAGGTCAGCAGTTCAAAACCACCAGCCAGCTCTGTGGGGCAGAAAAAAAAGTTCAATCATATCAAGAATCCAGAGGGTCTTAGAAAATCAAGAATAAGGTAAGAGCGGACGCTCTGCTAATCGTCTTCTTCTTGTCTGGCTTTCAGACTCTGAACTTGCCTTGATGTACAACGATTCCTCTGTCTTGGAGAACCATCATTTGGCTGTGGGTTTTAAGTTGCTCCAGGAAGAAAACTGTGATATTTTCCAGAATTTGACCAAAAAGCAAAGACAATCATTAAGGAAGATGGTCATTGACATCGTAAGTAGCCGCTGATAGCAAAAGAGAAAACTGTGATGCTATTTGTTTTGTTCATCTGAGCTGAAGATCAGATGAGAGGAGCCCTGTTTCAAAACCCATTGTGACCCTTTGTGTTCAAGGAAGCCGCCGCACTGCTGGCACTGATGCTTTGTAATCGGTTTTCCACTCTGAGCAGTTGGACTTAAGACTAATGACAGCAGCTCACTCTCATTATTCAGGTTTTATTGTCTGAGCTCCTCCGCTCGGGGGGCAGGCAGAGAACGACGACTAACAAGCGGAGGACGGTGGTCCTAAGTCAGATAGGGTTTTCTTCTTCTTCTCATCTTTAACCCTGTCTTTGACAGGGACATTTGTAAGCAGCATGACCTTATTCTTTCCCTTACATGTAGTAGCATGATCATAAGACTCCGGGGGAATCTCTGGATATCAGAAACCTCGTTAAGCTTTGTATATACAAAGGCAGGAATGAACAGAGGAGTCTGTTTCTAAAGAATTTGATCATCAGCCTTGGGTCAGTTACCTCTGCTGCATTAATCACTCTAATCCAATGTGTGGAACAGCTATATAGCACGTGGCAGTAGCCGATGGCAAGACCATTGTGCCCCCCCACCCCCCACCCGCTCTTCATTGTCATTGTCCTACTCTGCCCCTCTGCTGTACGGATATCTTGATCTGGGCCTCCAGGAGGCCTGACAACAGAAAAGCCAACTGCTCCAGGAAGGAGTAAAGACCCTTCTACATGCCCCTGTTAGATGTCACAGAGTTTCCCACTGTTTTCCTCAGACATTCTGCATAGTATTATCGTGCATGTAAAGTCTCACTTTTCCCCTCTTGGCCTGTTTTACGTAATAAAATGCCTCTGTCTCTTAAGGTCCTTGCGACAGACATGTCAAAACACATGAATCTCCTGGCTGACTTGAAGACCATGGTTGAAACTAAGAAAGTGACAAGCTCAGGGGTTCTTCTTCTTGATAACTATTCTGATCGGATTCAGGTAAAGCTTTGCTTGATTGAGTTTGCTCTCTGAGGATATGTGTTGAGCATGCGTGTCTGCGTATCTATTTGGCTGACTTTGCATATGATCCGCCCCCCCTTCTCCTGCCTTATACATTCAGTAATAATAACTAGGGGTTTTATACAGTTGCTTATTCCTGAGCTCTTAACCAAGTAAAATCGTATTGCTGTTTTCATTTCCATACACTTAAAAATGGAACAACTAACATCCAAAAGACAGCTCTTAACCAACTGTATACATACAGAACTTAACCAACTGTATACAACAGAACTCTGGTGGTGCAGTGTCGTAGGTGTTGGACTGCTGCCTGTAAAGTCAGTAGTTCAATCCCATCAGCCTGCTCCCACAAAGATTTACAGTCTTGGAAACCTGGGAAATCTCGGTGGGGTCACCCTGAATCAGATTCCACTTGATGGCAGTGGGGTTTTGAGGGGGTTGGTTTGTACATAAACAAGTTTCTCTTCTGATAGCTAGGTGCAGTGGAAGTGGCAAGGTTTGGGACTATTAATACAAGTGTGAACCCACACAGACACATCATGGTTGAGCTGTTTGGGATAAAGCTTACACTACGTGTATTTTTAAGAGTCACAAGTCATCCGATGTGAATCGCTAGTAAAAACAGCCAGGCGGAGGTGCCGGTGCTGAGCAGAGACTGCCCCCGTCTCCTTTAGGTCCTTCAGAATATGGTGCATTGTGCCGATCTGAGCAACCCCACCAAGCCTCTCCAGCTGTACCGCCAATGGACGGACCGGATCATGGAGGAATTCTTCCGCCAAGGAGACCGGGAGAGGGAGCGTGGCATGGAGATCAGCCCCATGTGTGACAAGCACAATGCATCTGTGGAAAAGACACAGGTACCTTACGCTGCCAGGCGGAGTGCACGCGGCACACGGGATTTTGTGGCGCTTTCTTAAAGTCAGTGCTTTTGACCAGCGCAGATTCATGTCAGCATTTATGAACCAAGAAGCACTTTCATCCTTCGGACTTACTCATCTAGTTCAGTGCTTCTCAACCTCCCCAGTGCCACCACCCTTGAATCCTCATGTGGTGGTGACACCCCAACCATAAAATTATTTTCGTTGCTACTTCATAACTGTAATTTCGCTACTGTTATGAATTGGGCAACCCCTGTGAAAGAGTCATTCAAAGGGGTCGTGACCCACAGGTTGAGAACTGCAGATCCAATTTATGTAGAACTCTTGGTGACACAATGGTTAAGCGCTTGCCTGCTGACCTAAAGGCTGGCGAGTCAGACCCTCGCTGCAGCTTCCTGAGGAAGTCCCTGAAAGACTGCAGCCAAGAGAACTCTGGGGTAGTTAGTTCACACGGGTTACTAGGAGTTGAGAATGGGCCCCAGGGCACCGAACAACAGCAGTTACAGGCCCTCGGTCATACCAACAGGTAATGACTGCTGCCAGCCAGAAGGCTGGACTTAATAGGCTGCCCAGAGGGGCTTCAGCAGAAAGGCCTGGTGATCTACTTTGGGAAAAATCTGCCCTTAAACCCCATCCGAGCACGCTTCTGCTGTGACTCACGCAGATTGGCCATGACTCAGAATCAACAGCAGCCGGTAAGAGCACTTCCTTCAGCTGGATCCACCCAGACACTGGCTATTGTAAAATACGGTCCATGCAGACAACCGGAAATGCCTTACGTTGTAAACACCCTCTTCAACTAAGGGTTCTAGGAGTCTCTTTCCACCAGCTAGTAAGGGCACTTTCACGTGGTGTGTTGTCCAGAGCCAAAATCAAGGTAGTTAGATTTTGTCCAGTACTAGATTTTGAGCTAGGATCGTGGTCCGGTCTTCTCCTGTCCTTTAGTCTCAAGTCCCTCACTCAAATTTTCTCCGCCCCCCCCATTTCTTTTCGATCTAGGTGGGCTTTATAGACTATATTGTCCACCCGCTCTGGGAAACATGGGCAGACCTCGTCCATCCCGACGCCCAGGACATTTTGGACACTTTGGAGGACAATCGCGAGTGGTACCAGAGCACAATCCCACAGAGCCCCTCCCCCGCCCCTGACGACCCGGAGGACGGGCGCCAGGGTCAGACAGAGAAGTTCCAGTTTGAACTCACGCTGGAAGAAGATGGCGAGTCAGACACAGAAAAGGACAGTGGGAGCCAAGTGGAGGAAGACACGAGCTGCAGTGACTCCAAGACTCTGTGTACCCAGGACTCGGAGTCCACCGAGATCACCCTGGACGAGCAGGTGGAAGAAGAGGCCGTGGGGGAGGAGACGGAAAGCCAGGCCGAAGCCTGTGTCGACGAGCATTCCCCCGACACGTAACAGGGCAAACCTTCCCACGCTCCTTTCTTCTCCTTTCTTTTTAAAATTTTCCTCTTCTTTCTTCCTTATTTTTTTTTAAGTAGAAAAATTGTTTCCAAAGTGCATGTCACATGCCACCGCCATGGCCACCCCTCACTGTCATCTGCCAGGACGTGTGTTGAACAAACTGACCTTGACTAACTACTCAGTCTGGCGCTCAGGAATATTGTAACCTCCATGTCAGAGCGGGGGGTGGAGGGGAGGGGACACCCCTTTCACAGACAGCATCTTCACAAGCGTTCAGCTCGAGGGAGCTGGCCAAGCAGATACAACCAATGCCAACGCAGTCTGAAAGGGAGTGTGCCTCCAGCGCCTTGCGGGTTCTTTCCTTTTCGTTGGTTTCTGCCGCTTTCAGAAGCAAGGCGTTGTCTCCCCAGACGGCGGGACCTGGTGGGTGGCGCAGCTGATGCGGCAGGAGGAAGACGCAGCGTGAGTGTTACCAGGGGGAAGATGAGCCGCAGAAATTGCTTACTTTTCTAATTTCAAGTCTTCCTGCTACATGACTGACGAGGGCGGGCCCGTGAGCTGCACCGACCTCGGCATTTTGTATGATATGTAAAACAAGATTTTTTGTAGAGCTTACTTTTATGATTAAATGTATCGAGGTATTATATTTAAAAAACGAAAAAACAAAACTATGTTCAGAACTCCATCTGCCACTGGTTGTTTTTTTTTTTTAATAATGTTGTTGCTTTTTTCCTCCTAAGGAGTAACTTGCAAGTTTTTAGTATAAGTCTGTGCTACACTGGAGAAATCAAATTTACCAATTTGACTTGCACCTTCATAGTTCATAGCAATGAACTGATTCGTAGTGACTCGTTGTTTGGTATCCCAATGGCTTCCATGTTTTAAGACATTTATGTTATGAGGAAACCCCCTCCCCCCGCCTTTTTTTTAGCAGGCCTTCATTACCTTACCTTTTTGTGTGTTTGTTTTTTGGCATCTCACTCTTTCCAGATGAGCAGGCTTGCTCCCACCGCTGGCCGCCTTTCTGCACTGTGCAAAGTGAATGTTCCGTACTATTGCGATGTGTGTTCTGTCTAATGTGTCTCAAGCCTCGTGGAAACGCCATCATCAGTCAGTGTTGTCTGAAGCAAGTGCGGAATATAGAAATACACAGTAGCTAAAATGATCAGTCTTTTTTTTTTTAAAGACACTTTTTCCTACCGAGTGTCTGCTGCTGTTTGCTACGTCCGTCATCCCTCACTTCACAGGTGCATGTCTTCGTCCTAAGTCACCCATCTCCTGCTCCTTGATCTTGTTTTCGCAGTCAGGTGTAGTAAGAAACCTATTCCTTGTCTTTTTCCTGGTGTGCTGCCCTATTTAATTATGTGCGTGTGTTTGAAGGGGGTCTTATCAAATATATCACCACCATTCTGATTGATTGAGAACATCACAGGAAGCGAAGCCGGGTATGCCACAAGGTCAAGTACAAAGACCAGCTTTGACTCTTGGTTTACAAGGAAATCTTCATGGCTAGGGGGCAGATCTAAAGAACAGTAACAGGATACATAGGCAAACACCAGGACAACTAATTCCTTTGCGTAGCTTGCGATGAAGGACTTGAGACATAGTGTGAAGGGTGGCGATGACGCTGTTGGACAACCACACAGTGGGGGGGAGTTGCTCCCTCAGTCATCAGTGCCTGGTAGAGAACAGGTCTGGTAGAGAACTGCTTTCAATATTCTGAGGGCCAGAAGTGGATGGCATCCCTAGCCCTAGAGGGTCAGTGCGATGCCGTGCAGCCCTGAAAGAACTAGATCTGGGCAGGAAGAGGCTGCCTCAATAAAATAAAAAAATCAGAAGCCACTGTTGTCATTTTAGAGGCTGATTCATTTACCTGCTGATCCAGGTGATGTTATCGGCCACTTAGCTCCTTTGGACATGGCTTCCATTTCAACCCTTCCCCGAGTTGTCCCCTGCCCTCTGTGAAGAACTTGGGTCCCAGATAATCCGTTTCCATATTGATAGGGAAGCACTGAGGTGGACACTCAGAGTGTGCCTGACGAAATAGAAAATAAATAAAAGGAAAATTGTAACCCTGCAAAACACTTGATATTTGCGACTTCTCAGACCATCTTTGTGGGGCTGTCAGTAGCATGAGCCAGGGAAATCGCCCATGCTGAAGAGAGTTGCCATTGTAACCCCTTGAGAACGGGCTGCCACTCAGAGCCTTTCAACGAGAATGTCTTTGTAGCACTGATCTTTCAGGAAGAGCAGTGTAGAAATCAAATCCTGACCAGATTTCTGCCCGCTGTGGAACTCAAGCCAACAGACATCTTTCCAGTGAATAATCATGTCTGAACAAATGTTTCCCCAAGAACATTTGGGAATGGGTTGTTTTTTTTCCCCTCCTCCCCTTGTGCTTGCCCCAGATGGACAATCCAGGGAGGACTGTCTGAGGAAAGAGCCTGGGGTTATTCTCCTGCCAAAGTACTCGTGTCCCTTCCCCTTCCTATTTCGTGAGTGCTTGGAATCAGTGGGGGGTGGAAGGGGAGGAAGAGCAGCAATGTGTCACAAATGCAGACCTGAGTGGGTGTGTAAGTCTAATGAAAGTGGGTGTCCCCCACCCCCCGTTTGTTGGGTGTCAATGGTACCATGCTGTGAAGGAGGTGGACAGTCCAACTACAGGAAAAGTGTAGTCCCCGAGAGACAGGGACTGCTGCACTCTACAGTCTGCTTGTCCCCTCCCTCTGTCCTGTCTTGCCAAACTGCTTCAGAATTGAAACCACTGCTTTGGGGAGGAACTCATCCTTTTACAAGCGGCTTTTCATTTTCTACTATACCGGCAGAAAATGCACTCTGTGGTTCCTGTATGTGCCGGGAGGGGAGGAGGATTACCAATTGTGCGTAAAACCAGTACTTTTCAGCTTGCAAGTTGCTGAACACAATGATGCTGTTTTCATTTTGTTTTATTACATCAAAGTTCACAAGAAAATAATGGTAGATAGAACAACTTGTAGTTAAGGTTTAAAAAAAACTTGAATGAAATGGATTTTACAGAAAGCTTTATGATAATTTTTGAATGCATTATTTATTTTTTGTGCCATGCATTTTTTTCTCACCAAATGCCCTTACCTGTAATACAGTCTTGTTTGTCTGTTTACAACCATGTATTTATTGTAATGTACATACTGTAATGTTAATTGTAAATGATCCGTTCTTATTAAAACATCATCCCAGGAAGGGGATGGTGTTGATATATTTGGAAACTCTTGGTGAGAGAATGAATGGTGTGTATACATATTCCTTGTACATTTTATTTTCTCTTGTAATTTAGTCTTGTCACTTTAGAGATTGTTTATGGAAGATTCAACAAAACTATAAAATACATAAAGATATATAAATTAATAGAAAAAAAAACCATAGCTGCAGGTCTTTGGTCCCAGGGCTGTGCCTTAACTTTAACCAATATTTTCTTCTGTTTTGCTGCATTTGAAAGTAAGGTAGTGGTGGGGCTAGGGCTGGGCACTTTACCACAGAACTGAATTGATAGGATGATTGGCAGTCATTGGAGCTGACAAAACCACAGCCAACCTTTGGATGCTTCTGAGACCCCCGGGTGAGGCAGGCCTGGCTGTTCATCAGTGACTACTTCGGTTAGTCGGTCAGAGGGTTGTATTTTACTTACATTACTGGGAAGATAGTCTTGTCCGTGTGTATAGCAAGCCGCTGACTTCTAGGACACAGGGGAATGAACTTGGTGTGGAGCTAGAACCATAGGGCCCACCTTCGTTAGGTATTTACTGCATCACATTATAAGAATATATAGTAAGAAGTAGGTGGATTTTTTTCACCACAGACTTTTTGTAAACATCAACCAAGCTGCTTAGATGTATACCAGTCGGTTTAAACACTTTTGGAGGATGCCGGTCCACATCGCACAAAGGGTTCCTTGCATTCTCTACAACTTTGGCTTCAGTGAGTGCACAGGCAGCCCCTGGTTGCGAATGAGATCTGTCCCGGAAGTGGGTCTTTCCCGTGAGTTCATAGGTAAGTCAGAAGAGGTGCATATGGATTTTAGCTTTCAGTTTAGCAAGGGATGGCTTGATGCCTTGTCAGTGATTTTAAAAAATTGCACATGTAGTGTGTGGCAGAGATTGTGTTGAAACGTGAAAAGGAATTGCGTCTGGCGTTTTACTGCGAGGGCGAGTTTACACACCATGAGAGGGCAAATTGCGAGTTGCCTCTCAAGTGGATGTTTGTAACGGGATGGCCTGTACTATACGATTTAAGGATTTTTAAACTTACCCTTGCATAATGGCCAACTCCTGAGAGCTAAGGAAAATCCCCAGTGGACCATGTGGAAACCCACTTCCACGGCTGCCCAGCCCTTGGAACATGTGACTTATCCGTGAAAGGAGAGATTCTTTTTCTAGGAAAAATGAGCCTCCTGTTGTTTTATTTATTTTTTATTTTTTGACACAAACTGTAGATTTTAGCAGCCCTGGCCCAAAGGAATTTGATTACTTTTGTTTTAAACAGTATAAAGGGGACACTATAATTACAAAAGTCATCCTTACTGATTTTGGCTTTAAAAAACTTTTTTTTTCTCCTTTGGATATGTTTTCTGAGTAGCAATGTGTGTGAGCATTACAAATGATGATTCTCTTAGTGATTTCTTAGCCTCTTCAGCCCATGTGGATAGTACTGTACATCAATACCTTCATATGAACTTTTTATATGCAGTGGAAATAAAAGCATGGGTTGATTCTGCCTCTTCATGACTCTGTCTTTTGCAAATAAAAGATGATCTTGTTTCACCTAGCCCAAGCAAGACAAGTTTCCAAGAGTAGGGGGCTAAAGGAGATGAAACAAGGGTGGATGGTAGGTGCTGTGCAATCAGCTGCGAGCCCATGCACCCTAAGGAAACACAGCCCAGTCCTGCAGCTTCCTCACTGTTGTTCCTCTACCTGAGCCCATTGTGGCAGACTCTGGGTCAGCTAGTCTCGTCAAGGGCCTTCCCTTTTGCTGCCCCTGCAATTTCCCAAGCATGGCGACCTCCAAGGACTGATCTCTCCTGACAACATGTCCAAAGTATATGTTGAAGCCACGCCATCCCTGCTCCTAAGACACACTCTGGTCTTACTTCTGAGTCACACCTGTTTGTTGTTTTAGGAGTGTCTGGTACTCTTCAGTGTTCTCCAGCACCACAATTCAAATGCACCCACTCCTCTGGTCTTCCTTACCCAATGTGGATGAGGCGGTGAGGCCCTAAGTCAGCACAGATACCCAGAACCAGAGGAAACCAGGTGATGTGGCTCAGTCTTGGTATTGAAAAAAACATGTTCCAAATGAATTAAGTGAGCTGTAAGATGATGGGCTGAATTCTCTGAGCAGGTTTGAGAGGAGGCTGCCTTGTTTAGTTGTAGATCCTGGTTACGCAGGCATTAAACAGGTAGTTAGCGCCTCTGCAAATGGCAAGCAACTCCCATCAAGCATCAACCATTCTAATAACCGGGCCCATGTAACTGCTAGTCTCTGGATGGTGCAAAGGGCTGAATACATACAGCCACTGACCAAAAGGTCGAAGGCTCGAGTCTATTCACCCAAAGTACTGTGGAAGGAAGAGCTGGCAACGTCCTTCTGAAGCAGGAGTCACTGAGAACCCTCTGAACACAGGTCTCTGGCACACCTGGGTCATCACCAGGAGTCAGAATGACCGGGCCCAGTACAGTGAAGGAGCTCAGGAGCCGTGGTAAGAAGAGGAAGCCTGAACTTGACCTGTTCTGGAGAATCCGAGAAGGCTTCCTTGGAGAAGCAATTGTATACTGAGCGGGGAAGCCAAGTCAGAGGTAACCAGGCCAAAATGGGAGCTCATGGGATGAAGCAGGGCACGCGCAGGCAGAGAACTGCTGACCTGTAGTTAGCAGCCCAACACATAACAGTGGGCCACTGGGAGTCCTTAAGGTTCTGCCAGTCCCCTCTCCCCCTTGCTTTTCCTCAATATCCCCACAAGTCCCGAGTTTGTGCCTGGTTGTCTAGCTGTGGCCCGCAGGTTTTCAATAGTTAATTGCCAGGACTTTCTTCATAGTTGCCTTTTGTTGGACACACTCAAACCTCTAATCTTTCATTTAGCAGATAAGCACATTAGCCATTTGCATCACCAGGGACTATATATCCATATACCCACTGCCAGAGACCCAATTCCAACTCCTAGCTAGTCTATATAGGATTTCTGAGGTTGTAAATACCTGATGTGTACTTACAGCTTGATCTTCCTTCTGTTCCCAGGAACTATGGAATGACCTATACTTACCCCTTCAAACCACCCCCACCCCCACCCACCCCGTACACGTACAACAAAGGGCTACATTCACTATAGGCAAAAGATACCCAAACCAGGGAATTTTTTTCCTCAAAAAAGTTTTATTAGCATACAATTCCCATATCACACAGTTCAATAGTTAGTCACATCATGAGGAGTTTACAGTCATCACCAAAATCAGTTTTAGAACATTCTCTCTGATCCTGTACTCATTAGTTCCCCATTGAAGCTCAAGGCCCCCTTCCCAAAATCAATGAGATTGGAACCCGTTCCCGCCCATGTATATTTCTGCTCATTTGTGGCCTGGAAACCTTAAATCACACCTACCTTTGAACCCACAGCAGGCAATCATTACACACACCCTTCTTTTGCTAGAGAACACCTACCCCAACAAGGATGACTCATCTACATGGCCTTGTTTCAAAGTCACTACCATCGAATCAACTCTGGCTCATAGCAACTGTACGGGACCCCATTGCACCCTGTAGGTCAGAGTCGAACTGTCCCTGTGGATTTCTGAGGGTATAAGTCTTTTTCTTTTTTAAGTTTGAATTTCATTTTATTCTATTTTTTAAGTTTTATTAGCACTTTACATGTCATACAAACCAATAATTCAATCATAGCAAGAAGAGCTATCCAATTGTTATATTCAATTCTAGAACATTTTCTTCTTCCTTGTAGTCATTGTTATACATGCAATTATTATTTTTTCCTAATTATGACAAAAATATACACAGCAAAACATTGTCTATTTCCACAACTTCAACTTGTGTGAATCAGGGTCATTGAGTGTACCCTTCATGCTGTTCACTCACTATTGATAGCCTTTTCCAAATTATCCTACCACCATTGACATCAGCTCAATGACCCCTACTCAACGATTCATTCCCTTCTATAGTAACCATTGGTGAGGCTGTCAACCTTCAGAAGAAGATGACTTAACTCATTCTTCCATGGAGCAACTGGTAGGTTGGTAGCAGGAACCTGGATTTAAACAGCTGAGTACTTTGTACAGGGTTTCTTTTCAATGGAATGAAAAACACATAACACTGCCACTGAGTTGATTTCAGCTCATGTTGGTTGTAAACTGCTGTCAAGTCGATACCAAGTCCTCTTGACTCTGAACCACAGAATGAAGCGACTGTGTCCCACGCCATCCTCACCATTGCTATGATGCCTGAATCCACTGTTACAGTCACTTTGTCAAGTCAAATTGTTAAGAATCTTTCTTCTTTTCCACTGTTCCTCGACTTTAAGAAGCAGCTGCCCTTTGTCAGGCACTAGTCCCTCGTGATAATATGTCAAAGTATGTGACATGAGGTCTCACCATCCTATCTTCTAAGGAGCATCCTGGTCATACTTTGTACAAGACAGATTTGTTCCTTCTTCTGGAAATTCGTGGTACTTTCAATATTCTTCTCTAGCATCAAAATTCCAATGCATCAGTTCTTTGGTTTTTCTTACTGTCCAACTTTCACATGTCTACAAAGTGAATGACAATCTCATGTCTCGGTCCAGGCACAGCTTAGTCTTCAATGTGCCGTCATTGAGTTCTCAGTGCAGTGACTTGCCCAGGACCACACACCCTTTGATTTCTTTACTGCTACGTTGATGGTAGAACCAAGCAAGAGGAAATCCTTGACAACGTTAATCTTTTCTCCATTAATCGTGATGTTGTCTATTGGTGCAGGTGTGAGGATCTTGGTTTTCTCGACAATCATTGTAATCCACACCGAAGGCTGCAGGCCTCGGTGTTCATCGAGTCCTCCTCACTGTAGTGAGCAAGCGTGTGTCATCTGCACATCCAGGTTTCCGTCAGCCTTCGTCCAAACTGGATTTCACATTCTTCATTTAGTCCAACTTTTTGAATTAGTGGCTCAGCATACAGATTGAATACGTATGGTGAGAGGATACCATCCAGACACACAGCTTTCCAGATTTTAAAGCATGTAGCTTCCCTTATTCTGTTTGAACAACTGCATCTTGATTCATGTGCAGGTTCCACATGAGCACAATGAAGTGTTCTTCAATTCCTGTTCTTCTCAAGACTATCCATAGTTTTGTTACGATCCACACAGTTGAATGCCGTTGTGTGTCAGTGAAACACAAACATTTTTTTCTGAATTTTTGTGCTCACAGCCAAAATTCATCTGATGTCAGTAATGATATTCTCAAACAATACCCTTTACTGAATTCAGCTTGAATTTATGAAATTTATGAATTTCCTATAGATGTACTTTGTAGCCATCATTCTATGATCCTCGGCAAAATTTTATTTGCATGTGTAATAATTGATATCATTTGATAGTTGCCACATTTTCTTGGGTCACTTTTCTCTGAAATGAATGGATGGATTTTAACAGCTGTCTTGCAAAATTCTTGGCATAGTGCTTCCTGTGCTTCATCAGTGTAGTGCTGAAATATTTTGACTGGTATCCCAGCAATTTCTGATGGCTTGCTTTTCACTACTGCCCTCAGTGCAGCTTCCTTGATGTTGAGCTTCCTTCAGTACCCTTGATCATATGCTGTCTCTTGAAAGGGTTGAATGTCAATTAGTTCTTTTTGATACAGTGACACTGTGCATCCTTTCCATCTTTGACGCTTCCTGCATTATTTAATATTTTGTCCATGTAATCTTTCAATATTGCCACTTGAGGCTGCTGCAGCAGGCAAACTACAAAGCAGGAAGATGAAAGAAGAAGACTGGGGCTGATGAATACAGGGGCGAATGGATTCAAGGTCAATGAGTCAGATGGCTCCCCGGGGTTGGCAGGCATTTTCACAGGTCCCTGGCTCAAATCCAAAGAACCAGAGGTCATGAAGGCAGCTGCCAGATTCAGTTGAGCAAGAAATGAAGACATACTCAGCAGTGTCTACTTAGTTATGAGGTAGACCACACTCCCAAGGTAACATCATTAGGGTCTTGACCTCAGGAAGGGGGTTGCACTCCACCTCAATCTTCCCATAGCTGCTTGGCTATGCACAGCAGCTCTCATCATGGAATCGATTACATTATGTAACATCAAATCATGGGGGAGCCCTCAATTGCCAAACTACTAAGAATCCTGGCCCAGCCAAGTTGACACAAAACCTAACTTGCAGTCTTTGAACTCAAAAGGGGAAGAAATATGGAAGTTTTATTTCTTTTACATCAATTAACTTGGGAGCCACGGTGGCATAATGGATTGTGCATTGGGGTGCTAACCACAAGGTCCACAGTTTGAATCTACCATGGGAGAAAGACAAAGTTTACGACTCCCATAAACCTTTACACTCTTGGAAACTCACAAGGGCAGTTATACTCTGTTCTATAGGGTTGCTATGAGTTGGCATTGACTAAGTGACAAAGAGTATGAATTCAAACTCTGGGTTCCGAACCTACCCTACTGTTGGGAATGTCCACCTCCATCATTATAGGCACAGTCCTTTACCCTCACAACATATATGTTCTCTGGTCTCAAGCCTGTCATGAGCCTAGATGGCCTTTATGTTCAACCGGCAATGGTTCTGTGCAGTCCCTGGGGTCTTCACTTCCTCACCATGCACGTGGCACACCATGCTGCGAAGCTGTTTGAACTTTCATTTCCTTAGGCTTACCACCGGGTTCTTGTTACAACCTACTCAAGTTACTGCCCCCAAAAGTGGGCTGCTGCTTTTCCTTCTCCAAGAGGCATTTTTTTTTCACTCTGTCTCCCCTCTCTCTCCCCACCTTCAACTGCACTTCAGTGGGATCACCAGTAGTAGTTGTCTTTGAGTTGACGTCTATTCCTGGTTACCCTGTGTATGTCAGAATAGAGCTGTGCTCTATAACATATTCAACGGCTGATTTGGTGGAATTACATTGACAGACCTTTCTTCTGAAGTGCCTCTGGGTGAACTTGAAACTCCAATCTTTCAATTAGCAGCTAAGCACTAAGTAGAAGTTATCACTCTGTCTTCTCTTTCCAGTGTGAGGATGAGAAATAACCTCACCAAACTGAAACAGCCTTCTCCTAGCTATTGCAATTAGGATATACAGCCTGTGTAGTCTGGGTTCTTTAGAGAAACAAATCCGCAGAAACTCATGCATAAGAGAGAGTTTTATATAGAGGGTAAGTGCGCATCAAGAAAACATCCCAACCCAGTGCTGCCCAAGCCCACAAGTTCAACATTAACCCGTATGTCTAACACCAGTCCACAAAGTCCTCCTTCACCTAACAAAACAGACGCAATGATGCTGACTGCAGGAGGAACGCCGAGTCATTGAATGAGTAAACAGCTCAGCGCTGGCAAGGGTCTTCACACGGCTGCTTCAGCACCCAGGCTGAATCTGGGTAGATCCATGCGGCTTCTCCTCAGGGATGTCTTTCAGGAAGTGAGCCTTACCAGCTGGAGCAGGGAACTGGGTAAGGCAGCTGCACCCTGGTCCGACCATCAGAAAGCAAGAGACCCGAACCCGAGAACTAGAAAGGCGAGGCTCACCGAGCCATTTATCTCTCTGCCCTTCAATTAACCCCACATGTGTTTATCAGCCAGGTTGGCACAATAAACTCACTACCTCACAGCCCTTGAAGTTTTTCCAGAGTGGAGTTACTCACAGTTGATTCCTCTCGTACTCACCTCACAATCCTCTCCTCTCCATAAGATTCCCTCCATTCTGTAACTTTGAAAAATAAAACCATGGCAGTTAGTCAAGGGTCCTGTCTTAGGTCTTTGTGGCAGAATGTGACAAAGGGATCCCTTTAACAAACAGAAATCTAGTCTTTCACAGTTTACAAGATGACCAGTCCAAATTCTAAGCCCCAGCTCTAGGGAAACTCTTCCTCTCTTTGTCACCTCTAGAAGAAGCTTCATGCTTCCTTCCGTGATCGGTAGACCCTGTAGTCATTGGAGATATCCATGCTTTTTTTTTTTTTAATCAATCGTCACATAAATCTAGGAGGTTCTCAGCTCAGCGACTCCATGTGCAATGGACGCACTCTGCTCTTGGCTCTTCTTTCTTGATGATAGTCAGATCCCTCCTTTGTTCCTCCTTCTCTCCTTTTGTCTCTTTTAATATAAAAGGTGTCTTCTGATGCCTGTTACCTGATCCTGGCGACACCTTGTGACTGCACAGGCTGGTGTGCTGCTTCCATGTGGGCCTGTTGCTTCTCTGCTAGATGGCTGTTTGCTTAACTTCAAGCCTTTGACTCCAAACTGTTGCGTCCCGGCCTGCGGGACGCACGAGCAAGGCCCTGCGGGGAAAGATGAACCTGGATGGAGAAAAAGAGACACGGAGACGTGGAGCAAGACAAAACTCTGATCAAGCTCATTTATTTGGGCAAAGCTGGGGTATAGAAAAGGGGGAACTGGGAGGTGCATATTTTAATAAGGTGTGCGACACAGCATCCAATCCAACAGGTACATTAATGAAGTGTAAGAACGTTAACCAATCAGCTGTAGGTAAAAGGGTGCGCGCTAGTTCTCAAAGACGTCCTGCATGCAGATTAAGGTCCATCAGGTGTAAAGCAAAGTCCATCTTAGTCCAATGAGCGCCTGGCGTTATTAACCAATGGGTGAAAAGGTCAACTTTACAGAGCACATAGCTAGGAACGCGGAGGCAGGAATTTAGGCAGGGCCTTACAGGTTTTGCAAATGAAAGACTAGGAAGCAGCCAAGTTCGGCTCAGGCTGAGGCTAAGGCCTTAAAGGCCACCGGCTCCCAACACCAAACACTATATTTTTTGATAGCCAGGCACTATCCGCTTTCTTCACCACATTTGCTTAGGCACCCATTATGTCTTCAGCGATTGCGCCAGGAGGGTGAGCATCACAGAATGCCAGGTTGTTAGAACAAGTGTTCTTGTACTGAGGGAGGGCAGGAGCAGCGGCCCAAAGTCCGTCTACTACCTCAGTGTATTGGCATATTAATATATGTACATATGCCAATATCTCTATTTTTATGAATGAATGTATTTACATATGTACAAACCTATGCTTATACTTCTATCCATAGCTTTGCTTCCTAGATCTTTCCTCTGTTTCCTTTTACCTTCCTCCTGCCCCACCATCTGGCTCGCCCTTCTTCCGCCTCTTCGTAATTCCTCTCAGCTAGATTGCTGTTGCTCCAACACCCTCACCCCCACCCCCACCCCCAGGATCTCTATGTCTTCCTTGTTGTTGATTTTAATTCCCTGGTTATTCCCCCGTCTATGGCGTTGTTTGCTCACCCCTCCCTTCCCCGCCTCCTTCTTTTCCCCAAGTCCCTCCAGAACTGTCGGTCCTGTTGCTTTCTCCTCGAGCTTGCTTCCCTTGCCTATCTTACATAAGGCAGGCCAACAATTACAGAGACCAAACAAAAAGAAAACAAACAA
>NW_022111373.1:93920719-93935455 GCF_000313985.2 Echinops telfairi
ATATATATAGGCCATGGCCCAGGAAACCCCTCTTATATCAGGGCTGTGACCTGAGTAAAGGTGCTGTATCCCATCCTAATCATCTTATCACTGATTTGCCGATCACATTGGAGAGCACTACATCATCATATATCTGCCAAATTACATCATTCCCAAATTGTTAAACCACAGAATTATGACCCAGCCAAGTTGCCAACTAGTTTAGGGGTCAAAGTTTAATCTATGATAGGGCAAAACAATGAGGCTCTGAGTTTACAACCTACAGAGAAATCCGACTGTCTAGTGCCAGATGCACATCCTACGTGTGCTGACTGACCAGGTGGAACAAAGCTCGCTGCTGGATCATGCTTGATTTCCTTTGGCCATCCTGGAACAGTTATATATGTTCAGCACGCTCATGGCCCAAAGTTAGGCAGCAGATATGAGTTCACATTCATTCGTTACGTACCCACTCGCCTTTGGATACCACATTACTGTATGGCCAACACTTTTGGTAGTGAGGAGGAGACCTGGGGCAAAGACCAAAGGCAAAGGGCATAAAAGGAGAAAATGAAAGCTGACAAGCCATGCAGGAGGCTGGAGACTAGTGAAGCAAGGTGGATCTTCAAGGGAAGGGAGCTGACATCCATCAGAGGACGAGGCCCTGCCCATCGTAACACCTGTGCGGCAGGGCACTTGCCTGCGGCTTCCAGGTCCTTTTGAGTCATGACACTTGCCAAGATGACTTCAACTTGGTGAAAGCGATGAAAACCCATGAACAACTGAACAAAAGGCTGCCTGCTCCACGCCTCTCTGGCCGAGTCCGTTGTTGCTGCCACTTTGCCAATTCCTCTCGCTGGTGGTCTTCCTGTTTTTACCGACCCTCTGCTTTACCAAGCATGAGCTCCTTTTCCAGGGTTGGCCTCTCCTGATAACAAACTCAAAGTCCGTCAGTCAAAGTCTCAGCACTTCTAAAGAACATTCTGGCTGGACTCCTTCTGTGGTAGATGTGCTTGCTTTCCTGGTAGCCCAGCTGATAGTCAATATGCTTCACCAACATTATACCTTAAATGCATCAATTATATTATCTTTCTCACTCCTTGCCCCAAATTCATGTACCCTTGAGGGGATTGAAAGCATCATGATTTAGGTCAGGGTTAATTAGTCCTCCAAGTGACATGGACGGTTCAAAATCTGAGCCAAGCAAGCACATGGTCTGCAAAGGTCTATTGTCGGAGAGTTGGTCTTTCTTGGTTCCTTGATTTTATTTTTTAACCCCCAAAGCAGACTCATTATTTAGTGGCAAACACTTGCTTAGTGCCCAGTTGTGCAGAACAAAACACTGCTCTTACCACCAGCCTGCATTCATCAGAGAACCAAGCCGTCTCTCACCTTGTGGCGTCTTAACACTTGGCTCATTTTCTCCCCAGGCACTGATAGTTTCTGTTCTTATTGTTCATTTGCAGCATCTGCAAAGAGAGACACAGAGACAACCAGGCCACTCAACTGCTCAGCACGGACTAGAGGGAAGACAAGGGCAGGTTCCTCCCCAGTAGAAAGCCGCTGGTTCAAGAAGTAGAAAGGCAGCCGAGGTTAGCTCTGTTCCAGGCAATGTCCATAATAGAAGCTGGCTTGGGAATCCAAGTAGGAGTCACATGGAATTGAACTTTGGACAAAGAAATCATCTCTGCGGCTGTTAGCTGCCGTTGAGTCACCCATCACTTATGGGGAGCCCGTGGAAAATGTGATCAGACTATTGTGATCCATCGAGTTTTCATTGGCTGATGATCAGAAGTAGAATGCCAGGCTTTCCTGTGTCTTTCAGCTCAGGTGAAAGATATTGAGCATCACCATACCAGGCCAATCTCTACGACAGGTAAGCGGTGGCTGTGTGTGCGGGGTGCCTTAGTTGAGAAAAAGAAAAAAATTGCTGGAAACAGTGATGGAAAAACCTAATGAATGGACTGGAAAAGTTGAAAATGAGCAAGGGTAAGACAAGAAAACTGAGGGGGAAATGGAAGAAGGACAAAGAAGAGAGACTTCCCAGCCTCCACGGCTGCAATGTCCTCCCAAGGGTAATGCTGACACCCCACACTCACCATGAGACAGAGTGTAAACGCTTTAGCATCATGCACCAGGGTTACGGTCAACTTAAATCACTCACTCCTGCTCCCCCCAGCCATGGGGAAATACCCCTATGCCTCAGGTATAGGATGCTTTCATATCTTGGATATGATTTTTCTGCTCAGAAAAGTACTCATCACTTTAAATCCAGGATAAACATGCCTTTATCTGGAATATCACTTCAAATTAGTATTTTACATGCATCTCTCTAATGCTCCCACACCCCAATTGTATGTTGCGATTATCTGTTTACTTTCTCTCTCTCCCTAGATTGTGATATTTTTTTAAAAAGGCAATTCTTCTGTTTAAAAAATTTTTTGACTTGTTTAATAAAGAGTTAAATCAACATTGACAATTGACTATTCCCTGCAGCTCCTCAAATAATTTTAGGCAAGGATGGTGAGACTTTCTCTCATGTACTTTGGACATGTTAGGAGAGACCGGTCCCTGCAGAAGGGCACCATGCTTGGTACACTTGAGGGGCAGTGAAAGAAAGGAAGGTTCTCCCGGAGATGGAGTGACTCAGTGATTGCAGCAATAGGCTCAAGCGTGGTACCAATTGTGAGGATGGTGTAGGACCGAGCAGTGATTCGTTCTGTTCTGCATAGGGTCATTGTGAGTCTAACAGACTCGATTACTCCTAACATCCGTACAACCTCAAGCAACAACAACAACAACACATCACTGCTATCTCATTGATTCATAGTGGCCCTATAGGACAAGATAGAACTACCCCTGTGGTTTCTAAGACTCCTGAAAATCTCATCTTTGATCTGCCAGCTGCATCACAAATACAAGTTATCAGGACCTTCTTGAATATGGAAGGGAGCTCAGGTGCCATCGTGGGTCTCGGGTAACGCTGCGCTGTGCTGGGCTGTTAACCAAAGGCTAGCTGTTTGAATCCACCAGCCATTCCGTGGGGAAAAGATGAGACCCAAAGAGCAGTTCCACTCTGTCCGATAGGGTTGATATGAGATGGAATTGACTTGCTGGGTGTGAATTTTCAGTTTGTTTGTGGTTATTTTTGTGTACTGAATAATTATCTCTAGGGGTGGGTGCCAGGAATCTATGTTTTACCAAGTTCTCTGCATAATTCTTATGTGCCACTGAATTAGAGAGGCACTGGTCAAGACTTTATGGAGTTGTTTGGGTCTACAAAAAGCAAAAGAAGTAGTCTCAACAACTTTTCCAATTTATCATGTTTCATCAAAGGCATTCACATTGCAAGAGGAGCCATAGTGGTCAATTAAAGAGCAATAACATAATATTTCTGACCAGCTAATTTCCAGCAAGCAGGAAAGGAATGATGAAATCAGCTGTGAGCTGCTTTCAGGCGGCAGGGACACCTGGGATTGGTCAGCACCATAAGCTGACATGAGAAAAGGGTTGTAAAGGTTAAAATGTCCTTCAAAAGTTGAGCAGAGACCATAGGGATGGAGCATGGGGGACACCTGTAGATCCTCTGCAAGACCAGTCATGTAAAGGACCAGAACACGGAGAGCCTTCTCAGTTTTCCTCTGCCCAAGTCTGAATCTCTTGTCATAATAGCGCTGGATGGCCCTCTGCTTTCATTACTGGATGAAACTATACAACACAGGTCTTGAGATCTGGCATCACAAGAAGTAAACAAGGCCAAGTGACCCTTCAGGGAATGTAACGTCCATGGTTTGACTGAGACCACAGAGAATTGGTGGGTGAGAGAGGTGAATTAATTTCTTCTGCTTCTTTCCTCCGAGTTCTCTGAGGCACGACATCTCCTTGAAGCCCCTCGCGAGAATCCTGCTGTGCCCCCAGACAACGCGCACCAGGTACCCTGTTGTGTGTGTCTCTTGGCGGCTCGCTGTGAAGCAGGAGCCAGCCTGGGAAGGGACTCTGTCACATCGTGCTCCTTCACTTCCCTCCCTCCCACTCCTGTTCCTTTCCTTTCTCACTGTATTCGCTATCTTTTGCCTACTTCTTGTTTTCTTCACCCCAGCTATCCCAAATCCCACTCGGAATAGTAGATGCTTAGTTTCTGTAATCCCAATGTTTGAAACAAAACCTGTCGGTATTACAGCAGGGATGTTTATATCTTTATTTCTCAGGGCCTAAGCCAGAACTAATTCAGTGCCTGTCATCTGGGAGTTATGTCTTAAATAGGGAAAGAGTGAGTGGACTTGTATTTGAATGAATATAGGAATTAATGCAGCTGTGTAAGAACAACCCTGAGAGCAGACCTTTTCTCTGAAAAGGGTCCCATTAGAAGGTCCTGGATAGAGTGAGAGGAAAATGTTGAACAAAACTCAAAATCATAAAGAGTCAGGCTTCGCCGTCTGACAGCCACGTGTGAGCTCCTGAAAATGAGGGCCTTTACCCTTCAGGTCTGGAGCTGAACTCCCTCCACATTAGCATAAGGTCAGCTCAAAGGACAAGGTTCAGAGCACTAGGGAAGAAGGAGGAGTGGAATCCTGAAGCCCTGGGAGGAAGTGGAGGAAGTGACGGCACACGGAGAGGACTGCAATGGCTGAGTTGAATCAGAGTGTATGTGACTGTTGAATGTGAACCGATGGTCTGCTCTGTCATCCTTCACTGAGCTCAAAACAACAAGTTAAAACACAAAAGAAATACCGTCAGCAGGGGGCTCATTTTTCGAATTATGTCTAAGAACTCAGGATCACACGTGGAACACTCAGGTAACCAAACTCTAGCCTTCTTTTCTTGATCTCCGGAGAATGCCTAAGGCTAGCTTTTTGACACACCTGCTGGGTAGTTATGCCCTGTTCATTCCTCGTTCCTTCATTGCTTTTTGTTCTTTTAATATTTAAAAAAAATTTTATTGGGGGCTCATACAACTCTTATCACAGTACATACATACATCTATTGTGTGTCAAGGACATTTGAACATTTGTTGCTCTCATCATTCTCAAAACATTTGCTGTCTACTACTTGAGCCCATGATATCAGCTGCTCATTCCCTCCCCCTCCCTGCTCTCCCTCCCTCACGAACCCTTGATCATTTATAAGTTATTATTATTTTGTCATGTCTTACACTGTCCAATGTCTCCCTTCATTCACTTCCCTGTTGTCCGTCCCCCAGGGAGGAGGTTATATGTAGATCCTTATAATCAGTTCCTCCTTTCAACCCCACCTTCCGGTATCAGCACTCTCACCACTGGTCCTGAAGGGATCATCCGCCCTGGATTCCCTGTGTTTCCAGTTCCTGTCTGTACCTGTGTACATCTCCAGTCCAGCCGGATTTGTAAGGTAGAATTGGGATCATGATAGTGGGATGGGGGGCATTACAGAACTGGAGGAAAGTTGTTTGTTTCATCATTGCTACACTGCACCCTGACTGGCTCATCTCCTCCCCTCGACCCATTTGTAAGGGGATGTCCAGTTACTTTCTTTTAATATTTTTATCCACTCTCCCTGTTCTTTTCCATGTCATATCTGGTCCATTAGCAAGACAAGAATCAGCCATTTGTCACCAGCTTTCCTGCTGCAGCCCTGATCCAAACCACCAGCATTGCTCACCTGGAAGGGAGAAATCATCTCCTACCTGGCAGCTGAGGAGACCTTTGAAAATGGAAGTCAGATCATCACCCTTCCCTCCTCAAAATTCCACTCTAGATGAACATCTTAGAGATTGCGCAAATATCCCTTGGAGCGTTTCCATATTCAGTTTATTCTTTCTGCCTAGCTAGAGCAACCTTTCATCAAATACCAACACAGCTCATTTTCTCAAGAGTCTCCCTCCCAGCTAACCCTTCCCTGACCATTCACTGGGGTCCTAGGGTAAGACTAATGGTTAAAAACACAGTTACTAATGGAAAAGTTGGCAGTTTGAACTCACTGTGAGGCACCTTGAAAGAAAGGTCTACTCATGGATAGTGGGGGAACAAGGCACTGACCTCCCTATGGGGAGGGTATTGTCAATGTCTCCACAGGAAAGGGAGAGAGGGACCAGACCTCACCGTGATACGTCAGCCTTGACAGCAACATACCGGCATGAAGCAGCAAAGTAGGAGACCCAAAGCCCATCTGTAGGAAAATGGACATCCCCTCACAGAAGGGTCCCAAGGAAGGAATGAGTCAGCCAGGTTGCAGTATAGCACCAATGAAATGCTTCCTCTCCCCATCACTATCATGACCCTAATTCTACTTTACAAGTCCACCTAGACCAGAGCATGTACACTGGTACAGATAAGAGCTCTCAACACATGGAATCCAGGACAGATCATGGGAGTAGCGATAACATGAGCGTAGGGGAAGGTGGGAAAACCGATCGCAATGATTGATGTATAACTCCTCCCACCCCATCCCCATGGGGGGCAAACAACAGAAACATGGGTGAAGGGAGACCGTGGATGGTGTAAGATATGATGGCAACATATGTATAAGTGTGCTTGATACAACTGATGTATGGATTGTGATAAGAGCTGTCAGTGCCCCAAATAAAATGGTGTATAAAAAAGAAAAGAAAGAAAGGTCTACTTCTGCACTTAATGGCAACTACTGGTGGTGCTGGCGACCTTATCATGTAGAATGGTACCACTCAGACTCTGTTTTCTGTCTGCTTCGCCCAGATGATTTCTTTTCCTATAACACATGCCTCTGTCTGTCATAATTTACATTCAGTTGCTTATTTTTATTGTGTGTACCCTAAAACTGGATTGTTAGAGGAAGGATGTTGTCTATTTGATTCATTGTTGTGACAAGATCTAGAACAATAGGCATACAATACAATTTTGTGGAAGCAAAGAAAAGAAAGAGTGGCATTGGATAAGCAATAAGTGAGGCAGTAAAGGGACAAATGCTGACAGAGGAGAATGTCAATAGATTTTTTTTAGACACTGGAGGAGTCAGGCATTCAAACTAGCAACAAGGAATATGGGAAGAGTAAGAGAGCCACAGAGTAAGTGTCTTTCTGGTATTCTCCGCTTTCAGCCAAGATACATCTGTTAACAGCAATGACACCTGCCCCTTGTTCCATGCGCTCTTCTGAGTCCAGCTTGAATTTTTAGTAGTTCCCCATCAGTGGACTGCTTTAACTGTTTTGAATTCTCTTCAGTATAATTTACTCGCATGCAATAACAATGGTGATGTTCCATAATTTGTTTATCCTCTTGCATCACTTTTCTTGAGGATGGGCATGAACACAAATATCTTCCATTTGGCTGGCCAAATATCTTTCTTCCACATTTCTTGGCTTAGCTGAGTGAGTGCTTCAAGCGCTTCATCAGCTAGTTGGAACATTTCAATTGGTGTTCCTGCAGTTCCAGGAGGCTTGGTTTTAACTCGTGCCTGCAGGTTGGACTTTGTCCTTCAGTACTATGGATTCTTAATTATATGGCACCTCCTGAAATGGCTGAATGTGGACCAATTATCTTTGGTACGGCGACTCTGTATTATAGTGATTATGATGTCGGAATCTACCCTTTATTCTGTTATGAGTGAAGCTGGATTAATAAATCTTATTCTCAATGTATATTTTAGGCTATATTTTTCAAATTCTCTCTTGAGATCCATTACCAAATTGTGAAGTCAAAAGATGGTTGCAATGAGCATGGAAAATTAAGAGAACAAAAATGTCATTTTACAGGTGCCTATTTGTGCATTTACTAGATGTATTTCTTGTTTTAGGTCATAAAACAATTTATAAAACTCTAAATCAGAGATGGCTAGAACATCCCGGATTTCTCATCATGCCCATCTCTGTGTGTGCGTGACACAGCAACATGGTTTCTAAAGAGAAATGAAATTTGGCCCCAAAGTGAGGCACAATGAGAAACAGAATAAGAAATCACTGAGGGTTATGTGGTGACCTGATAGAGTAGTGTTTAAGAAAGCTTTGTGTTGCAACATTTTATGTTGCTGGAGAGGGAAATGCAGCTACAATGAAGTGACTTTGCAGGGTTTGGGAATCTGTTTTCCAGAGCCTGGCTCTGAAAGAAGTAGACCAGTATGACCTAACATGCCAGCTCAGTTATATTTGAGGACAAGGTAATACAGCCACTTGGGAATACAAATGCTTAGGTTGGGTTCTCTAGAGAAGTAAAATCAGTGAGACTTATATATGTATTTACCAAGAGACATATGTATTTATTAAGAAAATGCCTCACACAAAAGCAGGGAAGTTCAAGTTCAGGCAGGTTCCAGGGCAGTGGTTTAGATGTTGCTTCTCCTGACTTGGGTAGCTTTCGAGGCTGATGAGCCCCAGATCAGCAGGATGACAGACCACAGGCTGGTGGTTGCAGAAGTGGATGAATCCGGTCAGCGGGTCATGCTTCTGACTGGAAAAGCAAACACATTCAAAGTTGATTGGCCAAATAGCAAACCTCTGATGACGCCCAGGATTGGCAGGCAATAGGGCAGGCCATTGGTTTAAGTCCAAAGAACTGTAGGTCAATGAGCCAAATGCAGGATCTAGGCCTAGCAGAATACAAACACACTTCTCACCGGTCCCACTTATATAAGAAGCAGGCCATACCCCTGAGGCAATTCATTATTTCAGGTATGTGACCTGAGTGAAAGTGTTACATCCCATCCTAACCTTATCCAGTTATGTAAGTTTACAACCGGTTGACAATGATTATATTATTTTAGGCCAGGTCATGTTACTCGGTGTAGACTGCCAAACCACTGAGAATCCTGGCTCAGCCAAGTTGACACAAAAGCTTCATTCTCACAAATTTGAAGGGTCGACTGAAAATGAATATGTGGATGGTAAATTTCTCGAGGGAAAAGTGCGTATCTTAGATATGCCTGTGTCTTGAATTGCGCCTAATCCAGAGATAGATGGATAGATAACTAAGACACTAATACTTGCACAATCATTCACTAAAAAACACAATAAAAACCCCACACTAATAGGTTTCCCTTGCCTTGCTTTGATGTTGTGCTATATCATTAGGCGTCCTGGTGACTTTGCTGCTGATTCAAAAGTTGCTTGTATGACCCACCAGCTGCTCCACAGCAGAAGATGTGACAGTCTTCTTCTGCAATGATCATCACTTTAAAAATAACAGGATGTCCACAAGGGGACTCCCATACATTAGGGTTTCTAGGGGCACAGCTAACTTCTCTCTACTGCCCATCATTATAATTCACTCTGGAACTCAAATACAGCCATAGGAAAGAGTGGAAGAACCCAGAGGGCTTCCAGGGTTGTAAAAATGTGCAGAAGCAGATCACCTCATCTCTCTTCCGTGCATGCCTCCAGAAATACTAGTGTGGGGGGGACCGCTTCCCCTCCACTTGTTTACCTCATTGGAAAAGTTGGTTACTTTGGGAGCAGGGAGCTTTGCTCTAAAGTATGAACACAGTATCTACCTTGCTTTTCATATTTCCTTATTAACAGCCTATATTCTGGAAGGGTGTGGGTGCGAGATTGGAAGGAGAAAACACCTGTCCGTCTGACCTAGACAGACAGGAGAAGGCACCTTGAGGGAAGCCCATCCTTTCAGAGGAGCCAAGTGTGCAGACAGGCAAGTGTCCTCACAGCGCTGCGCTCACACAATTACTACCAGCTTGGCTTGCAGTACAAGCTTGGCTTCAAAGGACAGAAGGTTTTTTTCTCACAGTCTAGAGCAATGGTCCTCAACCTGTGGGTCGCGACCCCTTTGGGGGTCGAATGAGTGTTTCACAGGGGTCACTTGATTCATAACAGTAGCAAAATGACAGTTATGAAGTAGCAACAAGTGGTTGGGGGTCACCACAACATGAGGACCTGTGTTAAAGGGTCGCAGCCTTTGGAAGGTTGAGAACCGCTAGTCTAGAGGTTCAAAGAAGTCCACATCGGAGTCTCTCACTCTCAACAACTCACTGCCATTGAGTCAATTCTGACTCACACTGTGAAGCTTGGCAGGCCAATTCTTCCCGAGTCGGCAGCCCCGGGCAGTCTCTTCTTTGGCTTGTAGAGGACCCTCTCCTAGTCTGTCTTCCCATTTGTCTGTGTTTCTGTGTCTAATGTGCACATTTTCTAGCTCAGAAATTATGATGAGTATTTAAACCATCCTACTTAGACATGCACTAATTAACAAATAAGGCTTTCATTGATTACAAGGTTGATGATCTGAAATGTACAGCCCCACCTAATTTACAAGAAAATATTGTTACTACAAAAACACAAATAGAGGTTTACACCCACAAGGATAGATGTTTCGATTTCCAACATATATTTTGAGGGGACACAATTCAATTCATAAAAGCCAGGAAAACAAGGACCAGATTCGACATCACTGAACAAGGCGCTCACTTTTCTGGGTTTGCAGAGTCACCTGCCTCCGTCTGGTCCCCATCTTCGTGTCTGCTGGGCTCTGTGCCTACGCTGCTCCGGACACCTCCCAGTGGCTTAGGTTTCAGTCAGGCCCCATGCCAATGGTGCCTCAGTCGTATCACAAAGAGAACTGAGGGAAAAATAAAAATAAAGAATTCAGAAGACTATGCCACAACTTAATTGGACAGCCTCACCAAGAGGGCAGTTTTCAATTCATCAGCCTAGAGTATTTCTAGAGAATCTTTGTGCCAAGACTCCAAAGAAGTGACCAGAAACAGGAAGGAAAGAACAAGGAGGGAGTCATATCCTGGAATCTCAATACGGGCAGAAACGGAGGACAACACTGGGGAAACAGTACTTGGCCTTGGTCATGAATAGACCTGGTGTTAAATTCAGTGGTTTAGGAATGGATCCAAATGCAAGCAAATGTGGCCCCAAATCAAGCTGTTAGGAAAGTTACAGACATATTTTAAATAAGAATAAACGGCATACTTAGGAGCTAATGGCAGAAAGTGGTGGTGATGGTGACTACACTCACTCTGCGGGCCCTCGAGTGAATTCCGGCTCAGAGCGAACCCCCCGCGGGATAGTGTAGAACTGCCCCTATGGGTTTCTGAGACCCAGGAACCTTTAGAGCAGTGGTTTCAACCTTCCTCATGCCACGACCCTTTAATCCAGTTCCTCATGTGGCGGTGACCCCCCAACCATAAAATTATTTTCGTTGCTATGTCATCACTGTCATTTTGCTACTGTCATGAATCGGACAACCCTGTGAAAGGGCCGTTTGACCCCCAAAGGGATCATGACCCACAGGTTGAGAACCGTTGCTTTAGAGGAACAAAAGCCTCATTTTTCTCCCACAGAGCAGCTGATGGATTTGAACTGCTGACCTTGTGATTAGTAGCCCAATGTGTAATCCACTTGGCCTCCAGGACTACTTTAATGGTGGTCTAGGAGTTTCAAATGAATTATTTTGGTGTTTGTTTTTAATAATTGGGTAAAACGCACCAGATATGTATAAGTGGAGGAATTCTCCTTTTCACCCCCTGGAAGACGTCTCACATTGGAAAATGATGCCATTATTGCCAGCTTCTTGGAAGGCAAAGCCACAAAGCTTAATAGATTGGAATGCCTTTGAGCTGATAGTTAAATACAGACAACCCATTTGCAGACAGCTTGTTTACCTGATAATTTCCCATGGGATTTGCCTCTCTCTTTCTCTTTCTTTCCCTCCTCCTCTCCCTCATCCTCCCCCTTTCTCTCTGACTCATTTGCCCATCAGCCCTAGTTCCTCCCCAATACCAGCTGAACGTATTTATTTTTCCCTGTTACTTACACCCCATAATTTGTGGCTCCATTTGTTCTTGCTTAGTGTTAGTTATCCTTGTTTCCTCCCTGGCAATTGTATGAAGTGTGCGGTGATCTTGATGTTGGGGGTATGGAGAGCAGCGATATCATCAGAATGCTGTGGCCTTTAAATTTAGCTTACTGCCAGTGCCTGGGGGCTGGATTCTCGGGCTGTGATGGGACCCGTGGGTGTACTTCACTTGTACACACTGGGGTTATCCCCAGAGATCTGCCTCAATGTACCATTCACAATAGGGTTCTGCTTTTAAATAACTTTTCATTTGATTTGAAAAGCGCCGATTCCCACACAGTTTTGCCAAGGCGCGGAAAACCCCTCTCATTTTCCTGTCGCTGCACTCTCTCCACATCCAGCCCACACAGTCTTTTGCTCTAAGGGAAAGGGTGACAAAGACATGGAGGAAGAGAGCAAGAGCATGTGCGAGCTTTACAAAGGGAAACATCATGCGTTGGGCTTGCCAATGGCCTATCATTCTCAGCTTCTCTGGGTAAGGTATTCTCCTCCACGTAGGAGGCCAATAGTGGGGAAGAAGCAATAGCGGGTAAGGTGTAACTTTTTCTACAGTAGCACATCACCACCACCACCCACACTGCCAGATGACTGCATCACAAAATTGCTTCCTTTTACTTCCATGAGACACTCTGACTATATAAGGAATACATACCCATTGTTGAAAACTTGGATAGAACTAAAAAAGCATCAAAAGGCCGGCTCTAAAATGAATCAGTAATATCACACCCAGAGTCAACCACTGTTAACACGTCACTGTGTTATCCATGAAGAAGTTATGTAACCATTACTCAGTATTTACTCAGAGCTTAGGATATATCAAGGCGTACAGGTGGTACAGTGGGCTAAGTGCAGAGCTGCTAACCTCAAGGTCAGCAGTTCAAGCCTTCCAGGGCCCTTGACTCTTGGCAGGAGAAAGAGGAGGCTGGCTGCTCCGGGGAAGATTTGCGGTCTTTGAAAGCCTGAAGTGTATTCCTCCTGCGTTAGAATCAGCTCGATGGCGGTGCGTGTGCAGTGCCTTTCTGATATACCAGGAATCATTCTAGCATCTTCACAAGTGAAGTTCAAAATAAAGCCCCCTTTTCTCAAAGTTCCAACCGCCCCCCAAGCTTCACTCCAACATTCAGTATTTAGTTGGACTTGAATGGCGTTGGGCGAGTCAATGGGTGGTGCAAATGCTTCCGTGCTCAACGGCTAACGGGAATGCTGGTGACTTGAACCCACCCAGAGTCACCTGGGGAGAAAGACTGGGCTCTTTCGTCGGCTCTGGAAGGTCCCGGTCTGGACAACCCTACGGAGCATAGCTTTGCTCTGCGACCTGCGGGATTGCCGTGAGTTTTCATCAAGTTCATGGCCAATGGTTTAGGGTTTGTTTCGTTCTCTTTTGTTTGGCTTGGCTTTCTTTTGATGGAGGGGGAGTGGGCAGTGGAAGGCCAATATAGGCTTGGTTGGAGGTGCAAAATGTGCTCCTGAAGCTTCAAAGGGCCCCGCCTTCCTCGACTAGCTCCATGTTGGGTTAGCGACCCTGTTTCTTGGTTGTTGTTTTTTACACGTCTTCCTGTATTATCCTGTAAGATGACAGGACAGGACTCCTGCATCAATGTAGGGAAGGTCTACCAAAAGGCTGTGGGGACAATGGTCCAGCTGACCATTTGACCAGCAACTACATTCTTTTAGGACTGAAAGAACACTTTGGTGAAGTCTCAGATTGACAAAGAGATCCATTTTTCTCTTGGGAGTTTTGTTTGTTTTGTCTTGTTTTCTTGTAAGCAGGTGATCTGCCAGATCAGTGCTTATGTCCCCGTGAGCACCACAGCCACGCACGCTTGCTTCAGCTACGGTCTGATTCTGCTTTTCTTCACTTCACTGCTGTTTATTGAGTTCCAGGCACTGCAACAGTCTTGCAGTGATGGACAGTGACGCAGCTCACGCACTAGTAGAGTGAGAGACCAGGCAAGCACCTGCAATGCAGTCCACTAAGTGCTCTAGTAGGAGATCCAGGAGTGTCTATACAGATGGGGTGGCTTAGATGAACAGAAAGTTACTGTCGCTTAGCTCTAGATGTCAGAACTCATGATATTGGCATAGGGGAAGAGTCTTCCTTTCATTTCCAGCCTCTAGTAGTCTCAAGAGCTTGTTGGTGTTAGGCAGCCTAACAGCAATCTCTACCTCTATCACCACGCGAGTGGTGCTCTCTGTGTGTGTTCACGTGGTGTTCACGTCTGCATCTCTCCTCCTTTTCTTACAGAGACACTAGTTAGCCAAAGATCAGGGACCATGGGAATGACCCCCTCCTGGCTTACCCGATGAAATCTCCCAGGCTCTATTTTCAAGCACTGGCACATTTACAGGTCTTGGGGGATAGGACACAGACACTCCTTTTTGAGGGGTACAGTTCAACCATAACATAGGTATGCACCTAAAAGATGAGCAAATAAAGAGCAACTGTGGAAAAAGACAAAAAATACATGAAATAAAGCCCAAACGAAATCAACACCAATCAGGATGAAACAAATCTGGACCTAAGAGATCACATGCAAGCTGCTCAAGAAGGCTTTCACTCAACTCGCGCAGCTGTTGCTGTTCGTAGGTGCCCTGGAGACACATAGTGACCCTGTGTGCAACAGGACGGAACACAATCGTTCCTCTGTCTGAGCCCATTGTTGTGACACTGGGCAATCCACTTCGTTGAGGGCCTTCCCCTTTTTTTGATGCCTCTCTACTTTACCAAGCAGGATGTCCTTCTCCAGGGACTGGTCTCTCCTGACAAGGCCAAAGGATGACACTCAGTCTCGTCATCCTTGCTTGAAAGGAGCACTCTTGCTGTACTTTCTCCAAGACAATTTCGTTTGTGTGTTTTTTTGGAAGTCTTGGTATTTTCTTTTTCTTTCTTTATTTAAAATCATTTTATTGGGGGCTCATTCAACTCTTATCACAATCCATACATCCATCCATTGTGTCAAGCACTTTTGTACCTTTGTTTCCCTCATCATTCTTAAAA
>NW_022111373.1:93937006-93937536 GCF_000313985.2 Echinops telfairi
TTGTTCCCTTGTCCCTGGGTTTGTTAACACCCACTTCCTCCACCGCCCACCCCCCAGTCCTGGTACTTTCCATATTCTTCACCAGCATCACAATTCAAGTGCATCAATTCTTCTTTGGCCTTCCTTACTCAATGCCCAACTTTCACAATTTCAAACTGCTGGCTTATGGTTGGCAGCCCAACAAGTAACCCTCCATGCTACCAGGGCTTAGATAGGTTATACGTACTTCCTCAAAGAAAACACTTACAAAATATTTTGTATGAAATGAGAGTATTAGGCTTCATCCAGTTGAGAGACTCACCAGCAAAGACAGAGATAATCTACTTAAAATGTCAGTTGTTGTAGATACTCCTACAAGAATGCTTAGTGAATCCCACAGGAAATTTAAGTCACGAGTAAGGGGAATATGATTGTTTCAGAGGTGTGGTATTTACATAATATAGTGTCAATTTTCAAGGATCATCAGTGAAGGGGTGGAATCTGACCTGTCAATCAAGATATAACCAATGAGACCTCTGTGTGGGCATGGC
>NW_022111373.1:93937636-93941493 GCF_000313985.2 Echinops telfairi
CAAGATATAACCAATGAGACCTCTGTGTGGGCATGGCTTTCTCCTGAGAATTCTGGGAAATCTGGTTTTTCCTCCTTGGAGGTGGGAGAGACTCTGTTCACTCCCTGGGAGACACATGGAGCTATGCTAGTGCCCTGAGTTGGAGAAGCCACATGGACCTACACTGATGCAATCAGACCTCTGAAGCAGGAGAGGCCATGTAGAGATCCCTGGCAGCACTAAGAGACCCCTGCCAGCACTGAGATGCTTACAACGCCACTGGATCCAAAGACTTTGTACCCCCTGGCCTGTGATCATCCTATATTCAGCATCATTACATGTGTTTTGTGAGTCTGCAGAGGAATTTATAGATTGCTATTAGACAGATGGGTTAATATCGGACTTATGGGCTTGAACTGGACTGGATTAGGATGCTTTCTTAATGTACAATTACCCTTTATATAAAACTCTCTCTTATACACATATGAGTTTCCACGGATTTGTTTTTTCTAGTCTACCTGGACTAACACAGAAGATAACAACACTTCTGTTGATGGGTAAACTAGGTGGGGCAACTTGGCATTGGGAAAATACAAAAACATTATTTATATGGACCCTAAGGCAATAATGCACCTGATATTATGTTCCTAATTGTACACTTTTGTTCTAGTTTCTCTCTAGACCTTGGTGACCCAGGCCAGGGACTACCATGTATTTAAAGTGTTCATGTTCTCTTTGCTTTTTATGACATGTGTTAGTCTAGACGGCATGGTTCTGAATGTGTGAGTGAGTACTATTGAACGGTTTTCCTTATGCCCATCTCTCACTGTTGGGTAAATAGTTTCTGGTTTCTTAACCTTTTAATCTGTGTAAATCAACAATTCACGAACTGTGGTCTAAAGAGTTTGATTATACATGTATCATTCCCTTTTCTCAACATGTTCTAAATTCTATTCCACTTGCTAAGCTACTGATACTATCTACAGAATTACCTTATGCCCCACGGGGATAATTTATAATGTACATTAGAATAAAAATATGGATTGGGATAACAGTTGTATGAGCCCCTAATAAAATGTTAAAAAAAATGCTAATGCAGTCTCTGAAATGAGCCTGAACTGTCACTGCCATTGGGTCAATGCTGATTCATAGTGACCCTGTTGGAGAGGGTAGAACTGTTCCATGAGCTCCCAAGACTAAAACTCTTTAAGGAAGTAGAGAGCCTCATCATTCCCCTGAAGAGAAGCTGGTGGTTTTGAAATGCTGACTGTGTAGTTAATAGTCTAATGCATAACCACTATGCCAGGACCCTTCAAAATGAACCACAGACATATATAAACCATATACATATGAATGGATTTTAAGCTCACACTTAATGCTAGTGCTAATCTAAGAACAATTAGTTCTTTTGACATGGCCCTCCTTATGTGCCCTCATGGAGAGATCACTGACGATATGGGTGCTACAGCAAAGTGTGATAAAGAAACCAGATGGGATCTTAAAGGCTTGTCTCAAAAATAAGCAGCCATCTATTGAAGTGTTGACTAAGTCCACATGGAAAAAGTACACCAATCTGTGTGATTCAAGGATTATAAACAATAAAATCTAAATTGGGAGGAAGAAACAGTACCAGAGCTTAAATTCTGAACACACAGTTTGCAGAAGACTATGGAAAACACTGAAAGCCCAAAATGCATTTATAGGGTCTCCCAAAGGATTAAGCCTCTGATCATAGGCCAAGGATGTGAACTGCCTTGTTATCAAACAGAGTAGTAAAGTTGATTATGGCTGATGCATTTAGGTTAAAATGTAACATTTTGCCTTTTGATTCCCTTTAGACTCATTTAAATATGTTCCAGTTTTTAATATTTTATGCTTTCTTTTCAATTGAAATTTTAAAAATGTTGTCTTAAAAAAATCTCTTGTGTTTTGTGTATTTTTTCTACACATGAAATTCAGGAGAGGTAAACCTATAGAGTCAATAACTGGATTAATAATTAGCTAGGGACATGGCAAAGAAGGTTGGGAAGAAATAGGGTCTAACAACAATGTGTACAAGAAGGAAGGAAATGTCCTAAACTTGATTGTGGTGATGGCTGCACAACCCTTCTGAATATGCTTGGCCTATTGAATTGTATGTGTATTATATACCAATAAAATATGTTTTAAAATATAATGTGAGCTGAAAATGCAATTTATTGATTTCTAGTAGCCACATGACAAAAAGGCAATAATTTAAATAATGTGTTTTATTTAATACAGTAAATTAAAAATATCTCTAAAAAAAAAGTCAATTGTTGTTGCTAGTTGCCACTGATTTGGTTCCGACTCTTGACACTCCCACAAACCACAACAAGCATTGCCCAACTGTGCAGCATTTGCAAGATCATAGGTGTACCAGCATCCATATTTACCGCCAGTGTGCATTATGAGTATCTTTCAATACAGAGGACTCATCTCCCAGCACTTTTGATCCAAGGTTGGAATTGTCCTAAGTAGCCAAAGAATAAAGCATCCAGACATTGGGAGTGGTTTCAGCAATGAACCCTGGTTAAGGGTGAAGCCTGGGAGTAGCTAAGAGATAATTATCACTGAAATGATCTTCTCTTCAGAACCCCATGCAACCCCCAGCGCCCCAGCCACGTCACATCCTTCCTCTTTCTCCTCCAAGAACAAATCTTTTTCTACTTCCCAGCCTCTTTTGTTAGTGGAGCTCTTCAAAAATCATTCTTGGTTTAGCTGCCTGAAGTTTTTCCACTCATATGATCTCAAAAGACATTGCAGCCTCATCGGTCTTCATGACCTCCTAATGCAAATGGCAGCAGGCTTTGCAAGATGCCAGTGTTACCAGATCTAGAAGGGATAGTCACTTTTCGGGGAGAAAAACAAACAAACAAACAAACAAATGAACAAACAAAACCCACTGATAGGGACCCTATAGGACAGGGAGAACTTCCCCCTGTGAATTTCTGAGACTGTAACTCTTTGTGGGAATAAAAAAAAACCCTTCTTTTTCCCTCGGAGTGATGGGTGCTTTTGAACTGCTGACCTTGTGATCAACAGCCCAACACATAATAATACGCCATCAGTACGGAAAAGGTCAGTAAAACTAAGAGCACAGCCAATAAAAACCCCTTGATATGCAAAAATGAACAAATACCAACAACTCTGTAAATTCCAAATGTAGAGTTTGTGCTCTGAAGAGTCAGACTTTTGGAGTCAGGGTAAACCTTATGAATCAGGTCACCTAAATTTCCATTCAAGTTTTCACATCTGAATATTGAATCTTGAGTGGCAGCCTCAAACTGCATAAAGCAATTCCCATCATGTTCCCCTCAGCTCATAACACCAAAGCATACATAGAGGGCTACAGAAGTAAATGAATAGGGACGATGCTCCTGACCACATTCAAATTTGGGGTTTAAAATACAGTGTAGAGAATTAGTTTAACACTGGGCTTGTCGGAAGCACTTGACAACCAATGTATTAGAAATGCCAGGGATGCACCTGCCAAGATGCAGTTGATGGTAAACCCAATGTGGGAACTAATATTAAATGACAAGAACATTTCCATAAACAAGGTGCTATGGTAGTTACATAATCTGGTGTCAATTTGGGACTAGAGAGGATTAAGAGTGAAGGGGTGGATTGTAATCAATTGGGTCATAGCCAATGAGGCCTCTGTGTGGGCATGGCCTTCCCTTGAGGATTCTAGGAATTCCTGTATTTCCTCCCTGGAGGTGGGAGACACTCTCACCTGAGAGACGCTCTACTGACAAGACACATGGCACTATGATGATAGACCCCATGCCCTGGGAACTGAGGGCCCACATGGAGACCCCCGCCAGCATTGAGATGCTTCTACCACCACTGGATCC
>NW_022111373.1:93941593-93969810 GCF_000313985.2 Echinops telfairi
CATGGCACTATGATGATAGACCCCATGCCCTGGGAACTGAGGGCCCACATGGAGACCCCCGCCAGCATTGAGATGCTTCTACCACCACTGGATCCACAAGAATTTGCACCTACTGACCTGTGATCTTCTTACATTTGGTGTCATTACATATGTTTCATGAGTCTGAAGAGGACTTTATAGATTGGTGTCGGACATATGGACTAATATCGGATTTATGGACTTGATCTGGACTGGGCTGGGATGTTTTCTCAATATTCAACTGCTCTTGTATATAAAACTCTTTCTTATACACATACGAGTGTCTTATGAATTTGTTTCTCCAGTCTACCTGGTTTCTTCTATCTAACACAGGTGCTAAAGATATTTGCCTGGAAAGACAAAAGTCACTAAGTGAAGTAACTAAAACCAACATGAACTAATATCAATTGTATACAATATAGTGTGTACCAGGATGTGAGAAAGGGGGATGAGGAGGTAAGGTACACCAGGAGAAACCCAAGGGGCTAACCAGTCCATGAGCAGTTCTAAAAGCAATAGCAATCATGGAGCTGCAAATAAAAATGAGTCACTTGAGATTGGTGAAAAATAGAGCTCAAAAAGCACAAAGCATTGGCAAGGATGTATAAAAATAGGACCCTTTATGAAGAAGTAATGAAATGATTCATATAGACAAATTTTTATGTTTACAACAACCCTGGAATAAAAATCTTCACAAGTACCTTGAGTCAGATATTACAGAATGTGTCTCATTTAAGGAATAAAATATTTTAAAGGTAAAACTAGTTTCCCTAGAAACCTAAGACTTTGCTTGAACCTTTGGGATTAAAAAAAATTTTTTTTTCCTCCACTCAAAAAAACTCACTGTCATTGAGTCAATTTTGTCTCATAGAGACCTTATAGGATACAGTCTATAGAATTACCCCTGCAGGTTTCTAAGACAGCAACTGTTTACAGGAGTGGAAAGCCTCGTCTTTCTCCAATGGGACTGATTGTGGTGTCAAATTGTTGCTCTCGTGCTTAGCATCCCAATGCAGAACTACTATGCCACCAGGCTTCCTTCCTCTCCCTACTCCGGTTAATGAAAACAACTTGACTGAAAAATTAGTTGCACATTATTTTTTAAATCACGTGGGCCAGTTTAAAGATAATCACATGCTGAGTTCTGGTCCTTAATTAGAGCTCCAGGGTCGTGCTGAGTGATGAGTTGGGCTACTAACCAAAAGGTCAGCAAATTGTAACCAAGTGGAAGGTTCAGAGGAGGGTGAGGCCGACAGCCTCCATGCGGATGTCCAGCCTCCAACCCCCAAAGGAGCAGATGGCGGAGAGTGAGAGTTTTCCAGGCGTTGCTAGTGGAGGTCTAGAATGGTACAACCATTCTGGGAAGCGATTTGACAGAATTTAATGGAATTACATATGAGAATACTCTATAACCAGCAATCATTCTCTCATACATATACCCAAGGGAAATGTTTGTAAAGGTCCTTAAGAGCCATCACCAAGGCTATTGTCTGTGTTATCCGGTGTGATAACAGAAATCCCACAAATGGATGGCTTTAATAAGCTGAAGTATTTGCTCACAGATTAAAAGCTGGGAGTGTGGATTCATGATGTCGACTCCAGGGGAAGGCTTTCTCTCTCTTGGGTCACAGTTTAGGAGAGAGCTTCTTGTCTCCTTTTAGCTTGTAGGGCAAGTTTTCGGTGGCCAAATCTTCCATGGGTCCTGATTTCAGTCTTCCCCTGGTCCCAACCCAGGGGTCCGGATCCAAAGGATAGTCTTTGCTCCTACGCCTTCCTTCTGGGGGTTCCGCTCTCTCTAATGTCTTTTCTTTCCTTTTATCTCTTGTAAGATAAAAGGTGTTGTAGGCCAGGCCCCAAGTAAACTCATTACATGGGATCAAGGCTTTGATAGGATTAAGTGTGTTGTATCTCTGGTGGCTCTGTCAGGTAAGCACTGTGCTGCTAACTCAAAGGTCAGCGGTTCAAACTCACCAGTTACTTCAGGGACAAAGATGAACCTATCTGTGTCCATATCAGGATTGGAGGAAGGCATATTAACAACCTTCAATATGCTGATGACACAGCTTTGGTTGCGCAAAGTGAGGAGGACTTGAAGCACTTGCTGATGAAGATCAAGGACTATAGCCTTCAGTAGGGAATCCAACTCAATGAAAGAAAGACCCAAATCCTCACAACTGGACCAATAGGTAACATCATAATAAATGGAGAAAAGATTGAAGTTGCCAAGGATTTTGCACAGTCAATGCTCATGGAAGCAGTGATCAAGAGATCAAATGCCACATTGCATTAGGTAAATCTGCTGCACAGGTCCTCTTCAGAGTCTTGAAAAGTAGGAGGATTACTTCGAAGAATAAGGTGTGCCTGACCCAAGACATGCCACTTTTAATTGCCTCAGATGTGTGTGAAGATTGGACCTTGAATGAGGAATATGAAGAATTGATGCATTTGAATTGTGGTTCTTGTGAAGAATATTGAAAGTGTCATGGACTGCTAAAAGGACAAAGAAATGTATCTTGGGAGAAGTATGGCCAGAGGGCTCCTTAGAGGCAAGGATGGCAAGAGCTCGGCTTATATACCTTGGGCATGTTGTCAGGAGAAACCAGTCCCTGGAGAAGGACATCATGCTCAGGAAAGCAGAGGGACAGCCAAAGAGAGGAAGGCCTTCAATGACATGAGCTGGCACTTTGGCTGCACCGACGGAATGGTGGCGAGGGTGGCGCAGGACTGGGCAATGCTTTGGTCTGTGGTGCACGGGGTCTCCATGTGCCGCAAGCCACGTGAAGGCTCCTAACCACAATATCTGCAACCATGAGATTCAGAGCTCGGAAACCCACTATCAGGCCATGATGACTCAGAGTCAACTTGATGGCAGTGGATTTGGTTTGGGTTTTTTATTCTACCTTTAATTCACTTATAATCGCTTCGCTTATCACCTCAGATCCCCTTGGGAGTCTTTGCGTGACTTCCAAGTTACATTAAGGAGTCCTGGTAGCTATGATGAGTAAACATTGGACTGATATCAGCATAGTGGCTGGTTCAAACCCATCGACTGATCCTCAGGAGACACATAAAGCTGTCTGTGCTTGCCAGGTTTACAAAGCCCTAGGTACCCCATCTCTATGAGTCAGAATTGACTCTGTGGCAGTCGGTTTAAATTCCATCATTAAATAATTGCCAAAGCACTGCGAATCCTGGCCCAGCCAAGGTGACACAAATTGGGGGAGCCCCATGCAGTCCATGTCATCATCATCACGTTGCTGTTTGTGTTCATGGGGAGTTGGAAGCAAGCTTGGTGTCTGTTACTAGGTGATCATGAAGCAAAAATGTGGGCATGGCATGCGGTAGACTACATGTGCCATTGTGTAAAGAATCGAAGAAACAGAGCAATGAGTAAGTATTATTTAGAACACATACAGACATATAAAATGCCCTTATGGAAAAGGCCTGGCAGAGATGTCGAATAAGCATTGGAGTGTTAACAAAAGCATTGGCAGTGGGACACGCTCTGTCGAGATAAACATCCTTACTGCCGTCAACTTGATGCTGAACCATGGGAGCACGGGGGCTGTCGTGGGTTAGGAGTCAGTCTGCTGACCAAAAAGTCAGCTGCTTGAAGCCACCAGCCTCTCTGCAGGGGCCCTGGGTTCCTATAAAGAGTTACGGCCTCAGAAACCCGCAGTGCTAGTTCTCTTCTGTCTTACAGCGTCGCTATGAGTCTTTGTAAGTGTATTATATTTAATGAGGAAGTCGGACAAGTGGTTATAATAGAATCAGTCAAAATAATCATAGATTAAACTGTAGGATTTTTTTTCTTCCCTAAAAATGCAAATATGCAGTCAAGGTGGTATGTGAGCTCGAACTCATCAGGAACTGAAGCCTCTTCTATTTTGCTTTGCCATCCTCAACTCCTGCCGTCTATCTCAGAGTCTTAAAGGGCTGCTGGGTCTACAGGTCTACTAGTGAGAAGAAGGGGTAGGAAAGAGGAGGCCACATGTATGCTCTGTAAGGGCACCATCTAGAAGTCACATCACCTTTGTCCGTATCCCATGCCTCGCAGCCATTGACACAGTCTACTGCTACCTAAGAAAGACAAGGACAGTGTTCCCCACAAGTGACTGCAAGTAAATCACAATGTCCAACACATTGGAGTGGGGGCCTGCGGAAGAAGGGGTCAGAGCAGAGTCCAGGATGAAAGATGAAGAACAATGTTTACACAAAACAAGAAAGAGACCTTGTGCAGATTCCTGGTGGGAGTGTAGCCTGACTTGGAACCGGTGGGGCCTGGTGGCACTGTGTGTCAGTAGCGTTGACGTGCTAGATGTACAGTGGTTGGTTCAAACCCACGAGCCACCTTGAGGGAGAAAGGCGAGGCCATCGGCTCCCATAAAGCTTCAGACCCTTGAGATCCTCTGTAAGGCTGCTGTCAGCGACATTTGCTTGACTTGCTGACAGCTGGATTGGTATATACCTGAGGTTTACTGAAGAAGTGGAAGGAGAAGAAGAGAGAAAAGAAAATGAGGATTAAAAATAAAGTGTAAAAGGAGGAAGGAAGGAAGGAAAAACAAGAGCAGATGGAGGAAAGAAAGATCCGAAAGGTTATGGTAACATGGGCGTTCTCAGGAGAGCACTGTGGAGGATTGCTGGGGAATGCAGTCAGTGAGTCGATAGGGATGCCTGGGCTGGAGGACGATTTCCCCAATAGACTCATGCAAACACAAGCACGCACACACACACACATACACACACACACACACACACAGCAGTCTGAGCCTTCGATGTCACAGGTCAGTTTGGCTGCTGACTTCCCTTCTGGGAATTGCTTATGACCCGAAAGAACCGATTACATGGAACTTCGGAAGGTCAGAGTATTCCAAAGCTCAGTCCTTTGGCGTGACCTCCCCAAAGCAGAGGATAACCACAGGCTCAGCTAATGGGAGCCAGCACCACACACTGGAGAAGTAAGAAAGGATTGAAAGGAACAGGCTCAGCAGCCTGAAGACTGTTTAACGGGAAACCACTGACTGGAGTTCAGAGTTGAACCCATCTTAACTTATGCGAAAGAGAACCAAGCCATTCCATAATGATGGTGTTGTCATTCATTCCAACATGGCTGGTATCACTACAGTCTAACTCAGGGTCTAATAAATACGTTTGCAGAAGTCAGTTATTTATACTTAGCCAACTGCTGTCCGCAGCCATGATGGGATGAATGAAAGTAAGAGAAGACCTCGGACACCATGGAGAGACTAGGTCACATTCTTCCTGTGGTTCTTGTAGGCATATGATCTTAGGAAAGCCGTTTGACCTTTCAACCCCCCTCTTTCCTCTTTGGTAACACGGACAACATCACAATTACTTGGCCCACTGTTGTGGAACCCGATAGAAAATGCATATCGAATGCCTGCAACACCTTTTTGACCGAGAGGCCCAGTAGATGTGGACACTGTCTTTGGCTGACCATTGACAATAGGCACTGCCCCATATTATGTTGATAGTTGGTCATTGGGCTAACATAGAGGTTTGTTAGCTTTCTAGTAATAAAATGCACTAGGAACACCTTTGGGAGAAAGATGAGGCTTTCAATTCCCTTACAGAGTTACAGTCTTATAACCGACAAGGGCAGTTCTCCCCTGTCCTACAGGGTCACCATGAGTCAGAATCGACTCAATGGCCATGAGTTTGTTTTTTGTGGGAGGTGGGGTGGTGGTGGTGGGTGAGAAATAGAGATGTCCTTATTTTACATAGTTATAAAAGCTTCATCCTTTATTTTGTTCATCATTTTGAACTTACAGGTCAATCATTTTGCCGATTACTGAAATGTTGATTCTCAAAAACATGGCAATGTTTACAACAAAAGTGTGTGGGTGGGGGGCAGCAGAGATGCATGAAGTCATGTGACAATGACCAATGGACTCTCTTTTAATCATTCACACCATTGATTATGACATTTAAAAAAGCCACCAAGACCCTTTGAAATTGTTATAGGACAAAAAAAACAGTCAATAGACTCAGTTGCGAGTTTACAGAATCTCAGCAGTTCACAAGAACAGTCCTGCTGTTTTCTGGGAACACATACAAATGTACAAGAAGGGGCCACGTGCCAGTTCATTCACAACCAAGCTTTGCATTCAGGGAGATGCAAAATGGAGCTTCACCTAGATCCAGCACCCAATTAATCACCACAGAGCTCAGATTTCAAATACACGGATAGTGAAACCAGTAATTTTCAATGAATGACTTTCAGCAGATACTTACATCCCAAACTGGAAGAAAAAAAAAAAGAAGAAATCTAATAATAGCAAGGAGACTTCTCAGCTAGCTGGGTTTTTATGGGATAATTACATCCCTGGAGGATTAAAGGTATCATCTTTGCTTCTTACTGCGTCAGACCATGGACTGATGGCTTTTCTATTACCACCCATAGCTGCAGCCCTGGCTCTAAGTCTTGCCCATACATAAGGGAACCCTGGCGGTGCAATGGTTCCACTGCAAATCAAACCTTGGACAAAAGAAGTGGCAGTCTGCTTCCATAAAGATGTACAGACTAAGGAATTCCACAGCACAGTTATACTTTATATTATAGGGTTGCTATGAGTTGGTATCAACTTGACAGTCATGAGTTTGAGAAAAACAGGCATGCCTTGTCTAGTTGCCTTGAATATTGCCCAAGGATAAGATAATAGTAAAAGGTATCAGTAAATTCACCGGAAGTTAGCTGAAGTTCATATAAGCTCAGTAGCTTTTGGAGAAAGTTACAAGATTTTTGTCTGTATCTATATCTAACCAGAGAGGCAAGATTAAGATTCTGCCATCCATCTATCTATCTATCTATCTATCTATCTATCTATCTATCTATCTATCTATCTATCTATCTATCTAATCTATCCATCCATCCATCCATCCATCTTTCTCCCCAACCTTTAATCAGAAGTTCATAGTTGGCCTAACCTGATTCCCAGGCTTTTATGTCTAGACAGATGCTAGTTTGGGACTTTTAAAATGATTAGGACATTTCCTCGTGAGACCAAATATAGATTAATGAGTTTCTATTCCCACCCCAAGGATTTTTTTTTTTTTTTGGTCCTACTGCTATGAGAATTAGGTTCTTGCCTTTAATAGGAAAAAAATTTTAAAAAGAGTTACTCTGGTCAGATATAGAGGCAAAGCTGGAGAATTATATTAGAGTTCCCTAAGAAGCCTTAGTGGCATAGTGGATTATGAGCTGGGTTGTTAACCACCAACTCACCAGTTATTCTACAGGAGAAAGATGAGGCTTTCTACTCTCCTAACAGTTACAGCCTTAGAAAGCCACACGGGCAGTTCTACTCCTTCCTGTAGCGCTGTGAGGAGTTGGAATCAACTTGATAGCAGTGAGTTCAGAGAGGAAGGAAGCAATGCCTTGAAGTATAGGGTGGTCATAAGGATGGCAAGTTCACGTGGCGGTCCAAGAATGCTCTGTTTCCACAAGGAGTTCTGGGGAATGCAGTGCCAAGAAGGAAATGTAAGATGACATTGATTCTTGATCTTTGGAGTATTCCTATGGAAAAATAGCTTAGAAGCTTCACTAAGAGAGAAGGCCTGATTCCGGGAGCTTTTTCAAAGTCTAACCCCACTCAGTCATACAAGGAATCATTCTTGCCTCTGTCTATGGTCCAGCTGTCTCCATTTTGCTCCCCTACCCTGTTCCACCACAAGTAAAAATCACAGATTAAAAAGATCAAGGTCCATCCCCTTGCAGAAGGGCTGTGGGGAGGAGATGAGCCAATCAGTGTGCAGTGTAGCAATGATGAAATATACAATTTTCCTCTAGTTCTTAAATGCTTCCTCCCCCCACTATCATGATCCCAATTCAACCTTACATATCCGGCTGGACCGGAGGATGTACACTGGCACAGATAGGAACTGGAAATACAGGGAATCCAGGACAGATGAACCCCTCAGGACCAGTGGAGAAAGTGGCAATACTGGGAGGGTGGAGGGAAGGTGAGGGAGAAAGGGGGAACAGATGACAAGGTCTACATATAACGTCCTCCCTGGGGGATGGACAGCAGAGAAGTGGGTGAGGGAGACATCAGATGGTGTAAGATATGATAAAATGATAATAATTTATGAATTATCAAGGGTTCAGGGGGATGGGGAGCAGGGAGGGAGGGAAGGGAAAAAATGAGGAGCTGATACCAAGGGCTCAAGTAGAAAGCAGGTGTTGTGAGAAGGATGAAGTCAACATATGTATTAATGTGCTGGACACAAATGATGTATGTACGGATTGTGAAGAGTTGTATGAGCCCCTAATAAAATGATTATAAAAAAAGGTCAAGGTTTTAGTACATTTATTATTGGATTGGTGACAACCATTACAGTTTTTTTTATCTGTTTGATGTGAAAAAGGACTGTGTAGCCCTCAAGGCCCAATGAAAGAGAAGGATGTTCAGATAGCAAACAATGAAAGCATTGTTTATGACACAGGTTCTTTGCATGCTAATGCTGAGGGGAAGTTCCTTTGCAAACTCACCTAGTTCCCCTCCACTGTTGCTGCCTTGGTGACATGGATCAAGCTTCATTTGGGATAAGGTCACTTTAATGCGTGTCAGTTTCCTTATGCACCCTGTTCCTAAGCTCTTCATTCTTAAGGGCACACGTTGTAGAGGAGAACTCACATCCTGACCCTGCTAGTGTTCAGAAGGGAGAAATCACCCTTTGTTCTTCAGTTGAGCCCCCTATGTGTGTCTTCCCCATTTATCGGTCAGTTTGTTATACTGTGGTGGCTTGTGTGTTGCTGTGATCCTGGAAGCTATGTCACTGGTATGTCAAATGCCAGAAGGGTCACCCAAAGTGAACAGATTTCAGCAGAACTTCGAGACTAAGAAGTGGCCCCTGAAAACTCTATACATAACGTTGAAGTGGTGCAAGAACTGGAGGCTTAATAAACAGCAGCAGAACTTTGTGCGAGGTAGTGCCAGCAGATGAGCCCCTCAGGCCAGAAGGCCTCAACATGTGACTCAGGAAGAGCTGCTTTGGAGACGATCATAGTGACTTGACTGTTAAGTAAAATCATCATGACTTCATTTGCTGATGGGACAAAACTCAAAATGGGAAGAAACCGCTGCAAAAATTGACTAATAATTGGAACTTGGAATCTACAAAGCATGAATCTAGGAAACTTGGAAGTCTTCAAAAATGAAATGGAACACATTAAAAAAAATCAATATCCTAAGTGAACTGAAATTGACTGGTATTGGCCATTTTTAATCCTAGGGTTTATTATGCTGGAAATGAAACCATCAAGGGGAATGGAATTGTGTTCATCATCAAAAAGGACATTTCAAGATGTATATTGAAATACATTTTCAAAAAAAGAATACAACGCGATCTGTAACAGCATTATATCTATCCACATTCAAGGAAATCCAGCCAATACAACTATTATTCAAGTTTATGCAACAACTAATGACAATGATGCAGAAATGGAAGAACTCTACCAATCTCTGAATCGATCAAATATGCAGTCAATGGGCATTGATAGTTATTGGCAGTTGGAATCAAAGAGGAGAGGACAGTAGTCGGAAAGCATGGCTTTGGTGATAGAAACAAGCTGGAGATGGCGTGATAGCATTCTGCAATGCCAACAACCGGTTCATAGCAAACACCTTTTTCCAAAACACAAAAAGTGATTATACAGATGGACTTCCCAGAAGTAAAATTGTCTGCATCTGTGGGAAGAGACGATGGAGCTCAAGATCAGCCACTAAAACCGGGTCAGGGCTGACTATGAAACAGATAATCAATTGCTCATAAGTGAGCTTAGGTAGAAACTGAAGAAAATTAAAACAAGGTCACAAGAACCAAAATGCAACCATGAGAATATCTCACCTGAATTTTGAGACAATCTCAAGAGCAGATTTGATGCATTAAACACTAATGAGAGAAGACCCGAGGAGCTGTGGGGCAGCAAGAACATCACTCATGAAGGAAGTAAAAGTCATTAAAAAGGCAGGAAAGAAAGAAAAGCTCAACACAGATGTCAAAGGAGACTCTGAAAATCGCTCTTCATTGTAGAACAGCTAAAGCAAATGTTTTGATTCTGCCCATAAGGTTTTCAGTGGCTAATTCCTCAGAAGAGGACAGCCTGTTCCTGCTTCAGAGTCTGATCTTAGTCTGGAAGCTCTGCCGAAACCTGTTCTCTTTGGGTGACCCTGCTGACAGTTGAAACGCTGGTGACATAAATTTCACCCTCACAGCAACACACAAGCCAACTGTGTTAGTCTGGGTAGACTAGAGAAACAAATTCATAAACACGCATATGTATATAGGGAGAGGTTTATATACAAGAGGAATTGAACATTGAGAAAACATCCCAACCCAGTCCAGTCCAGGGCCATAAGTCTGATATTAGCCCATATGTCCGATACCAATCTATAAAGTCCTCTTCAGACTCACGAACACATGCAATGAAGCCAAATGCAGGACAATCACACGCCAGTGGGTAGAAAGTCTTTGGGTCCAGTGGCGTTGTAGCATCTCAGCACTGGCAGCAGTCTCTCTCTGTGGCTTCTCCGGCTTCCGAGGTCTGGTTGCATCCATGTGGCTTGTCTTCTGCAATGTCTCCCAGGGAGTAGCGGAGAGAGAAGTGTCTCTCGCCTCCAAGGGGGAAGTACCAGATTTCCCAGAATTTTCAGGAGAAAGCCATGCCCACACAGAAGTCTCATTGGCTATCTCCAGATTGACAGCCTAGACTCCACCCCTACACTCTTAATCCTTAAATTGACACTAGATTAGGTGACTACCACACCAACACAGTACAACAAACTGAAAGACAAGTGGTGGCAGACTGCATGGTTTAAAATCAGGACAGGTGTGTATTAGTGTTGCATCCTCTCACCATACTTATTCAATCTGTGTGCTGAGCAAATATTCCGAGGAGCTGGATTATATGAAGAAGAATGAGGTATCAGGACTAAAGGAAAACTCATTAACAACCTGTGATATGCAGATGACACAACCTTGCTTGCTGAAGGGAGGCCTTAAAACACTTGGTGATGAAGATCAAGGATTGCAGCCTTCAGTATGGATTACAGCTCAATGGAAAGAAAACCAAAATTCTCACAACTGCACCAATGAGCAACATCATGATAAATGGAGAAAAGATCGAACTTTTCAAGATTTTGTCTTTCTTGGATTAACACTCAATGGTCATGGAAACAATGGTCGAGATCAAATGACACATTGTATTGGGTAGATAGGCTCCACAGGGCCTCTTTAAAGTGTTGAAAAGCAAGGATGTTACTTTGAAGATTAAAATGTTCCTGATCCAAGCCGTAGTATTTTCCATGGGCTCATATGAATGTTAAAGTTGGACAGCGGAAGCATGAAGAATTGTTGTGCTTGAATTATTGTACTGGTGAAGAATATCGGAAGTACCATGAACTGCCAAAAGAATAAACACATCTGTCTTGGAAGAAATACAACCATAATGATCATTAGAGACAAGATTGATGAGGTTTCATCTTATATACTTAGGACATAGTTTGAGGCACGATCAGTCTCTAGAGAGGGACATCATGCTGGGTAAAGTTGGGGGGCAGGGAAAAGGAGGGTCAGTGACAAGATGAATTGAAACAGTGGCTGAAACACTGGACTCAGGCCTGGGAACAAAGTGAGGAGGAGGAGGCAGGACTGGGCCGGGTTTCCCTCTGCTACACAGATAGGGTCGCTATGAGCTGGAACCAAGGGGATGCACCTAAGAACAACACCATGTGTGTCTACCAACTGGCACACCATACAGCAAATGTCTTGATAAGACTCTTGTCTGCATTAGCAGAGTGAGCAATCAGAGCTACATCTGTACCCTAAAACGCTTGCAAATCTGCCAGGAACATGAATGACAAGCGTTTTCCACAAATGTTTCTCTTCCTCAGTCAAGCTGGGAACTGTTTTCTGAAAACACCAAAGAGGCAGTGAATTCCCTAGTTATACATCTCTTTGTTAGAAGCCAGAGTAACAGTTAAGTGCCAACTTTCTCTCCCCAAGTTTTCTCGGTAGCTGCCTAATAGGCCTGGCCCAGAAGAGCCATGAGGAGTGTATGGCCTGAAGCTCGCTTCAAGGTAGAAGCTGGAAATGTGTTTCTCCTGGGGACAATACTACAAGGTCATTCCTGGGACATTTTTGGAACTGGAGAGGAGGTAGAGGGGATGGGGAGGGCTTGGGTCAGCCCTTGACTTCCTAATGAGGAGCTAGTGGGCTGGCAGAGTGGGCAGGTCCTGGAGAGTTAGCAGCCCTGAGCAGTTGGACTTCCGCCCAGTCCCCAGCTGCTGCTGTTCTATTCCCTCGTGGCAGCTGCCTGGGTACTCCTTTGACGCATCAAGGGCACACAGAAAGCCAAAAACACTTAGCTGTTTGGGGCTAGCTCAGGGCAGACCATGGAGAGACAAAGTGCATCAGGGCTGCCTTACCACACCTGTTCTAGAACCCTCTGCCCATGTTATGATTTACCTTGTCACCCATCTCAGGAAAACCTGGCTCTTCCTTGGCTGACTCTCGTGGTTTATGCTAAGAAGTAGAGAGATGGGATCCAAGCACATCTGGTTCTTGGGGTTTTGTCCTCAGGTCTTATCTCAAAAATAAATGAAAAGATAGAAAAAAAGCATAAAAAAACACACTCTCTGCCCCGAAACCTTAAACAAGTTAGTAACATTCAGGAGGGCCCATAGACAGGGCGAAAGACATTTTTTTTTGGTTATCAAACATTCAGCAAGACACCTGAAAATTGATCTTATAGAATTTTTACCCCACCTGATCCCTTAGCCTTTCTCTTCTGAGTCTTGAAACTCTTACCATCCCCCAGCATCTTTAACAAAGTGATTTTTCACAAATCTTCTCTTTGGGAGAAAGTTGAAGCTGTCTACTCCCAGGAAGAGTTACAATCTGGGAAACTCACTGGGGCAGTTCTAGCCCATCCCAGAGGGGTTGCTATGAGTCAGAAATGACTCGATGGCAGTGAGTTGGCATTTATTCTCTTTCCTGAAGGGTCCTGGTGGTACGGTGGGTTCACCTGGTGGGTTGGCCACCAGGCCCTCTGAGGGGAAAGGTGAGACTGTTCCCTTAAAGCTCTGCCGTCTCCAGAAACCCCAAGGAGCAGTGCTAGAACTAATCTTTCCTCTAGGGTCGCTGGAAGTTTGAATCAACTCAGCAGCAATGTTTTTTATTTTTGTACACCAAAAGGCAAGGAGCCTGGAGGTGCACAGGTTAGGTGCTGGAGTGCTAGCAAAAAGTGGGGCCAATGCTTTGGACCCACAAGCCACTCAGAGGGAGAAGAAACATGGCCACCTGCTCCCTTGGAGACCCCAGCCGATTCCCCTCTGTTCCACAGGATCTCTCTGAATGGAAATTGACTCAATGGTGCCCAACAGCAGCAGCACTGCACACTCCGTCTCTGACCCTGGAAACGCAGGCACTGGCGGGAGGGCAGAGTCCCTGGATTGTGTAAATGGTCAACCCTCTCACCCAGGGCTGCTCACTGAAGTCTTGAAAGTAGGAGTCCCCCCAGAGGCTAAGAGGAAAAGGTTGGTGATGTACTTCTGCGGGGGAAGAGTGGAGGGGCAGGGGTGGGCTGCCTTAAACTGGAGGGGAATGAATGACTAGAGAGTGTGATGGGAGGAGATTGTTCATCTGTTAGCTGCCACAGGATAGCCGTGGTGCCCGGCTTTTGCTCTGCTGCCAGCTATTTAGGTTTGTGGTTGAGGGGCCCAAGATCGCTGCTCCTCCCACATCCTTGGCACAGGACTAACTCAGAGAACCCAGCGTTATGCTTGGTTTTACGCCTCAGGAGACCCAAATTGGCCTTGTAACTGAAGGCATGATGCGAGGCTAAGCTGTAACTATGGATCATCACCTCCCCCAAATAAGCTATTTTAATGGCATTTTAGTTCATCCGCAGGCAAGACAAATGCATCATTGAAAAGTCATGCTTTCAGCTCCCTGTTAAAGTCTCAAGGAGCTACATAAATTCCCTTAATTGAATTCTTTATTCCACATTTCCTTCAATCAGAGTTCAATGTGCCCCACCCTTACATATTGTGCTATGACTTTGTATATCATCAGGCTATTTAAAAGACTCATCGATCTATGGTTATGAGAATTTGCTTAGAGATGGAGGTGGGAGGCTGAGGGGGTGGGAGGTGATTATGAAAAAGAACATTGTAGTCATGAGCATAAAGTGGTACCATTATGACTTAAATTGTGTCCCGTTAAAAAGATACACTGCAGTCACAGCTTCAAGTACTGGGGAACACAACTAGCCATAGTTTCTGGGACAACCACCAGTTGAATTTTCCCTTGATGGATTTGGGTAGGAGAAGGTAGATGCCCATGCTGATAGGATTCGGTTCTGAGTGATTTTTAACAGGGTCTAATTGCAAGGAGTCCTGGTGGCATAGTGGTAACTGCAAGGCCAGCAATTTTGTCTAATACATGTAAGCCTGGGGTTGTTGATACTGATGGGGATTCTTCAAGAGTTAGAGTAGGTCAGATGCTTCCATGCCATTATTATACTTAGCCCACACATCATACAGAATGGGGGAATCATCTTGGAGTAGGGATGACACATTTGGAACAATGAATTTATGCATTCAAAAATATAAGGTCTCACATAAGTAGTCGAGCTTACTTAGCTTAGAAGTCTAGTTCTAAGTCAGTCACTACATGATGGTTAAATTGAACAGCCATCACCAAATTTCCTCTTATGGGCCTGTCACTGCATGCACCATTCATGGAATAGTAAACATTTTAAATTAAAACAATTGGGAAAAAAGGCAATTGAAAATAAATAAATATAAACAATTTTACTGGTGTCAGACTCAGAGGAAAAGAACTGAAAGCTAAAAATAAGACACAACTTCAGCTGAAACTAATTTTAAGACACATTATGCTCTTTGTGCTCAACTCTCATGTCTTGGAAAGGAGTGGACTATTTCAGTTCAGGGACCTGAGGAATACCCATGACTACAATTGCTGTTCAAATTTCTTTAACCGGAGCTCACAAGATAAAGATAAAAAGAGTGTAATTCAGTGTTCTAGACAATACCAGTGCTCACCTAGTTGGGAGGAGGAAGACACTAACAGGAATCATAATGTAGTGTCAAAGGAATAATGATATCCGACAACGCGGAAACAGGCAAGGACAACTTTATTTATTCATTTTTAAATCATTTTACTGGGGGCTCGTACAACTCTGATCACAATCCGTACATCAATCCATTGTGTCAAGCACATTTGTACATTTGTTGCCATCATCATTCTCAAAACATTTGCTTTCTGCTTCAGCCTTTAGTTTCAGCTCCTCGTTTTTCTCCCTCTTTCCCCGCCGCCCTCCCTCATGAACCCTTGATAATATTATTATTATTTTGTCATATCTTACACTGTCGGATGTCTTCCTTCACCCACTTTTCTGTTGTCCATCCCCCACGGAGGAGATTATATGTAGTTCCTTGTAATCAGTTCCCCCTTTCTACCACACCTTCCCTCCACCCTCCCGGTATCCCCACTCTCACTACTGGTCCTGAAGTGATCATCTGTCCTGGATTCCTTGTGTTTTCAGTTCCTATCTGTAGACAACTTTATTTTAAAAGATTAGTCTAGGCCCTAGACTCTAGGGGAAAGGCACTCTGGTGGCTACAGTGGGATAAGCACTGGGCTGCTAAGTCCCAGGTTTGTGGTTCAAACCCACCAGTTGCTCGGCAGGAGAACCATAAGGTTACATGTCCCCGTAGAGATTTCGTCTCAGAAACCCTAAGGAGCAGTTCCACTTTGTCGCTATGAGGCAGGCTTGACTGGATGGTAGCTAGTTGATTATAAGGAATAGGAAAGGACTAAGAGAAGAGAAGATAGGAACATCACAATGGGACAATAGGTTGTTGATGTTGGGTGGCATCGAGTCAGCTCTCACTCGTAAGCATCCTATGTACAACAGAAGGAAGCTCTGCCTAGTCATGTGCCAGCCTCACAGTTGCCCATTTTGCTGCCACGCCACTTTACCAAGCATCATGCCCATTTCCAGGGACAATGTGTCCAAAGGATATGGGACAAAGTCTCAACATCCTTGAACCTCAGTAGCATTCTGGCTGCTCTTCTTCCAAGACAGACCTGTTTGTTCTTTTGGCAGCCCACAGTTCTCTCAATGGTGCACCAGCACCATCATCTAAACACAACCATTCTTCACATTCCCTTAGTTAACGTCCAACTTTCACATGCATCGTAGGCAACTGAAAATACCATGACTTGGGTCAGGCACACCTGACTCAAATCCTGTCTTCAAATGAACATCCTTGCTTTCCAACACGTTAAAGAGGTCTTGTGCCCCTGATTTACTCAATGCAATGCATATTTTGATCTTGCCTGCTGCTTCAGGAGCATTGATTATGCATCACGAGGAAACAAAAATCCTTGACCACTGTTTACCTTCTGGCCCAGTTATGAAGAATGTATTTTTCTTTCTTTTTTCATTGAGTAATCCATACTGAAGGCTGCAATCCTGATCAGCAAGTGCTTCAAATCGCAATGCAAGGATGGGAGGAGGATCCTTCTGTGGTAGAGAGACATTCAAAAACCAAAAACAAAATCAGTTGCCCTCAAGTGGATTCCATTCTGACTAGTGGCAGCCCCACCCCATGAGTTGTAGAGGAGAACCACTCCTTAGAGTGTTCAAGGCTGTGATCTTTTGGAAACAGACTCCAGGCCTCTACCTGGGTTTGAACCACCAACCTTTCAGCTAATAGCTGAGATTTAATCATTAGCACTACCCAGAGACTCCAGGAAAAGAACAGAGAAGTTTTTTAAAAGATTAATGTGGTTGCGGGTGGGTTTGATCACTGGAATGGACTGGAATGAACTGGAATGATTTATTAAAATTGCAACTTGGCACCATTCAGCTCCAAATGTTTTCCTACAATAAAGCCACCCAGGGGAAAGAGGAGACAAGGGGTTATGTGTCAAGAGAGTAAAGATCAGGAGGAGAGAGGTTGGGGAGAAAAGACCATTTTTAAAGGAAATGATTAATATGATTTTGGGTTTTTGTTTGCAGTAAGAAATTTTCTGGAACAAAGGGGTAGAAAGATTTGTTTCTTTCTTTTTTCTTTTCTCTACAAACTCTTGGGACGAGGGCTGACTTTTCAATAGAACACAGCGAGGGAGCTGTTCTGCTACAGATGAAACCCAACTCAGAAACAGCTTGTGTACGAGTGGTTTAGCACCACGCTCCCCACGAATGTGCGGTGCTTGATGGACGAGGGGGTGGCCACCTTTCCAGCCACATCTCATTTCCCAGGATGAGGGGCATTCTGCCCCGGACCCCGGTCCAGAAGGATTTCTTTCAAACTCAAACTCCAAACTCCAAACCATTAACTCAAATCCAACTCATAGTGACCCGATCAGTAGAACTGCCTCTTTGCGTTTCCAAGGCTGTAAATCTTTATGAAAGCAGAAAGCTTAAACCTTCTCCCTTATACCAACTGGTGCATTTAAACGACTGACCTTGGGTAACCCACTACATCATCAGGATTTCTTTAGTCAACCATATCAACCCCCAATCCACTGCTATGGGGTTGGTGTTGACCCATAGCAACCTGAGACAGGATTTCTGACGCTGCACGTCCTTTCAGGAGTAGACAGCCTCGTCTCTCTCCTGAAGAACAGATGGTGGTCTTGTTACCCCTCCTCTCCAATTTCATTGCCATCGAGTTGATTCAGACCATAGTGACCCTATCTGTCTTGGAAGAAATACTGTCAGAATGTGAGACTTTGTCTCATGAACTTTGAACATGTTGTCAGGAGAGACCAGCCCCTGCAGAAGGAGGGCCCAGGACCAGGCCAGTGGTTTGTTCCATTGTCTAATGGCACCGAACAACAGTAATTCCCCAGGAATGGATGGCCCTGTGGGTCAGGCAGCCACATGGTGTTTCAAACCCGGGAGGTGCTCCCCAGGAGCAAGATGAGGCTTTGTGCGCCCATAAAGGTTTACACTCTTGGAAACGCCATCTGCTCCTCAGTAGGATCACAGCTGAGCTTCCTGTCGCAGAAGGTGGCTGCGTGGTCGTGATAAGCAGAGAGGATATAACCTCTCTCAGCCCCAGTGCTGCCTCCTGGATGGAAACTTTGGGTTCTAGTTTGGCTTCATGAAGAACAAGGAGGAGAGAGCAGCTACTCTGCTGTGCAGCTGGATGGTGTTGAGGAGTATTATGTTTGTATCTTGTGATTTCTTTTTCCTCCGTCACTCAGGAGAGCTATTAGAAGTTGTCAATGTAAACTTCCTTCCCTGCTTCCTGATACTAGATATGTAAGAAGTTTGATGTTTCTCTTAGAGATCCACTCAGTGGTAAGCCACAGTTCCACACGGTGTTTGTTTGGGGAGACCAGAGAAACAAATCCATAGACACCATATGTGTTTAAGAAAGAGCTTTATATACAAAAGCAATTGAATATTGAGAAAACTCCCCAGCCCAGTCCAGATCAAGTCATTAAGTCCACTATTAGCCCATATGTCCAATACCAATCTCTAAAGTCCTCTTCAGACTCATGAAGCACATGCAATGACGCCGAATGCAGGGAGATCACAGGCCAGTGGGTGGATTGTCTTGTGGATCCAGTGACGGTGGAAGCATCTCAACATTGGCATGGGTCTCCACGTGACAGCTCCAGGTCCAGAACTCTTGCTTCCATCAGCATAGATCCATGTGTCTTGTCAGTAGAGAGTCTCTCAGGGAGTGAGTGGAAAGAGAGTATGTCTCCTGCCTCCAAGGAGGAAATATAGGAGTTCTCATAATCCTCAGGAGAAGGCCATGCCCACACAGAGGCTTCATTGGTTATGTCCAGATTGACAGGCTAGACTCCACCCCTACACTATTAACCCTCAAATTGACACCAGATTAGGTAACTACCACACACCCATACGCACATGGCTGGTTGAGTCACAGGGCGAGGTGAGGAGGCCAGCAACATGCCCTGGAAGTGGATGAGGGGTGTCAGATGGAGGGAGAGCAGTGTCAGCCCTGGAGACTTCAAGCACCCACTAAGGATCTCTACTCAGTTGGTCCTTCCAAGAACCCATGACGCCCAACCCCCCGTCTTAGAAACAACTGTAGACCCACTCACTGCACCAGCTGAAGTTCGTCTGGATTTTGTGCTTCCAAGCCCTGTGGCTTATAGACCAGTGACCCCTCAACTCCGCAGACTGGGAAGCTGAGAAGAGCCAGATGGCGGAAGTGCTGACATTTGACAAATGTTTTGATCACATGGGATGGAATATCTCAGGCATCAACATAGGCTATTTTTAGCACCCTCGGCTTTATCAGCCTACACAGCCCACACACCTGAATCTGGGAAATTTTTAAGTTTTCCTTCTGAAGAAGGCCCGGGTGTCCTGGGCACGTGGGAGTGACTTCTTTCTTGATCCTCTTGTGAAGTTTTGTTACTGTAGCCCCCACCCACCCCCTACCCATCCTAATGTAGCCAGGACCAGCAATGTGTCTTAGGGACGTGAGATCGGTGAATGTATGATGGCTTTAGCCACAACAGAAGTCACCGTTTTAATACAGTTTTTATTTTGCCGCTGAGAGCCATTGATGGCATTTCTCTGCCTGCTGACAGAAATCTGAACATGAGAACGTCATGCTGTTTGTCCATCAATTGACTTATTTCCCTCCTAACCCGGGCACCTGCTGGCAGCCAGATGCTTCTGCATCTCTCGTGGCATTTGGTAGTGTGAGAGGTAAAGGTGTGGCAGTAATGGGGGTAGGGATTGAGTAATTCACGACAGAGGGCTGTCCCTTGCAGTGAGCAACAATTAACATCTTGCCACCTCCCCTCATTAAATACAAGAAATACCCCAACATGGTGATGAAGAGCACCCTCTCCTACACATGTACTCTATGGAAGGGAGGTAGGCAATTTAAAGAAATCAAAATCTATTCACAACTGACAAGTCAAGGAATGCTATGAACTCAGCCTTTTGTATAGGTGAGTATGAAAATACCACATGGCAGTCTGCAGGGAGACATCTTTTACAAGGCGCTCACTTGATCATGAGATTTCACCACACCAAACCCAAACTCACTGCCCTTGAGCCAATTTTGCCTCCTAGTGACTCTATTGGACAAAGTAGACATGCCTCTATGGGGTTTTGATACTGTAACTCTTTACAGGAACAGAAAGTCTCAACTTTTCCCAGCAGAGTGGTTGGTGGCTTAGAACTACTGGCCTTGCAGTTAGCAGCCCAACTCATAGCCCACTACACCACCCTGATGTGTGGTCTCAGAAAGAAAAGTCTCAGGCAAATGAACAGAGGGAAGTGGAAACAAGAGAATGCCCAGATCACCAAGTAGTGAGTATCTTTGCTCCTGCCTCTGCCAGGTGCTCATGAAGCCTACGGTGCCCTCACCTCAAAATAAACCCCCTTCCCACTCACTCATTTTTTGGCTTAAGCTAACTTATGAGGACTTAGTCATTTGCAACCAGAAAGCTTGACTCAGGATTTATGCCATTTAGAAAACTCATAAACACAGCAAGGCTGTGTCATAGAAATGTCATAGAACGTAGCTGAATTTCTCTCAAAGTTTTGATTAACAGCCAGGAGCCATGGCAATCATTTAGAACCAAGATCCATACACACTTCCTTCTCAGCTTGGAGACATGGTAGCCATTTTTTCAACCCAGATTTGGGATATTCATTTTGTCAGCCTGGATTTGAGGCAGCTCTGTTGTCAGCTCAATTTGATCATAAATTATATGTTCATTGTAGCCAGATAATTCAAAATTCTTTATGGAGAAAATGCACTTTAACATTAGCAGAGGAAAAGACTTCCGATAAGTGGAAGAATGAATGGTATGTCCCAAGGATTCTATAGTAGGTATTCTCATGGTCACTCCTGCCTTAACTTAAAGAAAATGAAAATTCTCAAAACTTGACCAGTCAGCAAACAGCATGAAAAAACAGAGAAAATGAACTTTTCAATGATTCTATTTAACTTAGATCCACAATTAACGTCCATGGAAACAGCAGCCAAGAAACCAAACAGCTACCATTGAAGAAATCTGCTGCAAAAGACCACTTTAATACCTTAAAAGTGAAGCTGTCACTTGAATTGCTAAGGTGTGACCGGCCTTTTAAAATGCATCCTTTGATTGTAAAAACTGACAATGACTAAGGAAGACGACTGGAAAATGGAGACATTTGAATTAAAGTGTTGGTGATGAATGCTGAATGTACCATGGGCTTCCAGAACAAGTAAGAACTCCGTTTCAGAAGAAGTACAACCGGATGTTCTTCAGAATGGAAAATGGTGAGACTTTGTCTCACATACTTTGAACGTGTTATCATGAGGGACCAGTCCTGGAGAAGGACATCATGTTTGATAAAGTAGAGGGTCAAGAAGGGAGATATCGGACAGTGTAAGACATGACAAAATAATAATAATTTATAAATTATCAAGGGTTCATGAGGAGTGGGGCGGGGAGGGATGGGACAAAATGAGGAGCTGATACCAAGGACTCAAGTAAAAAGAAAATGTTTTGAGAATGACGATGGCAACAAATGTATATATGTGCTTGACACAATGGATGTATGTATAGATAGTGATAAGAGTTGGATGAGCCCCCAATGAAATGATTTAAAATAAAATAAAATATAAAAACTTTTAAAAAAGAGAAAAAAAAGCTAGGAACACCCTAAAAAAAAGAAAAACTTTTTAAAAAGGAAAAAAAAAGCTAGGAACACAATTGTCACAAACAGTGGGTGTGTTAGTAAGGGTAGATTAGAGAAACAAATCCAGAGACACTCATATATGTGTAACAAAGAACTTTATATCCAAGAGTAATTATATATTAAGAAAATATCCCAGCCCAGTCCAGATCAAGTCCATAAGTCCATTAGCCCATATTTGTGATACCAATCTATAAATTCCTCTTCAGACTCATGCAACACATGTCATCACACCAAATGCAGGAAGATCACAGGCCAGTGGGTGGGAAGTCTTGTGTATCCAGTGGCAGTGGAAGTGTCTCAGCGTTGGCAGGGGTCTCCATGTGGCTCCTCCAGCTCCATGTGTCTTGTCATCAGGAAGATGAAGCAGAGAGTCTTTCTGTATCTGGCCTCCATGGAGCTATTTATCTCCTTGGCACTTCTAAATGAGGTCATCAAGCTGCGACCAGATTGACAGACTAGACTCCACCCCTTCGCAAGATGACAGGAGATTATGTAACTGCCACAATGGGCTTATAGCAAGGCTTGTCAGGATGGTACAAGTCTGAGAAATGCTTCTGTTCTGTTGTTCATAGGGGTGCTATGAGTCTGATCCATTTAGACAGCATCTAAGAATAACAACAGCACATCTATCCTGATTGGATTCATCCAATTGCATGGCATCATGTCATTATGGTTAGCTGCTGAAATGTTTGCTGCTTCAAAATATCACTGAAACAACCTGTTGGTGAGCTAAAGCTGGATTTGTTGCTTACAAACTTCCTTCAAAGACTCCTAATGCAGCCAAGAAAGGAGGGCAAAGCTAGAGTATAGAGGTTTGGGGATCTGGTTCAAAGCAGGTGTTTTGATGCAGTACTTAATTAAGATTGAGTAAGGATTATGCTTCTTTACCAACACCATAATTCAAATGAATCAATTATTCAGTAATCTTCCTTATTAATTGTCCAACTTTTATATGATGCATAAAGTGATTGAAAGTATCATGGCTTGTGTGATAGTCCTTAGTCCTCAAAGTGACATCCTTGCTCTTTAGCACGTTAAAATATCTTATGCAGTTTTGCCTAATGCAATGTGTACACAGGAATGGTCCTTAGAAGCAAGAATGGTGAGTCTTGCATGTCATCAGAGGACACTAGTCCTTGGATAAGTCATTTAATCTGTTTGGTAAAGTGAAGAATAAGCAAAAAAGAAGGAGAAGAAGAGGAAGCCTTCAAGGAGATGGATCAGCACAGTGGCTGCAGCAATGGGCTCTTCTGTGATGGCAATCATGGTGATGGCACAGGATGAGGCGGTGTTTCATTCCCTTGTGTATAAGGTTACCCTGAATCAGCGCTAACTCTATGACACCTCACAAATGATCGTGCTATAAACCTTTAGATCAGTGGTGACAGTGAGGTTTCAGTCTAGGAGCTTAAGCTGATATGATGCTACTTATTGAAAAGTTGTTAGATTTTAAATAGATTTTCTTGAAGTCATAGAGTAAAGTCATTTGCAACTTCTTTCTCAGCAACTTTTTCCTAGAAGAGTAAAATCACATTGTCAAGGCAAGTGAAATAATCTAGTTATTTTAATGTGGATGATAAACTCTGGTTAGTTGCAGGTAGTTTTAGTGCCTGTTCTTGATGGTGAGGAGTTTGAGAGAAGGAAAATAACCCACTTATGATCAATAGGACCCAATTAAAAGTTTACTCAATGTGGTTTGGACCATTTTCCATGGTCCTAAGAAGGAGATACTGGAAGTTACAGTCCCTTTTGTGCATCTTCCTAGTTGAACTTGCTGGCTGAAAATATGGCTTATGTCTTGCCAGCTTGGGACAATGGCATTCATCTTGTAAAGCTGGTGTGTTAGGCAGGGTTCTTTAAAGAAACAAAACCAGGACACTTATGATTATTTATATATCAGAGAATAGGTTGATACAGCAAGAAGGAATATAGCAATGAATTAGTCCATACAACAGTACAGAGGGCTCAGTTCAACTGACTTTCATGGAACTATTAATATATTGGAAATCTGTCAACTCCTGTGGGCTGCCAGGTCCAAGGTCAAGGAAGCAGTGAAGTCCTCGCTCAGGCAAGGCAGGCAGTCTGCTTGCAGGCAGCAAACAGCAAGGTCAGTCAGCAACAGTCAGTAGCTCAGGAATTTAGCAAAACAGGCTGGATGGGATATCAAACTCAAGCAATGCAAGGTGACAGGATCCACCAGCCTCAGCTCAATTGATGTATGCACCAGCAGCATGGTGAAGCAGGTCTTGAAGGAGCCTCAACCTCTAGCAACAAGATGTATGGGTTGGCTTGACCCATAGATAGTGTAGCACACAGACTGAGAACAGAGAACTAGCTGAAGCAGCAGCATGCTAGTCCACTCATCAGAGAGCAAGAGAGAATGGGTGGGCCTTACAGAGCCATTTATCTCTTTGTCCTCTAATCAAACTGCAACCTGATTAATCCCACATATTCTTATTGGCCAGGTTGGCACAATAAACCTAACTATCACAACTGGTTATGCAACATTAACTTTGCCAGCTTGGTGCCTCATTGGCCATCTAGACAGCCTGGGAGCATGGCAGCTATCTTGTAAATGTGGACCCATTGTAGCCATTGTAACCTATGTAATCAGCTACATAGTCAGCCTGGTATACTGACAGCCGTCTTGCCATGGTGGTATTCACTTTGCCAGCCAGTAGCTGAGGCAACTCTGTTGTCAGCCTGAAATTGAGATAAATGTGTTGTCAACTGGAGCTCAGGCAACAGAAGTTGGCTCTTGCCAGCTGAAGGAGTTAGCCATCTCAATGAGGGCAAAGCATGGAAAATGATAGAGAAGTAGGATTGGAGTCTTCCCTTCTTCTGGAGCTGCTGTTATTTGAGATGTTTCTTTCTTTAGCTTCAATCTGTGTGAGTCAGAGTTCTCTGTTACTTCTTCCCAGAGGCATGCTATACACATATATACTATTTTACTGTGTACATAATGGGCTCATACCACAGGGAGGAGATAATGATGGAGCTAAATATGCAGTAAGAAGACCAAAGTTCTGGCTTGTAACCTTTTAATAGTTAGGCAAAGCAAACTTACAAGACTATCTGATTTCTGAAATAATTCTTGTACCTACAAAGGAAAAGGAAATTATTGAATTTCTCTAAAACACAGCTATGTCTACTAGTCAACTGCACTCACAGCACATAGGGTTGGCAGGGCTGAGTTTTACTCAATAACTCCTATGATCCTGGGATTTCCTCTATTCTTCTGAGTTCTGGAAAATGGGTGAACAAGAGAAGCATTAACATTCTCCTCAGTTTGACTAAGTTTTAAGTAGGGTTCTGCTTGGTTTGGCCTTTGTCTTTCCCCGGTCTTTACAGGATTAGGTGGTAAATGTTTTCTCTAGCATTCGCCATAAATTCAGGAGATAGTTTCATTTGATGAACACACTCCACTGTCTACATTGTACAGTGATTTGGGTTTGTGTCAACTTGGCTTGGCCAGGATTATCAGTGTTTTATCAGTTAAGATGTTGTCATCCTTGATGATGAGATCTAGTATAATATAATCATACCATAATAAAATCTGTTATGAGTAGGCAATCAATTAACAGTAAGTTTTCTCGGGAATGCAGCATACTTTCAATGTATGTGGATATGCTATAAATGTTTGTTTACCTCTTGCTGAGTCTGGAGCCTACATCTTGCTTATCATCTGGCCTCTGGCTTTTTGAACTTGAGTCAATGGCCTGCTATATTACCTGCAAATCCTGGAATTTGTTAGCAGTCTGCCATCATACCTCTCAACCCTGATATATTTGCCTCAGCAGCCAGAGGAGCCTGACCTTTGGCCTACCAATAGTAGATTCATTAGCCTCTGCAGCTACTTGAGTCAGGGGAAGCCTGCAGCCTGACATCCAACCCATGGAGTTGGAATTGGCCAACATCTGCAACTAACTGTGTGCACTATTTCCTTGAGATAAACCTCTTCGTGATTGTTGAGGTTAGGTGCTGTCAAATCAGTTCCAACTCAGAGCAACCCTATATACAACAGGAAAAAACATCACCTGGTCCTGTGTCATCCTCACAGGTTTTTATGCTCAGCCCATTGTTGAGCCACTGTGTCAATCCATCTTGTCAAGGACCTTCTTTCTTTTCACTGGCCCTCTCCTTTACCAAGCATGTCATTCTCTAGGGACTGGTCTCTCCTGACAACATGGCCAAAGTATGTGAGATGAAGCCTCACCACCTTTGTCTCCAAAGAGCATTCTGGTTGTACTTCTTCCAAAACACGCTCTTTTAGCAGCCCGTTGTGCTGTCAATATTCTTCACCAACACCACAGTTCAAACACATCGATTCTTCTTCAGTCTTCCCTACTCAATATCCAACTTTCACATGCACTGGCGCCATTGAAAATACTAGGGCTTGGGTCCATCACACCTGAGTCAAATTAACATCATTGCTTTTCAACACTTTAAAGTGGTCTTGTGCTGTGGATTTACTCAATGAAATGCATCTTGATTTCTTTTAAGAAATCATTTTATTGGTTGTTCTTACAGCTCTTATAAGAATCCATACATTAATTATGTCAAGCACATTTGTACATCTGTTGCCATCATCACTTTCAACACTTTTTCTTTCTACTTGAGCCCTTGGTATCAGCGCCTCTTTTGTTCCCTCCCTCTCCCACCCTCCCACACGCATGAACCCTTAATAAATTATTATTATTTTCATATTTTACATATCTTACACCCTCTGCTGTCTCCCTTCACCCATGTTTTTGTTATTCGCCCTCCCTTGGGGTGAGCAAGGAAGCTGACCCACAGACCTGCCTCACAGCACAGAGTTTGGCATGACTCCTATGCTTGTCCATGGTCTCCTTGCCTCCAGCTCTCCTCGGTGGTGTGGCATGGCCTCCACTGTTCTTAGGGTATGGTGATCCTTTGGCCGGGGGGAATTCTGGCACTGCCAGCTTCTGGAAAAGATCAGTGGCATGCGGATAATGAAGAGATGAACAAGTAGGTAGGAGGAGGCAGCACAGCGGGTTTATTAAGCAGTGAAGTCAGGATACACTGGGGACAGAGCCCCAGCTGGGCTACACCCCTGAGAGGGCAAAAGTAGTGAGACCCCCTTCCAGAGCTGGCACCCCACCCCCACCCACTTCATATATCTGGCAGGAGCCATTGAGCTCAGGCCTGGTTGTTTAAAAAATAGTCCGTTGTCCCTGGTTGGCTGGGACCCAACTATGTCCTTATTTGACAGGGTCCTGGTTGGTCAGTCTGGAAGCTTCTTTGTTTCTGGTAAAATGCTTTCCCTGTCCTTGCCACAGCCTCTATCATTTCAGCAGGGTGGGATCTCAAATGTGCTCTACTAGTGGCTCTTTTTTTCCTGGATTGTCCTGGGAATTCTCTCTCTTCCTGCTTCTGAAATAGCTCTCTTATATGGAGCTGTGGTGTTTGTCTTTCAACAGATCCTCCTCAAGGAAACAAAGGGCGGTGACATGCTTCATACTCTCTAGTGAGGTGGAGAGCCTGAGTCCTTCCCATTGGTACATCAGAGAACTCCCTGCCAATGGGATAATAACCACAGGCAAGAATTGACAATGCATCCCAAAAGGCATGATGACTGAAGCGCCATACTACCTGACTATATTTCACTCTTCCTTTACAACCTCTCAACCAGTCACCACGGGTTGATGCTGAGTCCCGGAGAACCTGTGTGTTACAGAACAGAACCACTCCACAGAGTTTTCAAGGTTGAGACCCTTCAGAAGCAGGCTCACCAGGCATTTTTCCTAAGTGCCTCTGGGTAGATTTCTAACTCCCATCTTTTGGTTAGTAGTCAAGCACGTAACTGCTTACACACCTAGGGATTCCAACCTCAATAGTTTAGCATTTCCCTCATTCATTCCTGAGCTGAAGCTGCTTCCGAAGCCCCCAGAGCTTTAAAACCCAAAGCAGTGCCACTGAAAATGAGACCATTCTGACTTATGCTGACCCATATAGGGTTTCTAAGGCTGTTACACTTTATAGGAGCACATCGCCTTACCTTTCTCTCTCAGAGTGACTGGTGGGTTTAAACGCTTACCCTGTGCATAGTAGTTCAATGCTTACCCAACACTTAGCACTAGGAGGCCTGCAAAGGATCAGCCAAATACACCACCCATCCTTGTAGCCTGTCTGCTTTGGAATGCTCTAGGCCAGTGGTTCTCACCCTTCCTAATGCCTTGACCCTTTAGTATAGTTCCTCATGTTGTGGTGACCCCCAACCATAAAATTATTCTCATCGCTACTTCATAATTGTGATTTTGCTACTGTTATGTATCATAATGTAAATATCTGATACGCAGGATATATTTCCATTGTTACAAATTGAACATAATTAAACATAATTCAAAATAATGAAAGCATAGTGAGTAATCACAAAACAATATGTAATTATATATTTTCCAATGTGTTTTTTAATGTGTTTCCCAATGGT
>NW_022111373.1:93971510-93980782 GCF_000313985.2 Echinops telfairi
TGTGTGATTCCTTTCTTGTGTCTGGTAGTCCATGTATTCCTTGTACTAGGGCCCTTAAATTTGTCCCAATTTTCTCATTGATGATCTTGATAGCTGTGGCTTTTACATTTAGGTCTCTGATTCACCTTGAGTTTGCTTTTGTGCATAGGGTGAGGTGTAGGTCCTGTTTCCTTCTTCTGAAGATAGATAGACAGTTTTTCCAGCATCACTGGTTGACAAGGCCTTTTTCTTCCCATTAATGTTTAGTGGGCCTTTGTTGAAAATTAATTGTCTGTAGGGGGATGCTTTTATCTTTTTTCTTCTTCTTCCCTGTCCTGTTCCATGTAGCTGTCATTATAGCAGTACCACGTTGTTTTGACAAGTATAGCTGTGCAATAGGTTTTGAGGTCAGGTAGTGCAAGACCACCTACTTTGTTCTTCTTTTGGGGAAGTTCTTTGTTTATTTTGGTCCTCTTTCCTCTCTATATGAATTTGGTAATTAGGTTTACCATTTCTTTAAGGAAGCGTGTTAGGATTTGAATCAGGATTGTGTTGAATTTGTAGACCGCCTTAGGTAATATTGACATTTTCATAATATTGAATCTTCCTGTCCATGAACATGGGATATTCTTCCACCCATGTAGGTCTGTTTTGGTTTCTTGTAATAATGTTCTGTAGTTTTCTTTGTACAGGTCTTCTGTTTCTTTGGTTAGGTTATTCCTAGTTATTTCTACTTTTGTGAAGTTATTGGGAATGGTATTGTTTCCTTGACGTCTTTTTTGGATCTCTTCACTGGTATATAGAAATCCAATAGGAGTTCAATTTCTGCTTCTTAGTCTTGTATCCTACTACTTTTTCTAAACCCCTCAATTGTCTCCAGCTATCTTACTGTGGAGACTTTGGAATTCTCTCTATATAAAATAATATAATCTGAAAATAGAGAGAATTTCACTTCTTTGTCCAATTATACTCCCTTAATCTCTTGTTATTGTCTTATGGTTCTGTCTATGACTCCCAGTGCAATGTTGAATAAGAGCGGGGATAATGGGCATCCTTGTCTGGTTCCCATTTTCTGTTGGAATGTTTTCAGGTTTTCACCATTGAGTGTGATACTAGCGGTTGGTTTTTCATATATAGCCTTTATTATGTTGAATAATTTTCCTTCTATTCCTTTTTATTTATTGCTTGCTTTTATTAGGAATGGATGCTGGATATTAACAAATGCCTTTTCTGCATCTATTGATGTGATCATGTGGTTCTTATTCCTTATCTGGTTTATGTGGTAGATTACATTAATTGTTGATCAAATGTTGAAACACCCTTGCATCTCTGGTGTGAATCCCGCTTAGTCATGATGTGCTATTTTGACATGTTGTTGGATTCTATGGGCCAGGATTTTGTTGGTAATTTTTGTATCTACATTCATGAGGGATATTAGTCTGTAGTTTTTAATCTTTGTGGTGTATTTGCCTGTTTTTTTTTTATGAGGGTTATGCTAGTTCATAAAATGAGTTTGGGAGCTTGTTATCTCTTTCTATATTCTAGGATAGTTTGTAGAATTGGTTACAGTTCTTCTCTAAATACTTGGTAGAATTCTCCTGTGAAGGTTTCTGGTCCTGGGCTTTTTTTGGTTGAGAGTTTCTTGATAATCTTATCTAGTTCTTTTTTTGCTATGGATTTGTTTAAGTTTTCATGCCCATCCACATTAAGTTAAGTAGAGGTTGTATTTCTATGTGTTTGTCCTAGATGGCTGCTTGTTAGGAAAATGCCCAGATGTTATTTTATCTGATAGCTGTGCACCAACGACACTTTGCTATAGCATCCATATCTTCTGTGTTTCCTTCACGAGAGTGAGTATCGAGCAGGGCCATGTTGTAAGAAGTAATTGTTCTTAGATGGTTGCTAGGATTAAGCACAAGTCCAAAATCCATTCCTGGCTCTATGTATTTTATCTGCCTCTGGCTTCCCGTAGAGACTACCTTGTTAATTTATGTTAGAGAATCTTATCAATTATCTCTCTGGAGCATAAGGATCTTCGATTAATAGGCCCATTGATTAGCCCATAGTACTAAATTTTTAAAGTGGTGAACTGAACCTACAGGCTGGGGAGAGGGGCCAGTCTGTCTCACCCACTTGGTCTCAAATGAAGAAGGAAAGAGAGAGTGAGGGACTAGACCCCATTCTGGCACACCAAGCCCTGAGGACGACGTCCCTGCTCAGAGCAGCTAAGGCACAGATTGGACTGTAGGGTCAACAACAGCTGGAGACATGGTGTTCCCTCACTGGAACATCGTGTTACAGATGACAATACTGGGGAACACAGTATGGGGAGTGAATGTGGTCTAACCCCCCACAGTGGGGTGAACCAAGAAGGAAACATAACAGACCAGCAATGGGAGGAAAGTAAAAAAGCCCCTGAGGAATCTTGAAAATAGTCTTCAGACTCAGAGGGGAAGTGCCCACAGACCCACAAGACCAGTGGGGAGATAGTCATAAAGGTGAGCAGACAAACCTGGAATTATGTATAGATTTTTTTCTTTGTCTGTTTTTTGTTTTTCATTTGTTTGCTTTGTCTTGGTTGTTTTTGTTTTGTCTATCTATATAGGACAGACATGAGAAGCAAGCCAGAGGAGAAAGCAAAGGGTCTGAAGGTTCTGGGGGACTTGGAGGAGGAGAAATCAGGGGGAAGTGAGTGGTGAGCAAATAACATCATGGAAAGGGGAACAACTAGGGATCTAAAATCAACAGCAAGGGGGGTATAGGATTCCTGGTGTTGCTGAAGCAACAATAATCTAGCCGAGGGGAATTACTGAGCAGTGAACAATGGGGTGAGCATGATAGTGAGGCAAGTGGAAGGTAACAGGAAATAGAGGAAAGAACTAGGAAGTAAAACTACTTCTAGAGGTAATATATACGTGTACATACGTAAATATATTAATACATAAAAATAGGGGTATTAGCATATATATATATATTTATATATATTTATATTTATATGGGAAAACATTGAGATAGTTGATGGACTTTAGGTCTCTATGTAAGTAATCCCTCAACACAAAAACACTTTGTTCTAATGACTTGTCACTGGGCGATGCCCACCTTCCCAACATGATCACAGAAGACAAACTGGGTGCATAAGCAAATGTGGTGAAGAAAACAGATAGTGCCCGAGTTTTAAAAGATATAGTGCACATATACATGTAGTGCACATGGAGTCTTAAAAGCTTAAAGCCAAACAATTGACCATTTAGGAGGGAATCAGCAAAGCCAACATGGAAGAAGCACACTAGCCTGTGTGATCATGAAGTATTAATGGGAACAGATATCAGAAGTTCAAAAATAAACAACCTCTTTAAGGTGAAGGAGAGAGGTCAAATAGAGACCTAAGGCCCACCCGTGGATAATTGGACATTCCCACACAGAGGGGCTTCACGGAAGAGAAGATACATCTAGGGGGTTGTTTAGCACCAATGAAATACACATCACCCCTCTAATCTTTAATCCGTCCTCCCCACACTATTATGATCTCAGTCCTATCTCACAAATCCTGCTAGACAGGTGTATATACATTGGTACTGGTAAGAGCTTTCAATATATGGGATTCAGGATAGACAACCCCCTCAGAAACAATAATGGGAGTAACGATTCCGGAGAGTAGAGGAAGGGAAGGATCAGAGAAGGGAAAATGGATCGCAATGGTGATGGAATAACCTCCCTCAAGGGGGATGGATACCAGGATTGTAGGTGAGGGGATAGAATGGATGATACAATGTATGTATAAATAATAATAGCAATACATAATATATTAAGGACTCACCAGGGTGGCAGGGTAGGCGGGGAGGGAAAAAAGTGGAGCTGACATTGAAGGACTCATGAAAAAAGAAGTTTTCAAATTGTTGATGGTAACATTTGTACATGTGCACTTGATATAATGGATATATGAATTATTATAATATATGTAAGAGCCCCAATAAAATGATTTATTAATTAAAAAAAAAACTGTTGAGAGAGGGAGATTGAACCAGTGTAAGCTAACTACATATCGCAATACCGAAGTCATTCACTATACAGAATAAAACCTTATGTGTCTGGACACTATTTACACAAACAATGAGAGTTGGTTGTCAGGTAGAATTTACAATAATATTCACTGACAATGTCAATCATGGGCCTTCCAAATTAATACATCTCTTAATACAGCAAGGAGAACAATGTACTAAGTCAATGTTGGTCCACCTATTGAAAGTTCAGTACTTTTGGTACAGCTGTCTTCTGCTTCACACACCATGTAATTTCAGTCTTAAGTCCTCATGTTACAGGTGTGTTTGAGATAGTGTCTAGTTCACCTAGGGAGTTTCCACATTGGAACCTCCGGTATGGCCTGTGGAGCAAGTTGGGCACCTTGAAGGTCCAGGATTCAATGTCCTAGTGTTTTATGGCACGTGGTCTAGGTCCCCCAGAGGAGGGGGGCTGGGTGTTCTTTTCTTAAGTTTGCTACACTTTGTCAATTTTATTGATACTTTTGAATAATCAATTTCTTCTTTTGTTTATTTCCCCCATTGTCTTTCTGTTTCCAGCTCATTTATTTCTGCTCTAATTTTTATGTTATTTTTTTCTTCTGTTATTGGGGGGTTTATACTGTTATACCTGTTCTAATTGTTGGAGTTGTGTTAAAATGATTCCCTTCTCTTTTTCAGCATGTGCATTAATTGCTATAAACTAACATTTGATAACTGTTTTTGCTGTGTCCCACAAGTTTTAGTGTGTGTGAACATTCTCATCTGTTTCAAGGAACCTCCAAATTTCATATCTTATTTGGGCTAATACCCAGTCTTTTTTGAGTCATGTGTTGTTGAATCTCTATGTGTTTGTCTTTATGTTTTGTTCTTTTTATTGTTGCTCCAGCTTTATGGCATTGTGGTCTGAGAAGATGGTTTGAATGGTATTTATATGTTTCAATTTGTTAAGGCTTACTTTATGGCCCAGTATGTGATCTATCTTCATATTTGTGCCATGTACACTGGGGAAGAACCTGTTCTTCCTGTTCGCTGGAGTATTCTGTAAATATCTTGGAGGTTGAGCTGTTTGATTGTGTTGTTCAGCTTCTTAGTTTTTTCTTTTCTTTTTTTGTCTCTTTCCTGTTGATGTATCATTCCTTGACAGCGGTGTATTAAAATCTCCTACCATTGCCCTGGTGATTTTACCTTTCAACTCTTTGGGGATTTGATTGAAGTATTTTGTGAGTTGCTTTCATTAGGTACATATATGTTTATTATGCTTATTTTTTCATGGTCTATTGATCCTTTGATCAGTATTTAGTGAACATTATTTTCTTTCATTATGTCTTTTACTTGGAAGTCTGTTGTGTTAAAGATGAATATTGCCACCTCTGCCTTTTTAGGGTTGTCATTAGCTTGGTAAAATTTTCACCATTCTTTAATTCTCAGACTATTTTTGTCTATGAGTTTGTGTTGTGTCTCTTGAAGGCAGTAGATTTACGTGTTTTGCTTTCTAATCCAGTCTACTCTTTGTCTTTTGATTGGTGTATTTAGTCCATTCACATTTTGTGTTAATTCTGAATGTAGATTAGTTCCTGTCATACCGTACTGTTTGCTTGGTGTTTTTCTTCTTCTTCTTCTTCTTTTTTTAGGGGGGCAGGGTTAGAGTTTATTCATACCTTTGTTTCCCCCTCATAGCTGTGTTGTTTTGGTGTGGTGATTTCTAGATGGTATTGCACACTGTGGTGATCTCATGTTTGTGTAATTTTGTTGATTTTCTGACCATAGAGATTCCGTTAATTTTTTTTGTAATGCTGGTTTGGTTTTTATGAATTCTTTAACTATTTCCTGGTTTTGGAAATACTTCTCAGTTGGCAGATTATTTCAACGTCTGGCACATGTTACTCTACTTTCTTCTTTTCTGCATGGTTTCTATTGAGAGGTCTGAGCCTATTCTTATTTGTCTATCTTTGTAAGTGAATGTTGTGTTTTTCTCTCTAGCTGGTCTCAGGATTCTCTCCTTGTCTTTGAAGTTGGCTAATTTGACTATTGTATGTCTAGATTTTTTTCCCTGGCGGTCTAATCTATTTGGAGTTTTGTCTGCCTCCTGGGTGGTTACCATCTCCTCTTTTGTGATATTGAGGAAATGTTCATCCAGGAATTCTTTAACTATTTTATCAGTAAATTTGATTGTTTCTTCACATTCCAGTATTCCAATGAGACACATTATTTCTCTTCATGGCATTCCACCTCATCCTCAGACTTTCGTTATATTGTTTTACTCTTTTGCTTGTTTCTCTTGATTGCTGAAGTCTGCATGGTTGTCCTCAAGTTCACTTATTCAATTTTTATTTTCTTCCAATCTATTGTTCAGTTCTTGTACCGTGTTTTTTATTCCTGTTATCTCATTGTTTAGCTTCTGGATTTCTTTTTGGTGTGAGGCTTTTAGTATCTCTGTGTCTTCCCTTGTTTTCAGTATTGCTCCAAGATCTCTTGTATGGTTCTGAACATCATTTTCCTGTATTCTCTTTCTGGTAATTTCAGGGCTTATTTTTTGCTGTGTTCCATTGGGTTTGGGTAATCTTTAGTTGTTGACTTTTGTTTATCTGGGGTTGTTTTTTTGTGTGTGTGAGGTTACTCCTGTTAGCTGTTGTTTACATGGTATAGTGGTCCAGTGTAGGTGATGTGTAGAATTCTGGGTTGTGGAGGGTTGGCTCTCTGGGTTAGAGGAGAAAGATCCGAAAGTGGCTGGAAAGCATATTGTGTGGATATAAGGAAGATGTGATAGAGTTGAATTTGTAGCAAGAATGATGGGGTAGGAGTACTAGAATAGAGTTTAAGTGGTGGTATTAATAATAAGTGGTCTTCTGGTTAAATACAATAGTTTTGTTAATAAGTTGGAAAAGGGAATTTTAAGAAGTGTGCCAGTGTTTGTTAGTTTATGTGAAAGTGTGTCTCACTGAGAGAGGGGGGACATGGCTTGAGGTAGTGGTGGGTGGGGTAGATGGAGAGTATATTTGTTCATCTGTCAGGGTCACTTATTACCCACTGTATAGTAATAGAGAGAGAGAGAGCAGAGAAGCCCTATATTATTGTGGATATAATAAAAAGCCCCTGCTTTGACCTCTGTCAGCTTCCTGACTCTGAGGGAGCTGATTGGTTAGTGTAGGAACTGTGCTGCTATCAGGAGGGGGAGGGTTGCCCTGTGAAAGTGATGGTTCTTCACCGGGCCTCCAAGTAACCCAGCTTCCATGAAGGGGCCCCAGGAGTAGAAGGCAGGATGAATGGGTGTGTGTTGAGGGGAGTTCTAATCAGGGGAAGGTTGGAGGAGGTGAGTCCTGTACACAAGCAGGTCACTGCCCTTGGGAAAGAGGAGCTGCAGATACTCACTGTTTTACTTCCTGCCACTCAGGCAGCTGGTCAGGGTAGGAACTGAACTCTTGCAAGGAGGGGGAGGGTCCACTGAGTGATAGAGTAGAAGTATGGAGATTACACATCCCACCACACAATCTGGCCTCCATACAGGGTTCTCAGGGGTCTGAGAGGGAGGGGGATGGGAGTGCTAGGTAAGAGGGAGCTTCTAATTCTTGGAGTAGGTCAGAACGGGTACAGTCCCTGCCATGGCAGGGTGCTGCTTGGAGAGGGAGAACCAGAGAGACTCACTGCTGTGCCAAGCTCTAGGTTCTCTAGGGTGAAAAGATTGTTGGGCTTTTTTTAAAGGGAAAAATAAAAATGAATTCTTAAACACCAAGAATTCATGTTGTGCACTTCATTTTTCCAGAGTGCAGGTCCCTACCTGTTGGATGCTGGTTGGGACAGTGTGAATTCTAGATTGGAGATGCTATCTAGATGCCATCTTCCTCTGTACCTAAAAAGTTTATAATAAGTTACAAAACTATTTGAGTCTACACAGATTGTTCTAGCTCTCTTTCTATCTTATCTAGCATTGATCTACTTATCTCTCCCTTCCTTTATAGTTAATCTCTGTAATGTAATCTATACCTGTATATAATCTATATCTATTGAAATCTCCCTTTTCTTTCTTTACCTAATATCTATCTATCTATCTATCTATCTATCTATCTATCTATCTATCTATCTATCTATCTATCTATTATCTATCTATCTATCTATCTATCTATCATCTATAATCTATCTATGTATCTTTTATCAGTCAATAAAATTCAAGATGCTATCTGGTAAGTGGAAGGTAAGAACAGATCTGAGGAGAAGCCATTGTGTGCTGGGTCACTGGATTCTAGACATGAGTGACTTATCTCCCTATGACAGTAATTTCCATTCTTCATGGTACCTAGGCTCTGTCCAACCTCTTGGTCCTAGCAGTTCAGCCTAGGAAGCAGTCTACCATGTTTGAAAAATGTTTTGAAAAATCACAAGGCATTTTCTAAACTTTAAGAACTTGCACAGAAGTTTTGGAGTTAATGCTCAAAATCTAGGTCTTGAAGGTCACGAGTATCCCCACATGAACAGTAGAATTCACACCTCTTTGAATGCTTTGATATTTCATTCTGTCTGCCTGAAAAACAAACTAAGCAGACTGTTTCTATCTGGGCCATGTTTGGACCATGTCTTTTATTCTGTGCTCAGAGGAGGGTGTTGATGTAGTCATAACCCCCTGAGATGTTTCTTTAGTGGCTTGTAGACTTCACGTGACCTGAGAAGTCACTTTGGGAGCCTGTAAGACAGGTTGCCATCTTTATGTAATGCCTTTTTCTGAGCTGGGCATCATTCCACTGTAATTTTCTTAAAGGGATATATTTGTCTTTACAACGTAATTGAGGTTATTCAGGCTGAAATGCTGTGCGATAAGCTAGGGGAACTTGGAATTGGAAGTCAGAGATGATAAATGATACACATTGACTTCCATTTAGGTCCTGCTTCAGTATTCATCATAATGTATTCATGCAATCCCTTATAACGATTAAACTAATGAACTGTTTATATATGCTTTACATGAGAGAAAGATAATGTTTTCTACTCCTACAGTCTCTGAATCCCACAGGGGCATTTCTACCCAGCCCTACAGGGTTGCTATGAGTCAGAATCAACTCCATAGCTGAGTTAGTTTGAGTACAATGCTTCACACGTATGGTTTTCTTAAAAAATACATATTTTAAAAATCATTTTATTGGGAGCTCATACAACTCTTATCACAATCCATACATCCAATCCATTGTGTCAAGCACGTCTGTACTTTTGTTGCCTTCATCATTCTCAAAACATTTGCTTTCTACTTGAACCCTTGGTATCAGCTCCTCATTTTCCCTTCCCTCC
>NW_022111373.1:93982350-93983901 GCF_000313985.2 Echinops telfairi
GGAATTTATTTTCCTGAGAGACCACCATTCTCTCCCTCTCTTCCCTGTCCCTGTCTTGGAGTGACACCGTGGGGATGCTCTTGCATCAAGGTGGGATTAAATTTATGGTTCAATTTTTGCTTTAGAGTATTCCCATAGGATCAGACCAAAAGTAGTCTCTATCTGAGACCACATATGGTTAGCATTTACTCCCTCCACCCCTCACACCCTCCATCTATTCTCCTTCCTTCTTTTATCCTGGGTTATCTCCCTAGCAACCACTTGGACAAAAATCCTTAGCTCAGGCTCTGAAACTGATCAAGACGAAAATGTCCCCAAAGTTACCACAAATGATACAGATATGAAAGAATCCAGCAATCTACAAAATGACTTGTGAAGAACTTTGTCCACTAACAATGTTTCATACTGCTGTTGTTGTTCTTAGGTTCCATGGAGTCAATTCCAATTCATTGCAACTCTATGAATGAGCAAAAGAGCAAATATCTGCCCGGTCCTGTGCCATCCCCACAATTCTTCTTATGTTTGATCCGATTGTTGCAGCCACTGTGTCGATTTATTTTGTCAAAGGCCTTCTTCTTTTTCACTACCCCTTTACTTTACCAAGCACGATGTCCCTCAGGGACTGGCTTTCCTGACAACATGGTCAAAGTATATAAGCAAAATCTCACCATCTTTGCCACTAAGGAGCTTCCTGGTTGTATTTCTTCTGAGATAATTTGTTTGTTTTTCTTGGAAGTCTTTGGTATTTTCAATATTTGTTGCCAACACTGTAATTCAAATGCATCTATGTCAATGTACTGCTGCAACCATTGTTGGATGATCTTCAGCACCATTTTACTTGCATTTGATATTGTTCTGTAATTTGACACAATAATTTTATTGGGTCACAATAATTCTATTGACACAATAATTCCATTCAAATTCTTTCTTTGGAATGATCTGTTCCAGTCAATTGGCCAAGTAGCTGTCTTCCAAATTTCCTGGAATAGACAAGTCTGTGGGTCCAGTGCTTTATCAACTTATTGAAACATTTCAATTAGTATGCCATCATTTCTTGGAGCCTTGTTTTTGGCTAATGCTTTTAGTGCACCTTGAACTTCCTCCTTCAGCATCATTGATTCTTGCTCCTACATTACTTAACCTCCTTAAATGGTGGAATGTTGATTAGCTCTTTTCGGTGTAATTCTTTCCATCTTCTTTTAATGCTTCCTGCATAGTCCATAGTTTGCTTATGGAATCTTTCAATACAGCAGCCTGAAGCTTGAATATTTTCTTGAGCCCTTTCTGTTTAAGATATGCTGAGTGTGTTCTTCCTGTTTGGTTCTCTAACTCTGGGTCTCAAGCTGTCCTTTTACATTTTCTATTAGCTCTTTAACTTCTTTTCTTTCATTTTCCTTAGCTACTTTATAATGAAGAGCAAGTTTCAGACTCTCTTTTTCTATTTTTAAATCATCTTATTGGAGGCTCATACAACTCTTATCACAATCCATACATCCATCCATTGTGTCAAGCATATTTGTACATTTGTTGCCATCATCATTTTCAAAACAG
>NW_022111373.1:93985369-93988353 GCF_000313985.2 Echinops telfairi
TCTTCTAAAATACACTTTTATCCTTTCTTTCTTGTCTCTCTTTCCCGACCCTTCGCTTCCTTCATTAATGAATTTCTTGTTGTCACCCCATAGCCCATCAGGTCTTCTGTCATTATTGTTCAATGCTTCAAATCTATTCTTGAGATACTCTCAAAATTCAAGTACAATGCACTCAAGATTGTATTTGGACTCTCATGGACTTCTTTTTAATTTTCTTCACCTTTAATCTGAACTTACATGTGAGCATTGGTGGTTTGTTCCACAGTCAGTCCCTGACTTGGTTTTACCTGGAGATATTGAGCTTCTCCATCACTTCCCACAGAGGTGGTTAATTTCCTTTCTTTTTATTCTATCTGGAGAAGTTCATTTATCGTTTGTGTTGTTGAAGGTATTTTCTATGAATAAGTTCTTGGTCTTGAAAAATTCTATCATGAAATTTCCAGCTTTGTTTCTATAACCAAGACCATATTTTCCAACTATTGTTCCTTCTTCTTTGTTTCCAACTTTTGTATTCCAATTGTCAATAATTACCAGTGTATCTGAACTGCATGTTGATTAATTTTTTTGGTGAAGATGTTGGTAAAATTCCTTAATTTCTAAGTCACTAGCTTTAGTGGTTGGTTCATCAACTTGAATAATGTTTGTGTTGATCAGATTAACTTGAAAGCAGATAGATAAAATCTTACCCCCCCGACAGCATTGTACTTCAAGATAGATCTAGAAATGTCCCTTTTGATTATGGATGCAAACCCATTCCTCTTGAGTCTGTCTTTCCCAGCATAGTAAACTATTTGATTTTCTGTTTCAAAATGGCCAATTCTGATCCATTTCAGCTCATTAACACGTAAATACCAAGATTTATGCATTCCAGCTTTTCTTAGGTGCATACTTTTATATTCAAAATTCTTAGTATTAATAGATATTTGCAGCTTATTCTTCTCATTTTGAGCCATGCCCCATCAGCAAATGAAAGTTCTAAAAGGTTTACTCCCACAGGCTTTATTCCATTCACTTCACCGAGGTTGACTTTATTTTCAGAAGGCTCTTCCCTAGTCATGTTGTGAATGTCTTCCGACCCGAGGAGCTCATCTTCTGGCACTATGTCGGACAACATTCTGCTTCTACTCATGATATGTTCAGCACCCGACAATGTTTCTGTGCTTCTATGCTATCCATAAGGTCTTCAGTGGCTGCTTCCTCAGAAGTGGACAGCTGACTCTTTCTTCATAGGTAGACTGTTCTTCATGTAGAAGGTCTTCTGAAAACGATTCACCTTGGGTGACCCTACTTGTATTTGAAATTCTAATAACATAGCTTCCACCACCACAGCAGCACACAAGCTGCCAAAGTAGGACAACTTGTCTTACAGTCAGACAAGTGGTCTCCATGACTGTATTAGTCTAGGTACTTTGGAGAAACAAATCCACAGCGACTCATGTATAAGAGAGTTTTATGTAAAGAAAATGTGCATCACGAAAACATCCCAACCCAATGCTGCCCAAGCCCACAAGTCCAACATTAACCCATTAACCCAACACCAGTCCACAAAGTCCTCCACCTCACAAAACAGAGGCAATGATGCCGACTGCAGGAGGAAAGCTGAGTCAGTGAACGAACAAGCATCTCAGCACTAGCAGGGGTCTCCACACGGCTGCTCCAGCACCCAGGGCTGCATCAGGATAGGTCCATGTAGCTTCTCCTTGGGGATGTCTTGTAGGAAGTCAATCTTGCAAGCTGAAGCAGGGAACTGCTAAGGCAGCTACACCCGGTGCAACCATCACAAAACAAGAGACCCGAGAACTAGAAAGGTGAGGCTCACCCCCCATTTATCCCTCCGCCTTTCAATTAGCCCCACATGTGATTATTGGCCAGGCTGGAACAATTAACTAACTCAATGACTATGTTGCAAAAAGATAGTGACCACTTCTTGCTCACTCTGACGAAGGCAGCTGTTCTGTTTTGAATTGACCCATGGCAAGATTCTCTTGTTAAGAAATGTAGGAAACCTCCAGCCAACAGTCAGCAAAAATATGGAGACTCCTAAGCCTAGATGAGCAGTCTTTATAGCACAGCGGTTAAAGTGTTTGCCTGCTAGTCAAAGGCTTGGATGTTGGAGCCCACCAGCTGATCCATGGAAGAAGTATGTGGAAGTTCATTTCTGTAAAAATGCATCATCTTGGATACCCTAAAGGGTTGCTATGCACATTACAAAAGCAAAGAAAACACATTAAGAACTAAGGTGTGGCTGACCCAACTCATAATACAGAGGCACCTTCAAAATGTTAGTGGAAAAGTATAATTAAAACCTCAAAGTTTTTGAAACCCTCTTGTATCTTCAACCACCTCACAATACATGGGATAGATGGAGAATGATTGAGGAAAACATAAGAATTTATGCCTTTGTATTGTTTTTTGGTGATGAATATTGAATATGTCACAGACTACCAGAAAAACACACTGATCTGCCTTGGAAGAAGTACAGCCAGAATGTTCCTTAGAAGTGAGGAAGATGAGACTTTGTCTGGAGTACTTTGGGCATATTTTCATTTGAGACTAGTCCCTGGAGAAGGACATTGTACTTGGTAGAGAGTCGGTGCAAAAGAGGAAAACTCTCAGCAAAGTGGACTGACACAGGACCTCCAACCATGGACTGAAACACATCAGTCATTGTGAGTATCCCACAGGACCAGGCAGTATTTTGTTTTGTTACACATGGGATCACAATGGCTTATAATTCATTCTATGGCATCTAACAATAAGTCCACAAGAAACTGATTCCTGCCAAAAAACACACACTTGGATGTAGAAGCAGATACTCCTCTTTGTCAGTTGAGTCTTCAAATGAGATCACAATTCTGGCCAATACCTCAGTTGCAGCCTTGTGAGACACATTGAGGCAAATGTATCCAGTCATGTAATGCTCAGATTTCTGAACCACATAAACAGTGAGGTTACAAACAGGTATTGCTTGAATACACTAACTT
>NW_022111373.1:93989718-94006857 GCF_000313985.2 Echinops telfairi
GGGGGGGGGCTATTGTAAAAATCAAATGAAATAATGAAACAGCCAAATCCAACCAAATTTTAAAGCTTGACTCCAATCCTATACTTCTGTATAGCCTTCCTTTACTACTCTAGTCTACTGATTTCTCCATCTCCTACTGTAATAACAAGAATGGTCTAGGGACCTTCATGTGGAATAGATCTTTCAACATCAATGACGCTAAATTCTTGTTATTACTAGTCAAAATCCAAACATGTCAAGAGGTAGCATATGAGCAAGAATCAATGTTACTGAAGGAAGAAATTCAAGCTATATTGACAGTATTAGCCAAAAACAAGGCTCCAAGAATTAATAGAGTACCAATTGAAATGTTTCAACTATGCCAGGAAGTTTGGAAGACAGCTACTTGGCCAACTGACTGGAAGAGGACCATATTTGTACCCTTTCCAAAGAAAGATGACCCAGTAGAATACTCAAATTATAGAACAATATCATTAATATCACATGCAAGTAAAATTTTGCTGAGGATCATGCAACAATAGTTGCAACCATACATTGAAACTACCAGCAGCTCCTCAGGAGAAAAATTGTGAAGTCAAAAGGGAGGACCCCAGGTGGTGTAGTGGTTATAACTCGGGCTGTGATCTACCTGGTTGGCACTTTGAAACCACCAGCAGCCCCTCAGGAGAAAGCCTGGACTCTCTAGTTCTGTAAACAGTTATAGTCTCAGAAACCCACAGGGCGGTTGCTGAGTCAGCATTGACTTAATTATAATGAGTTTGGTTTTGGGTTTATGAGGTAGACGAGAATCACTAGGCACAGTTCATATCTAAGGGGAGCAGATTACACAAGAGTTTAAAAACCAGGAGGTAAAGATTAGTGGAGGCCATCCCAGTGGCTGTCTGTGTCACTGGTACATGTCAGATGAGCCAGAGGAGGAGGAGTGCATCTTAGTTAAGGAACTGAGGGCAATCTGCAGTCTAACTTGGTCCTGCTAATGAGCCATGACATGCAAGGCGAGACAGCTGTCCATAGTTAAGTCTCAGCTGGACAAAATGTTGAGGGCCACCACTTTAATTTAATAGAGAGACAACGTTGTCAGCTCTGGCTTACAGTGACCTCATCTGTCACAGAATGGCACATCACCCGGTCTTGTGTTGTCTTCAACAATGTTGGTATGTTGAAGTCCCTTATTTTTGCTATTGTGTCAAACTATTTTATTGTGAGTTTCCCCTGTTTTCACTATCAGCTTTACCAACCATAATGCCCTTTTCCAGAAGTTGTCTATTTCTGATTATGCATCAAAATAAAGGAGTAAAGTTCTTTAATTTGATATTGGTGGAAAATGAGGTGTGATAATTTATCTGCTCATGTTCATGTGAAGAGTTGGGTGGCATTGATGGTTCAGTGGTAGAATTCACATATTCCAAGCAGGAGATCCAAGAATGAGTCCCAGATAATGTATCTCCTGCCCTGCCATCAGCTTGCTATGATTCCAAACAGGTTTCAGTAGATCTACCAGACTAAGAAAGACTGAGAAGAAAGGCCTGGTGATCTAGTGATCTAGAATCGTCCATTAAGAAACTATAGATACAAAATGTTTGCCCCAAATAGATGATAGAGGTGGCACATGATCAGATGGCAACATTTTTTTTTCTTACTATACTTGGGGTTTCCATGAATTGGGCTGGCTGATGGCAGCTAACAGCAACAGCATATGGTGAGTTAGGGATAATATGGTTGTTGCAACCTGGTTCCCTTGGGTAGAGAGATTAGAACTTGACAGGATTGCCAAGTCCTCTCAATTGTAAATGTCTGTAACCAGCCCACAGGTACACAGCTAAGTGTTAGCACAGAGCCATACTGTGACATACCAAGTAGAAGGTTGGGTAAGAAGATCTGACTCTGTTTTGAGTTAAACTTGGCAAGTTTAACTCATGAAGGAAGGAAGAGCTATGTTAGTTTTTGCCGATTTCATCTCAAGACTTATGCATTGTTGCCTTTGATCGAACACAGCCCCTTATTACATTAGGGATAAGAAAGTTTAATAGTTGTGAACATTTTGATAGTAATGTAAGCCAAACTCTTGTGAAGTATCAGAAACACTATGGTATGTAACACAACATTTAAGATCTTGCTACTCATATTTGGTTTGACTGGTTGAAGGCTGGCATTTGGGGAAATGATTCAGAATTCTTGCACACCCATTCCTTTAGGGCTCCATTGTAGGTATATATAGTATTGCAAGTATGTTCAGATGTATTGCAGGTGAGTAATTGATAGCTCAATTTTATATATAGTGCATCCAAGCATATTGGATGCAATCTAGTCACTAGGAAGGAAAAGGAAGCTTCTAGCACCAAGAGGTGGTGAGAGGCCTAACAGGATATAGAAGATGCGATGGAGAACTCAAGGCTTTCTCCGTCACATCGCCCTGTGGGAGTAATAACGCTGTTCTTTGTGCAGTGTCGGTTGCCATGGTGATCCGTACACACCGTGTATTTGGAGACAACGGGGCTGAGCCTTGCCGAAGGTCTTCTTCTCAGGGCAGTCCACGAGAGAGCTTTCAATGACAGTTATTAACCGATGAGGCAGCCTACATTCCAAATAATGACACAAAGGCTGGGAAGAGCAGATGAAGCTGTCATACGGTGACCAAAAAGGAGAGAAAGAGAAAGATTTTGCCATGAAAAATGTCTTTTTAATCAGAACAGCCCAGGGGCTGGAGAGAATTTTCCACCACTTCTTTGTTTTCATGGCACACACCCATCTTTGAGGTTCTGAGACACAGCTGGACTATGATCCCATGTTTTGGATGGAGCCCCTGGGGGAGAAGTTGAGGCAAGAAATCAAATGAATACTGATTTTGGCTTGTGTTGTTCAGCGTTTAACCTGAGGGGAAAATAGTGTGTTTTCTTTTCTTTTTTTTTAGTGTGTTTCCTTTGAGAGAGACTGCCTTCCTTTGCAAGACTAGGCACCACAAACTAGAATAGAAATGATCTAGGATGTTAAAAAATGGGGCTCAAGAAGGGGAAACAATAATTTTGGATATCTGTGAATTAATGATGGAATTTAGACTTAGGCTGATATTTTGGAATGATTTTTTAAAATAACGTGTTTACGTTTTTATACCATTTGCTAATTTCCTGTCAGTAGTCAGTGTTTATTTGCTGATGGGAATTCTGGAAGGCAAAGTTTTGACTGACAGACATGTTAGCAGAGCATCTACTCATAAAGAGTTCTTACTATGACTAGAAGTTTCTGTTCCAGGCTTGTGTCTGGCTTGTTTTCCTCTCTCTCTCTCCCTCCTTTACTTTCTCCAATCTCTTCATCTTTTCTTTCTAGTTAGTCACTTTCATGAAAATGGCTTGCATAATGGAGACTCAAGAGTTGTCCTCGATTTTGTAAAGATAACAAAAACAAGTTCACCTCTTAGCCTTACAGCTGCATTTTATACAAACTCAGGAAAAGATGATTCCAAAGGCTTCACAGAGAACAGGAAGGTTACCAATTTGCAGCTCAGAAAGGGTTCAGTGGGAGTTGAGAATCTAAAGGTCCCAGCCTTGAACTCCAGTTGTCAATTCCCTTAATGATTGACAGCCTCTTAAACTTGCATTGAGCAGCTAATCACAAGGTCAGTCTTCAAAGCTGCTCCATGGAAGAGACATGAGGCTTCCTATGTGTATATATGTAAAGATATAATTATTTGTTTATATAGGTATATAAATGCAAGCACAACAAGGAATCAGATGGACTTTGGGCTGCTACTTAAATCTTACCTCAGTACAAGAATCATTTGTTCCAATAATGTAACCTTGTGTGATACTCACCTTCCTGACAAGACTGCTGAAGACATAGCATAAGCAAACATGGTGAAGAAAGCTGATGGAGGCCAGCTATTAAAAGATATAGCATCTGGGGTCTTAAAGGCTTGTAGTTAAACAAGGAACCATCTAGCAGAGAAGCAACAAAGCCCACATGGAAGAAGCACAGCAGCCTGTGTGATCATGAGGTGTAGATAGGAAAAGGTATCAGAAGTTCAAACCAAAGCAACCAAATTGATGTGAAGGGGTGGGGATATACTGGAGAATGTGAAGGGGTGGTGATGTAGTGGAGACCAAAAACCAACCTGCAAGTTAATTGGACAGTCCCTCTCAGAAGGGCCACATGGAAGGGATAATAAATCCAGGTTGCAGTATAGCACTGATGAAGCACATAACTATCCTTTGGTTCTTTAATGCTTCCTACCCTTACTGTTATGGTTTTTATTTGTTTTACCTTATTAATCATGTTAGACTTGCTTATGTAAAGCCAAGATAGATAACCCGTCAGAAATAGTAACAGGAGTAATGGTTCCCTGAGGGAATAGGAAGTGGGGGTGGGAGTGGCGAGGGGGAGGAGCTGATAGCATTGGTGACTGTATAACCCCACTTGAGGGGGGCGAACAACAGAATTGTTCATAAATGGATATATTGGATGGTGTAAGATGTTGCAAAACTAAAATAAAATACAAAATAAGGGTTCAGGGGGTGGGGATAAAGGGGAGCTGACATCAAGGAGTTCAGAAAGAAAGGGTTTTGAAACTAACTGTAGTAGCAATTTATGATACTGCGTGCTGTGATCAAACTGTGGAATGTTATGATATCTGTAAGAGCTCCCAGTAAAATGATGAATAAAATAATTAAGAAAATGACACCCCCCCACACACACACCAAATAAATACATAAATAAATAAATAATAAGTTATAGTCTTGGAATCCCACAGTAGAGTTCCGCACTGTCCTGTAGGGTCACTATGAGTCAGAATTGACTCAATGGCAGTGAGTCAAACGGAATAGAGCAGTCCTACTCTGTTCTGTAGAGTCACTGTGGTTCTGAATTAACATGGTGGCTTTAGTAGTTGACATTAGGGTTTAACAGCTACTAGGTGGCATAATGGTTACGAGCTGGACTGCTAACAGCAAGTTCAGCAGTTTGAAACTGCCAGCCACTCAGAGGGAGAAAGATGGTGTTCTCTACTTCTGTAAAGAGCTACATTCTAGGAAACTCACAGGGACAGCCCTATCCTGTCCTATAGAGTCACTATGAGTTGGCACCTACTCAATGGCAGTGAGAGTCATATGCAATTCAATCCATAGCAAACACTCTGTCATAAGCATTCTGATTAATAAAAACATTTGTGACTTCAATGTCTTATATATTTTAATCTGACTTAAGAACGACTGTCCATTAACTTTGTTCTTTTGCTACTCTGTTCAAATTCTGGAAGAAAATATTCAAGTTGAGTAGGTAAGGTGTTATTTCTTTGCCTACATAGGAATGCTATTACTGATAAGAGAATGCTAATGGGATGTTAAAATGTGCTAATGAACCGCCTAACCTTGTTTTAGACAGGCAGTGGCACATAGTTAATCTCTTCCTTAGAGGCTCAGGTAGCACAATGGCTATGTGCTTTTCTGCTAACCCAAAAGTTGATGATTTAAATCCTCCAGCTGCTCCATAGGAAAAAACACCTCATAATCTGCTCCCATGAGGATTATAGTCTAGGCAGCTCTATGGGGCAATTCAACTCTGTTCTACACATGATCACTATGAGGCAGAATTGACAAGGGCACATAACAATTCCGTCCTTGGTATGTAAGTGGACATTGGGCAGAAAGTTGACTGGGCTTATGCATTCACACTGCTGCCATCTGCTCAGTCAATGAGATTGGTCTAGTGAATTTTCCATTGTGGTGTTAGGTGCTGTCTAGTCAGCTCTGACTGATTGAGACTCTATGTACAACACAACAAAACACTTCCTGGCCCTGTACCATCCTCCCAATTGTTATGTTTAGTTGTACCTACTATGCTAAACCATTTCATTGAGGGTCTTCCTCTTTTCCATGGACCCTCTACTTCAGTGGTTCTCAACCTTCTTAATGCCTATTTCATACAGTTCCTGATGTTGTGGTGACCCGCCAACGATAAAATTCTTTTCATTGCTACTTCATAACTGTAATTTTGCTACTGTTTTGAATCTGGCGACCCTGTGAAAGGGTTGTTTGACCCCCAAAGGGTCGTTACCCACAGGTTGAGAACTGCTGATCTACTTTGCCAAGTATGATGTCCAGGACAGGGCTCCTGATGATGTGTCCAAAGTGTGTGAGATGAGGTTTCACCAGCCCAGCTTCTAAGGAACATTCTGGCTGTACTTCATCTGAAACAGATTTGTTTGTCTTGTGAAAGTCCATGATACTTTCAATACTCTTCACAAATGCTATAATTCAAATACATAAATTCTGCTGCTTTTCCTATTCATTGACCAACTTTCACATGCCAGTGAGTTAATTGAAAATACCATGGCTTGGGTCATACACATCTTTGTCCTCAAAGTGACTTGTTGGTTTTTAGACATATTAAAGAGGTCCTGTGAAGCAGATTTGCCCAGTTTTGCACATGCTGTGATTCTTGACTGCTTTTCCATGAGCATTCATTTGTGGATCTAAGTACAATGAAATACTTGACAGATTTCATCTATTTTTCTCCATTGATCATGATGTTGTCAGTTGGTCCAGTTGTATCCATCCCTAGTGCTTTCAATGATTGCGATCCCTAAGTTTCCATGAATGTTCTTCACCGCAGGTCAGTTTGCTCCTCCCTTTAGGACAAATAGCCTAGTACGAAAGGGGAGGGACAGGAAGAGGAAGCTGGGCAGTATGCATAAGGGGAACGTGACTAGAGGGCATTTTGTTCCTGTAGTGCTATATGCACAACTGCATGCCCATCTTGTTTGAGGGAGTCAGGAAAGTTCCCACTGAGGACAACAAGTTTTCCTTGTGAACATGACTAATCCAAAGGCAGCCATTTTCAAGAGGTTTACCAGAGTTTCCCCTTGACCTCGTTTCAAGGCCTCTGCTGTGTTTCCTATTTTGGCCTTTAAGATGTAGGCTAGTATTAAATACCTTCAGTTTAATTTGCTCCAGAGGCCAAAGCCCTCGTACCTGATCCACAGGAAATCATGGAAATGCCTAAATTGCTCAAGTCGTCCTCAGTGTAACCAGTAGCCCACTTCTCATTAGGCAACCAGCTCTGCGTGAGGGCTGCACTCTAAATGTGAGCTCATCCTTGATACAGTGGGAGAATACATTTCTGTGAACTTGTCTTCCACACCTCTATTTATACATCCATATGTTTGCTGCTTCCCTTTCAGATCACAAAAATCTGCAGCTGCAACCACACATTGCTGAAATGACCTCATTTAATTTGTTTGCTTCCTGTTCTTCAAGATTGTCTATAAAGAGTTAACAATAAAATGAGGAGCAGAAGGAGACACAGGTGAAATTTCAGATTAGCAGTTGAAAATAAAGTATCTGGGCAGAATCCAGTCGGGGAATAATAGGTGGTGCAAACTGCCCGAGAATGTCTAATGAATAATTTTATAGAGATTTAAGGTTTGGAGTTTTGACTTAATTAAAGAAGTAAACAAAACCTTTAGAGTAAATTCATTTTAAAACCAGCTTTAAAAAACCTGCAATTATTTTTACCCTTCCACATCAGTTAAATAACTTGTTTGAACTCCAATCACTTTTGGTCTCAGGATGAGCAACATGGACCTCATTTGAGGGCTTGTTACAGACACTGACTCACAAACTCCCCCTAAAACTACTGACTGAGAATCTGTATTTTAACAAGATGACTCTTTGGCATGCACTGACTGGAGAAATGGCACGGGGTGATGTCTGACCTCCTCCCGTATCATTAGGGGGAAGGAGAGTCCAACTTCCTATCAACCCAAGAAATGATTCCTAAGAGGCAGAGGGCAGATATGCCTCTACCCTCCACCCTTCATTGTCCCATTCTGAAAGCACCATCCCTCCCACTGCACTCTGCTTCTCTGCTGGGCTAATCCCTTGCAGTGGCCACAAAGAGCCCACCAACAATACTCATGATGATGGGCTTTCTTTAAGGACATTAACAGTTACCAAGTCAGTATCTAAAAATGCTAAGAATACAGTTCTTTTGTCCACAAAACCTCTTGTCAGCTATGTCAGCAGGCATGTCTTTCTCTGGTCCCCCGTGGCATCTACCTGCTCAGACAAATATTACAAAGCTCCTTTCATGCTAATGAATGTCCATAGGGCACCCCAGTCTATAGCCCAGTCTCCTGCCAAAGGCACTCAGCTTTCTTGGTTCTGTAGACTGAGAAGCCTACTGCTTTATCTCCTGGTTTCAGGACTGGGGTCTCTGTTGCTGCTATCACTTCACACAAAAACCTTGTACACACTCGCTGGTGGCTCTTCTTTCTTGGTGGACTGGAATGGTTTATTCCTGTTTATGAGATGGCTTACTTTGTGTCTAGTAAAATGGCAACTGACCGGTCCCCAATTCTAAAACACTCATTGCCATGGAGTAGATGGGGAGTAGAAAGCCTCATCTTTCTTCCTCAGAGATGCTGGTGGGTTCAAACTGCGGACTTCGAGGTTAGTAGCCCAGTGTATAACTCACTACACCACCAGGACTCCTCTAAATCATATTTGCATATTCCAAACTAGTCATTTCATAGGAGTTACAAAGACGATAGATAGAAGAGACCCACCAAAGTGACTTCATTTCACTGAACTGATTGAAATACTCCATAAGTCATTATCATAACATCTGTTTATATCAATTGCTCCCAGATCAATGGATTGCAGGTCTTTTCGATTACCTAGCAAAACAAGTCCAACTTTTTAACATGGCGAAGAGTTGGGTATAGCATTTCAGCTCTGTGTTGAATTGTGTTTCCCTAAAAGGCATGGGGACACCCTATTCTCTGGTATCTTGGACTGTGACCTTGTTTGGAAATAAGGCCTTTAAAAAACCCAAACCAGACTCACAGCAGCATGTTTGCTGACTTTGCAGGAAGGAGCCCAATGCATACCCATGATGCCACCAGGGTTAAAGTCATACCACAGTAGGGTGGCCCTTAATCCAATCTGACTGGCGTTCCGATAAAAGCAAAAAGAGACAGAGACACCGTAGGAAGATGGTCATGTGACTATGGAGGCCAAAAGTGGAGTCATGTTGTCAAACCTGGGCCACCAGAATTGGCACAAGACAGAGGGGGACCTTCCCCCGAGAGCCTTCAGAGAGCCTTCAGAGAGTACAAGACAAAGGGGGCCCTGCCAAAGCTCTGAATTTAGACTTTGAGCCTCCCATGCTGTGAGACAATATATTTTGGTTGCTGTTGCTATCAATGGCATGATGGACTATATCTGACCTCCTCTCGCTTCCCTACTACTCTGAGGTGAGGTCAGACATGCCTCCATGTTCCATCCTTCCTTACCCTGTTTGATGCCAACCATTCCTCCCATGCCACTTCTATACTGGGTTCTATGATTAATTGCAGTGGCCACACACAAAACTTACAGACATATACGCCTGATGAAGGTGGTTTGTTAGGGAAGTGAATAGATAGGGATCAGCAAGTAGTAAGGACACAGTCACTGGTCCACAACAGCACTGTTTCACAGCCAGCAGCCGTCTCTCTCTCCGGTTCTCCAGCCCCCAGGCACGTGGTCCCTGATTGGGCCTGGAAGGCAGCTTACCTGTTGCTCTCTTTCACAGGCCTGTAGTCTGAGGCCAGATGAGGAGAGGGCACCTCAGAGTCTTGGCAGTGCTCCTCTGAGTCTCTGATCCACCGGCTCCGGCGCATCTGTTCTGGGCAGCCACCATCACTTCAGACCGCGATCTTGGACGTGCTCTTCCAAGGTCCTCAGAGAGTCTCTCTGCTGCAGCTTCCAAGATGGACCATCCTTATAGCCAGAGGGATTGGCAATGAAAATGAATCACCCCTCTATTAGCACCCTATTTACCTTGTCCCACTCAATCTTTTGGTAAGAGTGACTTGGAAGAGCCATTAAGAAATTTTACTCTGTCACAGTTGAGTTACTCACATGGTGAAATTTTGTTGCCGCAGCCATGGGATGCGAATGGAATTTCCAAACAGTTTCTAGCCACGTCTCTTATTGCTCCTCTTCAACCCAAACTCACTGCCATCTGGTGGATTTCAAAGCATAGCAACACTATAGGACAGGGTAGAAGGGAGTAGTAAACCTCATCTTTCTCCCATGGGGCAACTGGTGGCTTCAAACTTCAGACCTTGTGATTCACAGCCCAATGCATAATGACTATGCCACCAAGGCTTCGCATTATTACTCCCCTAGCATACATGTTTATCTCCCACCAGACTTGGATCCTTTATTCAATAGGTGAGTATGTATGTCAGATCGCAGATTCAAAAGCTTTCTTATCAGCCTGATAGACCTTCTTCTCCTGCGTCCATGCCTACTGAAGTCCTGCCTTTCCACAAAGGGGTGTGATCCTCTTCTTCCACTGAACTCCTGTGAAACTTGGCTAGTAGCTTTGTGTGGTGATCTTCACATTATGGCTGCTGCCACAGGGGTTGCACACTGGGCTATTAGTCAAAGATCCGTAGTTTGAAACCACCTCAGGAGGAATATGAGGCTTTCTACTCCCCTAAAAAGTTACAATCTCAGAGACCCACAGGGGCAGTTCTACCCTGCCCATAGGGTCACAATGAGCCAGAATCAAACCAAGGGCAGCGAGTTGGTTACTTGTAAGAGTGCTTATCTTAGCATCTCCCACCTTTTCCACCCTGCTCCAGATGACAAACCCTTCAAACAATGGATACATCTCACTCATAATTGCACATAATAAGCAGTCAATCAATTACAATCTATTAAAATGACATGACGTCTGACCTCTTCCAACTTCATATGGAGGAAGGAGGATCAACATCGCAAACCAAGGCTGATTGCTATGGGGGGTGGTAAGTAACTTTAACAAACAAACAAACAAAAACCAAATTCTGACACCAATGGTCTCTTCCACGGCATTTCTTGGAGGGGTTCCATAACTCATTGCCATCACTTCACTTGACCCCACAGACCATGCTTACAGGGAAGGGCTTTATTATGAAAACAACAGGTTGCAATTCAGGCTCAGGAATGCCCAGTGCACAGCAGCCATGATCACAGACAGGTCTCTCTCTCAGGTCCACCCGCTTCACCCAGGATTCTGTCCTGCTCTAGCAAGTGTGACACAGCTCCTTTAGCTTTCTTCACTGCCAGGAGGCATCCTACACCACCACCACCCCACCTCCCTTTAAAGTTACACAGTTCTAGTTCTGTGGGTCAGTAAACCTAGCTCTCCCAAGGGTCTGTAGGCACCCTATCTCACCAGCAAACCTTCTGCTCAAGGTCACTCAGCTTTTCCACCGCACATCCTTCAGGTCTGCTACTCGTCTCCTGGTTCTGCTGCATCGTTTCTCGGCTACCGTTTTCTGTATCATGTTGTCTTGATTACAGTTTGACTTCTGAATCTAAGTGGTTCTCGGTGCATGAATCCCTGCCCTCTGCTCCTGGTTCTTCTTCCCGAGTGCCTTAGTGGGCTCCCCTTTGTGCCTCAGGGATGGCTCAGTTTACATCAAGTCGGACTGCCTTACTGGCGATCCTCCCATTAGGGCCCATATACCTTAGCTGTATGTTTTCACTTCCATAAGGATGCCACAAGTTTATTTACAATGTTAACAAGCTGTCCAATCCCCTTGGGCCCAAAGCACCTCATTTACACAGTCCCACCCAGTCATTTGGTAAGAGTTACAAGGACCATAGCTAGAAAGGACATAATTCTTAGGCAATTTACTAAATAAAGTATAATGTGATAGAATATGAAATAGACACGCTGTGCTTCATTTTTGAAAGTGTCATTAATGTCACATGCAAGTAAATCTTTGCTAAAGATAATTTAAAAATCACTACAGGTGAACAGAGACAGGGAGCTGCCGGAAATGCAAGTCAATTTAGAAGAGGACACAGAACGAGAGATATCACTGATAACATCAGATGGCTCTTGGCTGAAAGGAAAATATTCTATTGACTGTGCAAAGGCAACCATGTGGAACAGCAAACCTATAGATAACATCGAAAATCATGGGTATTCTAGAACATTTCATTGTGCTCATGTAGAACCTGCATGCAGATCAAGAGGCAATTGTTAGGACAGACAAGGGAGTGTTGTGTGGTTTAACATCAGGAAAAGATGTGTCAGAGTAGTATCCATTTATCATACTTACTCTGTGTGTCTGCTGAGCAAACAATCCAAGGATCTGCACTCCATGGAGAACGTGGCCTCAGGATTGGAGAAGGGCTTACCAACAAACAGCCTGTGATGTGCAGGTGACACTTGAAAAGAAGACCCTTGGGCCACTTCAGACCCCCTCCAGCTTCCAAGGTTGACTGTCACAGCAAGAGGTCAGATCTGCCCCTACACTGACCTCTCTTACCCATTCTGGTGAGCATTGCCCCTCCCACAAAACTCTCTACTCTTTAGCCCTGTTCTACAATTCATTGCAATGGCCACAGAATTTACAGACAATAGTCATGATTCGGCATTTACTAAGGAAGTTAACAGGTTACAATTCAGATGAGAAATGATAAGGAGAGTTTCTTCTCTGCCATTCTTGAAAGACAGTTTCTTTCTGGCCTTGGGCCTTGTGGCCTGGCTTTTTTGCTCTACTCAGGCAACGTTACACAGGTCTTTTAGGGCTGCAAATAGATGTCCTCAGGGCATGGCATGCCACTGGATGCTTCCACCCAAGATACTCAGCTCTAGCTTTAGCACCCAACTCTTCCAATTAAGTGCCCAGAGACACCCTGCTCCACAAGCCAGCAGCCTGCCCCAAAGCATTCAGCTCTGGTTCTGCTGCTGCGTATCCTCTACCATTCCACTGGTGTCACCGCTGTCTCCTGGGTCAAGGAGGTTCCGTGTGCAGGGATTTGGGACTGAGAAATGGCATATAGGCCACATCTGACTTCTGGTTTCTGTATTTACTTAGGGTGGGATGGACAATAGGGTCTGATTGCTTTCAATGGCAAATAGCCTCTGGTGTACTAGAGAGCGGCCACGTGCTTAATAGCCTAATATGAAGGAAGATTGTGGGGATGATTTTGAGTTAGGAGAATGTGACTGGGATTCATCTCCAACGCATACATGGGAAGGCCTTGTCCCACCAGAGTGGAAGTCTGCCTCCCAGACTCTTACGTGCGTGGAGAATTTGTCCGCATACACTCTCTTCCTGGTTCTCAGTTTCCTACAGTGCGGGCTTTGTCTCTCAGCAGTCTTTACCTCAAGAGAAACAAAGGATGGTAATTTGGTTTACACTTAATCTCATCTAACTCTTGTCCATTAATATGGCAGAGATCTCCTTCCAAAATGGGAGTTCTCTAGTCACAGGCACAGCGGCTAGTATTTATAATACATCACATAAATGATAATGGCTATGTCATGTCGCTAGATTGGGTAAAAGGGGTTGTCTTCCCCAGATGCCTATGTTAAATGAAAATCAGCCGTCCATGCTATAATAAAAGGTTTGCAGGGAAGTCAGGCACCCACCAGCCACCTATGGGTAAACACCTAGGCACTGATGTGACTACCACAGGTGTACCTGAAACAGCCAATAAGGTCGGCCAGTACTCCAACCACGCCCTCTTTAGTAATGCAGGAGGGGAATAAATGCAGACCCTAAAGCCCCAATTGCTCTCTTGGCCTCTGGGGATTTGCACTTGGTTCCACACAAGTGGCTTTCCTGATCCTGTTCCGGAATTCTTTTCAGGTGTTTTTTTGCACTCTCCTGAAGAAGCTATCATCAGTCTCGAGCTCTCGAGCAGTCCCCACACACCTTGTATGCTTTCCACAAGTAGCATGTACATTTTTGAGGCTGTAATGCCTGAAACTTTCCTTTCCCTCATAAAATTCACTTGGATTTACAAAAGTGCTTCTGCCACATGAATTCTTTCAGTGTTTTGAAGCAAGAACCCAGGTATACGACCCCAGCAGCCTAATGTATTTGGTGACACCATCCGGATAAAACCTTTGGACTCTGTCTTTGAGGGAAGTAGGCTCGAGACAAAACACTGCAGCCTCTCGCGCACGAATCTTTTCTCGTTCGTTTTGAACTTCACCTCTTGTTAGATCTCTCTGGAGCTAGATATACCTCGGTCCTTGGCTCCGTGCGAGAAAGAATTCATGCCGAAGCCTGGTTTGTGATCCAAGTGAGTTTTATGAGTGTTAGAAGTTTCAGGTTTGCACCAGCACCCGTAGGACTCCTCCCGAACATGCAGCCTGCCTGGAAGCTGCTCACAGAGTCTCGCAAAAGTGTCCCAGGGTTCTCCCAGAGTTCTGCCGGTTGACTGGGGGCTCCTGCCTTTTCAAGGATTTCACAGGGAGACGTGGTGGACGACCCCATTGGCTGAATTGAATTCACCTGGCCTAGGTGGGCCAATCCAGGTTCAGCGCCCACCCATGCGTACCTGGTGGGAAACCTGAACCTCTGAGCATGTGCAGTGCACCACTCCTTTGTTTCCGTAGCTAGCCTGCCTAACACTCTCACCACTTGAATGGAAGCCGAGGAGCTCTGGCAGTGCAGCTAGACTTGCTACTTGTCAGCCTTCGAAACCATCGGCCTTGTTAGAAGGGTGATGGGCCTTCCCTCAGACCGGCTGTGGACGTTATGGGATTCAACCCTGCCCTTGGAGTTGCTGCCAGCAGGATCCGGCGTGCCCCCACCTTGCGAGGGGCCACATGGCCATGTCAGTAGCCACGCGCTTTGACAAGATGGCAGCCGGAACCTTTTACCCCTCCACCACGTATCAGCCTCCCTACTCTCCTACGTCATTCCCGCCTCCGTGTTTCCCCATCGGCACCTCTTTTCCGGTGAGGCTGCCGCCGGCCAGCCCTGCGCTCTGTTCCCCAGTCCACCCTTCCACCTCCCTTTGCTTTTTTGGGCACATTTCGCTCCGTGTTGCTAAGCCTGCCTTGTAACCTCGCACTGCGGCTCTCTGTTCATCTCTTTGTACAAGTGCACCCACTCCTCCCCTGCTTCCTCTTCTCCTAGAGCCCCTGACTTCGGTCCTTTTGCAGGAGAGCTGAACACGAGCCCCTTGGCTGACTCATTGCCAAGATGGTGTCTCAAGATGGCGTCTCTTGTTCCACCCACGTGTCCCTGGCGTATACTTCCGGTTTTTCTAAGCTGGTCTCTTCCGGTCCCCATGGGTCCCTCCCAGGTTTGTTCCTCCCTGCCCTGCCCCCTCCCCCCAACCCCGTCAGTTTTCATGAGTTCCACTCAGTTTTCATTCCGGTATTTGGTCTTTCTTTTCCTGTTTGTTTCTCCTTTTGCCAAAGCCAGTCGGAAGTAAGGCCACTAAAAACTGCTAATCCGGTTATTTCCAAGATCACTCGAGAGACTTGCTAAGCATAGCTGTGCCTCCTACCTCCTGCCTATACACAGCTAGGGTTTCCAATTTCCCTGGAGTTGGCTGAATTATGATTGAGCCATTAGACAGGTCTCTAATCCCCTTCAAAGGTCCTGGCGGGTGACCCTTAGCCGGTGATCCCCATTGAAGGTCCTGAAGATACCACCCATAGCCAGTGGTACCCTGATGTCTGGCTTGCTGTCTAGAGAATAGTTAGGGCCTAGCCAGCTGGCTAAGGCTATGTCCTGACACCACCACGGACGGAGACGTCTGAGGCTTTCAGGTTCCAGAGAACTGGAAGCTCTGGTTAAAGACTCTGGGATGCTGGCACTCTAACCAGTTGCTGTGTATTTTCTAGATGGGCAACCAAGAGCCCTTTCCTTGGGAACTCTGTGCTTCATGCTCTCGAATTGGCCTAGATTTGACCTGCAGATGCTAAAGAAGCAGAAACTAGGGTTCTTCTGCAACTCTGTCTGACCCCAGTCCCTTCTAGATGATGGGAATCCTGGGCCACAAAATAGTACACTCTCCTTCCCTACTCTAAATCAGCTAGAGCTTTCCTCTAAAGGGAGAGGAAAGTGGGCAGAAGTCCCTTACCTTCAGGCACTTTCCTCTTGAGAAACAGTAAAGACCTTTGTTCCAAATGTAGCAAAGACCACAGATATTTGACTATTGCCGATGCTACAGACTCAGGAGAAGAGAAAAGGAAAGATGCTAGGCATGAACAGATATTGGCCACCGTAACTAATCAGCATCCATCTACTCCCTCTGAGGTTCCAAAGACAGGGTATGGTGTGTCACGTGTGTCAGCATTTGTGCCACTGGGCAAAGGGATTGCCTTAACAGAACTAGGCCTCCACGAGGGCCATGCTATTGCTGTAAACAAACTGGTCACTGGCAGCCCTCTGTCCTATGGGGAAACCCCAAGAGGAGAGTGGCGTGCTGGTGAGTCTCCAACTTCTACCTGGATGGAAGCAGCCCAGTCGGACACCCCAGCAGCAAAGGATGGCTGTCACTGGTCTGAAACCCTGGTTATGCATGGTTCCAGGACAGAGTGTATAACATTCACTTGGATTTACAAACGTGCTTTGGCCACATGACTTCCAGTCCTGGCTTTTCTCTCCTGCTGGTAGTAACATCACCCTCTCCTTAGATGGTTCATTTTATATCCAGCAGGATGGCAATCACAATCAATCCTGTGAACCATCACTCACTGCTGATTCATAACACAATCAGTATCCTCCTCCCACTCTGTCCCTGACCTTCTCACTCAGGCCCATCAGGAAAGATAGAGGTCGTTTGGTGGGAATAACAAAGGCTATGACTAGAAGAGCCATATTCAATAATTCACTACACTGCACGCAACCTTTCTTGCTGAAAGGGAAACGTACACGCAAGGGACAGGCTGATGAAAATCAGAGTGCAGCCTTCAGTATGGATTACAGCTCCATATAAAGAAAACAAAAATCCTCATAACTGGGCCAACAGATAACATCATAATAAATAGAGACAAGTTTGAAGTCATCAAGGATTGCATCTTGCTTGGATCTACAACACTCAGTCAAGAGATAAAACTACATACTGCATTGGGCATATCTGCTGCACAAGACCACTATAAAGTGTTAATAATCAAAGGTGTCACTCTGAGGACTAAGGTATGACTGACACAAGTTGTGGTACTTTTAATTGCCTCGTATACATATTGTGTTAGTCAGAGTTGATTAGAGAAACAGATTCAGACACTCATAAGTATAAGAAAGAACCTTATGTAAAACAGTAATTGTATATTAAGTAAACATCCCAGCCCAGTCCAGATAAAGTTAAGAAGTCCAATATTAGCCCATATGTCCTATACCAGTCAGAA
>NW_022111373.1:94006957-94008491 GCF_000313985.2 Echinops telfairi
AGACTGGGGGGAGTGAAGAGATGCTGCTGGTGGAGAGACACTTCGCCCGCCCGCCTTTGAAGCTGGACAGAGTCATCCCAGAATAATAACACGCGCTCCAATTAAAACAGTAATTGTATATTAAGTAAACATCCCAGCCCAGTCCAGATAAAGTTAAGAAGTCCAATATTAGCCCATATGTCCTATACCAGTCAGAATATTCCTCTTCAGACTCATGCAACACATGCAATGATGCAGAATGCAGGAAGATCACAGGGTGGGAAGTCTTGTGGATCCAGTGGTGGTGGAAGCATCTCAGCACTGGTGTGAGTCTCCACATGACTCCTCCAGCTCCAAGGCTCTGGTTCTATCGGCGTAGCTTAATGTGGTTTGTCAACTAGAATGTCTCACAGCGAGAGTGTGTGTCCCCACTCCAGGGTGGAAGATAGGAGTTCCCAGAATCCACAGGAGAAGGCCATGCCCACACAGAGGCCTCATTGGCTATGACCTGATTGACAAGTGGACTCCACTCCTTCACAAGTTGACAGGACATTATGTAACTGCCACACATATGGAAGCTGGAAAACGAATAAGGAAGAGTAGAGAATGGAAGCATTTGAATTGTGCTGTTGGTTGGCTAAGTACAGCCAGAATGTTCTTTGGAAGTGAGGATGGAAAGACTTTGTCTCACATAATTTGGGCATGTTAATCATGAGAGGTCAGCCCACCCTCCCCCCAAGGACATCATGTTTGGTAAAACGGAGGCTCAGTGAAAAAGAGGAAGACCCCCAAGGAGATGAATTGATCTAATAGCTGCAATAATGGGCTCAAATTGTGCGGATGGGGCAGGAAAGGGCATTGTTTCATTCTGGTTGGCTGTAAGTTGGAACAACAACAACGGGCTTCACGGAGGTTATTACCTGCACACCTGAGGAGTTGAAGAACATACACTTCCTCAGACACTTCCATCTCAAGGGACAAGAACAAGCTCCTTGGCCTTAGAACATTATGAGGCGAATTGCTGTAGACAGTAGTTCCCCAAAGTGGATGATATGATGACCCCCTTGGGAAACACTCGAATGAACCAGCGGGGCTGCAAAAGCAGAGACCCACACTTTACCTTGGATTATAGGCTATAGTACAAAAGTTTTTAATTGCTAAGGTGGGTGCTAAGATTTTTTTTCTGAAAAGAGGGAAGTAGGTCAAATAAGTTTGGGAACCTCTGCTTTAGGAACATCATGAAGTGAATTGGTCTGAATCAACTTCCCACGCTCATCAGTAGACTCCAACTAATAGCCACCTTCTAGGGGGTTTCCAAGATTGTAATCACGAGAGCAGACAGCCTCACCTTTCTCTCACAGAGTGGCTGGTGGGTTTGACGCAGCGATCTTGTGCCTAGTCCCCCAAAGCCTATCGTGTGAATGTACCTTTTTTGGCAGTAGTATACAAACAAACAAATTATGTGACTTGTTTTATTCTGATATTGTTCACAGTAAATATTTAATCAGGTCATTGGGAGCTACAAACGGTTAAGCAGTCACCTACTCTCCAAAGG
>NW_022111373.1:94010241-94017676 GCF_000313985.2 Echinops telfairi
CGATCCACTTAAACAGGGGGAAATACAGTTTTCCTCTATTTTTCTATCACATCCCTTCTAAATTTCTTGAAATGATTCATTCTCTTGTAATAAACTCTTATACAGAATAGAAGCTGTAATTTTCAACAAGCTCAGAGGAAGAAAAAACTTGGATGGAGTAAAGAAAATAAAGAAGCACCATGGTCATCACCACTGAAAAAGATAATGGAGGTGGAGGAGAAAAATGATCAGATTAAAACCTCATCACTATCACTAGACTCCACCTGTGTGGTTGTCATGGAGACTGAGGAACGGGGCAGAGCAGCCAAAACGTTTCCGTGCTTGCTTGGCTTATTCTATTTCTATGACTTTTCACTTTGGGGGAAAACAAAGAAACAAACATGCCAGTTAGCTCAGGAATTTCAGCGTGGAAGACTTGATGAAGTTGGTGGGTTTCTGCTTTTTAATAATGTCCATCATTGGCTAGCTGACGCTTCTCTGACATCTCCATTTTCCTTTTTAAAAGAAAAGTCATGTCTGTCTCTCACCTGGCTCATTCTTCATGGCTGCAGATCTTTGTGAAACTAAACAATGTCCTTGTCTTTTATGGTTTTTGTTGGTTTTTCTCTGACATTGCTAACTATTTAAGTACATTCTTGGACATTGTCACAAACCAGTCCCTCTCGTTCTCTTAGGATGATAACCAATGCATTTCTTTAGTTAAAATGCAGGGGGTGGGGGTGGGGGAAGGGAGCCAAAAAGAGACATTCAGACTTTTTAGCTGGTGACTCCTGGCGAGTCCCATCAAGAAAGAGCTCACCATTTCATTGAGATTGGAAAAGTCCAGACATTTGTAAGAGAAGTGTAATAATACTTGGACAAAATAGCAAGGATTAGAAAATGTGGTCGAGTTCTGAACACACAATCCCACCCCCACGCCCCCAACCATGCACTTTTCTTACTTTTGGTAGCAGCCCTGGTGGCACCATTGGGTAAGCACTGCCCTGCCAGCCACCGGGCAGTTCTCTGAGAGGGAGTAGAGGCTCTCTGCTCCTGTAAAAATGTACAACCTTGGAAATGCTATCCAGGGGCACTCGGAGTTGTAAACCATTCCCTGGTAATGGGTTTATGAAACCATGTGAACAATTTACCTCAACCCCTTCCAAAAGGCAGCCCATGTCTCAGGTCTGACCAATAAGACCTCTAGCCAGGACTTCGTCTGATTTCACCAAGAAAAGCATTTTGTTCCAGCTGAGGTAGCTGTCCCCTGTCCCGATTCCCATCAGCAAACTCTCCTGCAGGTAAAGCCACACAGAGAGAAAACCACACTGAGGTGGAGGGGGAGCGACCAGCTCTCACGTCTGACCACTGTGCTTTGTAGTTCACGAGCTGTCTGCAAGTCTGGCTTGAGTCAATCTGAGCCGTGATTCTGTCGCTTTGTTTAGAACAAGTCCTGTCTGGCTTAAATAGCTTTGATTCCTTCATAGCTCTCTGTGGCGTGGATGGTGAAGGAAGACCCTGTGTGCGTCAGCGTTCTCCCCGTGGGTGTTAGTGTTGACGTGGCCTCTGAAGGCCTGCTTTCATGCAGTCTGCAGAGATTTGGAGGCAGTTGAGTACAGTGGGAGGAGTCAGAGCTTTTCAATTGTGCTTGACACTATAGATGTATGTATGGATTGTTATGAGTGGTAAGAGCCCCAATAAAATGGTTAAAAAATAAAATAAAAGACAGAGCGGAACTACTCTTTAGGATTTATGAGACTGTAAGTCTATATAGGAGTAGACTATCTCATTTTTCTCCCAAGAAGAGGCTGGTGGGTTTAAATCATTGACCTTGGGGTTGGCAGTGCACCTTCTAACTCACAGCAACCCCAGGGCCCTTTTCCTAGCACACTCTCACAAGCACACTGCCAGGGAGGGGGCAAAAGAGGGGCTCACACCAAGGGCTCAAGCAGAAAGAAAATGTTTTGGAAATGTTGATGGCAACATATGTACAAGTGTGCTATATACAATTGAATGATGGATTGTAATAAGACTTATAAGAGTCCCCCAACAAAATGATTGATCATAATTTACAAGAAGAGTAAGAGCTTCTGGGAGAGCGACTACTTCCCATTTCACTCATAGCTGTCAGGTTGATTCAGACTCGTCACTAGGAGTGGTCTTTTAGGACAGAGTAGAATTGCCCCTGTGGGCTTTTGGGGCTGTTAATCTTTAGGGAACAGAAGGCCTCATATTTCTCCAAGGAGTGGCTGTTGTCACTAATGATGATGACAGTGACACCCCAAAAGAAAGGCCTGGCATTCTGCTCCTGTAAAGACTACAGACAAGAGATCCCTATGGGACCCACTTCTGGTTTGTCACACCTGAGTTTGCCTCCACTGCAGTGTTGCTTTGTTTTTCAATACTCGTAGACTTCTGTGGCCTTCACAGCCTGGATAATCTTTCAACACATTCTTTCTGACCATGTGGTTGTAGGTTTAATATCCTTCCACAGCTGACCCGGGCTAAACTTCTGTATCTGGATGATAAATGAAGCCCTTCCCATTGTGACCTACACAGTATCTTCATGCAACTCACATGAGTGGATGCACAAAAAAACACCAAGAGCAAAATACCCAGTTGCCCAGAAATCCACTCTGATTCATGTATGTCTGGATAGCATTGTGTTCCTTGGGTTTTCCAAGGTGTAGTTTTTGGAACTAGATCACCAGCCCCTTTATCCAAGGTGCCTCTTGGACCTCTGAATCTTATGTTAGCAGCTGTGTTAGGCCAAGTTGAAAAGAGCTTTATATCAAGATGTAGCTATATATCAGGAAAACACCTCAGCCCAGTCCAGTTCAAGTCCACAAGTCTGATACTAGTCTATAAATCCCTCTTCAGAGTCATGCAGCCACAAGCAATGATGCAAAATGCAGGAAGATCATAGGCCGGTGGCTGAACAGTCTTGTGGATCCATTGGCTGTGGGTGCATCTCCAGGGCTCACACAGGTCTCAGGGTGGCTCACCAGCATGAAGGTGAAGGCAGAGAGACCGTGGCCTGCCTCCAGAAAGCCATATATCTCAGTGGCAACTCCAAAGGAGGTCATCAAGCTGCGACTCCATTGAAAGGCTAAACTCCATCCATATCTTCTTACAAGTGCCATATTGGCACAGAAAAACTAACTATCACAGCAACCAAATGGGAGGGCAGGTTGAATGAGAGTGCCCTTTCCCAGGTGAATGAAGCCACTTTATGCAGTGCACAGACGGAGCTACCATACCCAGGAGGCCTGCACTGGCCTTTACCTGTCGGACTTTCTTGCTGTCTCTGTGGCTGGGACCTCATCTTCCCACCCCCCCGTGGGCATGGCCGACAAGGAATTGGTAGTTGTCTTGGTTGGAAGCTGTTCAGATTGACCTACTGTCTCCTTTATCTTGAGTTGTTCCTGTCACTTCCAAGTTGACCCTGATTCTGAGGTGTACCTGTTATGTCCCCCGTAAAGCACTTCATGACAAGTACAGTCTGTGGATACTGTGAGAGGTGGCATGCATGCGTTACCAAACCCAAAGGCCGGAGGAAGAGTCTTGAGGAGTGGGGACTAGTTGGTGTTAGAGATGATGGAGTGGTTCAGCAGCATGGAGAAATTTGACACATGAGCCTTCTTAGCCTCTGCCCCATGGGAACTAGTGGATGTTGATTCTTATTAAAGAAATCCTTCATTCACACTTGCTTAGCATCTTACACTTCCCAAACCTCGTTACCTGGTGGGGCCCTAGTAATAGCAACAACATCAACAACAGACACCACCAATGGATGGTTTGAGGAAGAAGAAAAAATTATTGTCTCACAGTTTTGTAGGGGAAGAAGTTCAAATTCAGGACTAAACTTTGGACGTTTTAGGCAGAGTCACCTTGTTGTTGTTGTTGTTTTCCTGCTTCTGTAACCCCGGGCATTGGGGGAACTCCTTGACTTTTTGTAGCTATATCTGCACATGACAACTCTCTTCCCCTATCTGTGTGTGTTTATGCTTCTCTTTGTATAAGAAGAAATTTGGTTTGGGTCTTACCCGACTGCTGTGTAACTTCACTATGACAAATGGAACATTCTACTTTCATACAGGATCACATTCCCAGCTACTGCAATATTGAACTCAGTTCATAACAATACCTGACTATGCCTTTACTTCTTTTTTTTTTACTGTGATCATTCATTTGTCACCTCCAAGCCATTGGTTCTAATTATTTTTAGGCATTACAATCACTCAGGGAGGCAGTTAAAAAGTCAGGTTCTTGAGATCTGGTACCAGGAATCTGTCTTTCTAATGTCATCATTAAGGGCATGTGAGATAGCTAAAGTTTATTGTGCCAACCTGGCTGATAAACACATGTGGGGTTAATTGAAGGGTGGAGAAATAAATGGCTCAGTGAGCCTTGCCTTTCTAGTTCTCATGTCCCTTGCTTTGTGATGGTCAGACCAGGGTGCCAGCTGCCTTAGCCAGTTCCCTGCTTCAGCTGGCAAGGCTCACTTCCTGCAAGACATCCCTGAGGAGAAGCCACATGGACCTACCCCGATACAGCCCTGGGTGCTGGAGCAGCCATGTGGAGACCCCTGCCAGCGCTGAGATGCTTACACGTTTATTGATTCTGCTTTCCTCCTGCAGTTGGCATCATTGCATGTGTTTTGTGAGATGGAGGAGGACTTTGTGGATTGGTGTCGAACATATGGGTTAATGTTGGACTTGTGGGCTTGGGCAGCACTGGGTTGGGATGTTTTCTTGATATGCACTTAACCTTTATATAAAACTCTCTCTTACACATATGAGTTTCTGTGGATTTGTTTCTCTAATGTACCCAGACTAACACAGCATGCATGGGTCATTGCCAAAAAGAGGGCATAGAGGTAGTGTGTGACCTCCTCTGAGTCCACATCTGCCCAAGGATGATTCCTCTCATGCAGAGGTCAGACATGACGCCACCCTCTAACCCTCTTTAACCTACTCTGAAACCAAGCAATTCTCCTATGGGACTCCACTCCTCTCCTGGGTTAACTAATCCATGCAATGGTCACACAGAACTCACAGACAATACACATGATTAGGGGGTTAATAGGTAAGTTAACCATTACAAGTTAGGATCAGAAATGTCCAGGATACAGAACCTTTTCTGTCCATAGCACCTCTTCCCAGGAGTGCCCACATGTATACCTTTGTTTGATCCTTGGCATCTCAGTCAAGCAGACCCACGGCCTGTGCCCTGCTTGGGCTCTTGTTAGAAAGCTCCTTTAGTACTGCCTGAAGACACCAGGTTTGACTCATTCTTTGGGTCAGGAAGTTCTCCGTTATCTTACCTTCTGGCTCTTGGTTCTTGAGCCCCTGCACCTCTGTCATTCCTGTCCATTCCTCTGGTCTCACAGCTCGGTCTCATGGATCCAAGAGGTTCAGTATGTGGGAGGGACTCAGGGTCCAAAGGTCAGAGGTCAATCTGACTTTTTTCTAGATGGTAGTCAGATCCTTTGTTCCTACTTGGGCAATAGCTCACTGTAAGCCCAGTGGACTTGCAAAACTGACCAATCCCCTCTCTGGGGTCCCATACATCCTGCTTGTATGTTTCCACCCAGTCATTTGGTGTGAGTGACAAAGGCTACGGGTCGACGAGGCACAGCAAATAAAGCAGTGCACCACAGCACTGGATTCCAGCTTTCAGATTTGAGTCGTGACTCTGCTGTTTCCTAGTGGTGTGACTTTCGGCGAGGCGATTAGCTCCCGCTCTGTAAAATGGGCATACTATAACAATAATAGATGAACTATATGGGTTTGTCCATAAATGAAATTATAATACATACATAATATTTAGCCAAGTGGCTGGCATATAACACCCCCTGAACATCTGGAATCGATGCAGTGGTTCTCAGACAGTACTTTGGAAGGCACCACACCAGGTAGTTAATGACTGAAGGGCTGTAATCTGGTCTGTTTTGCACACTTGAATCCCCAGAGCCTACAGCTGTGCCTGGTACATTGAAGGAATTCCATCAACCCTTCTTTAATTCCTTTAAGTCCTGCAAAAAAGAAGTGGCATGGAGGGAAGGAAAAGTGTGTGTGTGTGTGTGTGTGTGTGTGTGTGTGTGTGTGTGTGTGTTGACGTCTGACCTCTGCTGGCTTCACAAACATCAAACTCATCCAAGGTCAATTCTTATGAGTCTCAAGTCAGACATGTGCCCATCCTCCAACCAATCCTGAAACCATCCCTCCCTCCCACATACTTTCTACTTCCCTGCTGGGTCCAAGAATCCATTGCAATGGCCACCCAGAACTCACAGACAATTCTCGCAGTAATGGGGCTTATTAGGCAAGTTCACAGGTTTCGATTCTGGTGAGAAATGCTAAGGATATAATCATTCAGTCCAGGACAGTCCCTTTGCCTTGGCATGCCCACCAGCAGACCTCTCTTTGGCTCTCAGGTTCTTTGTCCAGCCTCTGTCTGCTCAGACAGTGCTATGAAGATTTTTTAGGGCTACCAGTAAATGGCAATGTCTGTGATATAAATACCCTTACCATGCCTGGTTTCATGCTACTAATGGGACGTCACTGAACCTGGAGTAGGGAAGAGATGGTACAATTTAAAAGGTGTCATGCCTGAGCAAGCTGGCATTACAGTCTTTAAGAGGATGCATGTACTTTGTGTTTGAAAAGTTCCCCAGGCAATTCTGAGTCCTTCTCAGGGAACTACTCTCCTGCTCCCATACCACCAAGAATCACCTTTGCAGATACTCAATAAAAGGAAGTAGGCTGCAGATGGGCATTGGACTTCCACTCAAGTACTTACTCAATGCAAGAAAACTTTGTTCTATTAAATTGGCATTCCATGATGCACACCTTCCCGACACGATCGCTGAAGACAAAGCAGGTGCTTAAGCAAATGTGGTGAACAAAACTGGTGGTGCCTGGTTATCAAAAGCTGTAGCATCTGGGCTCTTAAAGGCTTGAAGATAAAAAAGTGGCCATCTAGATCAGAAGCCACAAAGCCCACATGGAAGAAGCACACCAGCCCGTGTGACCACGAGATGTCGAAGGGATCAGGTATCAGGCATCAAAGAACAAAAACTCATATCATTGTAAATGAGGGGGAGTGCAGAGTGGAGACTCATCTGTAGGTAACTGGACACCCCCTTATGAAAGGGTCGCAGGGAGGAGACAAGCCAGTCAGGGTGCAGGGTAGCAACGATGAAACATACAGCTTTCCTCTAGTTCTTAAATGCTTCCTCCCCCCACTATCGTGATCTCAATTCTACCTTACAAATCTGAATAGACCAGAGGATGTACATTGATACAGATAGGAACTGGAAACACAGGGATCCAGGTCAGATGACCCTTCAGGACTAGTGGTGAGAGTGGTGATACCTGGAGGGTGGATGGAAGGTGGGGTAGAAAGGGGGAACCGATTATAAGGATCTACATATAACCACCTCCCTGGGGGA
>NW_022111373.1:94019324-94020507 GCF_000313985.2 Echinops telfairi
TGTTCGTTCCCCCTTTCTGAGCGAGTATGAAGTCCTAGCTGAGCACATGCCCAGTGCAAGCCAACTTATGAGGCTTTCCTCACAGATTGCTGTGGCCAGCAATTGGCTCTAGAAGTGATGGGTGGTGTGACTTATGGGACGTGCCTTTACAGCGAAGAATGTGCTCACGCTCCGGACTTCTTGGTGGTGGAAAACACGGGTGGGTAGCCATGCCATGAAACCTGGACAACTTTATGTAGTTAACAGCCAAATCTCGGCGACTTTCAAGAACAGCGCTACCGAATCCACTTGGATTTTTATCGTCGAGGAATACACTTAGAGCAATCAAAACCACTTTTAATTCTAGTGCTCTGTGTTGTTTATTGGGCTGTTGTTGGGAGTGGTCACTGAAGACCCCCAAGCCCATTTCAATTTTACTTTTCTTCCTCTTTTTTTTTAAAGTCACTCTTTAGGTTCGAGGGATAGATCTTCAGGGACACACACACACGTAAAGAAATAGCATATCTGTTTATTTGTCTTCATCATCATCTATCTATCTATTCTGTTTTATAATCTTAATCTTCCTAAGATAGCAAGGAATACACAGTCTTTGGGAAATCATAGCATTTATTTCAACTTCCTTATAAAGATCTCTGTTTTTCCTGTTTCCCTGGGCTTTTCCATGATCCTATTTGTCCCCACTCTCTTGCCCACTCAGTGTTTAAAACAAGAAGTCGCTTTCCTCGCAGCCCTGAGAGCCGCAGAGAACCGAGTAGATCGCCACCTGGCGCTACCAACCTGCAGCTGCAGCGCGTATCCCCTGGCTTCCAGGCTTCAGGCCCAATCAGTTCGTGGTCTTTCAGGCTGAGGTCACCTAAGCTTCCTGGTGTGGCAGTGCTCGAAAGAGAGTGAAACTCGGGCGGCCCACGGAAAACAAAGGAGAGCAGTCAGCCCGGAAACACGGGTGGGGCCCTAGAGAGAAGGCCGAGGCCGAGAGGCGCCGAGAGGGTCAGTGGCAGAGGACACACTAAAGTGAGGCACTGTACCGACAGCGCCCGGTGCGGCTCAGCTAGGGAGCGAACCCAAAGCCGGGTGCTGCTGGGTGGGGTGGGGGTGGGGTGTGTTCTGCCTGGTGGTGGCTCTCCCCGTGTGCTCGAGAGAGGAACGGAACCATAGGGCGTTCTGGACTGTACTTTTTCCAGAA
>NW_022111373.1:94022217-94033641 GCF_000313985.2 Echinops telfairi
CTATGAGTCGACATCAACTCAAAGCCAGGGAAAGAGTGAGACTCCCACAGAGCTGTGGGAGGGGTACAAACGATCAACCTCTCCCTTATTGGCCCAGCGCTTGACCATGGCACCACCAAGGCTCCCTGTCTCGGTGCTATTGTTGTAGCGGCTGGTGGAGTCGGTCCTCAAGAGAGCCATGCTACCTACCACACAACAGAACAAACCTCAGTCCTGTCCCCTACATACCGCCCTCACAATCGTTGCTGTGCCTGTGTACATTGCTGTCGCCAGCTTATAATGTTATAGGGGGTCTTCTTTCTCGCCGAGCCTCTGGTTTACCCAGCAGAACATCCTTTTCCAGTGATTGGTCCTTTCAGATAACATGTCTGAAGTACGTGAGACAAATGACGCGCTGCCCTCTGGGAAACTCCGTCCCTGGAGCCCCCAAGTGTGTCAGAGTACAAGTGGGCTTCATAGACTCTTCAGTGGCAGGAGGTTTATAGGCACCCTGCCTGCGTTTGACAACCCTGAGAGGCAAATGCTCTCATGATCTTCATTTTCACAAGGAAAGAAACCAGTAAACAGCATGCCCAAGGAAGTAGAAGTAGCAGCGCAGAATTGGAGAGGCTGGACTTGAATTCAAGCAGGCCAATTTCAGAGGCCATGCCCTCCCTAACCCCTCCATTTGACTCAGGGTAACCGCAAGCTTTTCTTTCGACTGGGAAAGAGGTGTTTGACCACACAGCCCCCAAGTGCCTTGCTGCCTGTAAGGCTGCCTGAGCCCACCCTGCAATGGTCGAGGGCCTAGGGAGGCCTCAACAGGGTGAGCTTTATTCTGGCCTTAAGGACCAGCCGAGAACTCCTCTCCACAGCTGCTCGGTTTCTTGTCCACTTCCTGTGGGTGGAACAGAAGGAGAAGCACGGATGACATATATGTTAGCACCGAATTGGGTCACTGTAGCTCTTCTGAGAGAGAAACAGGGAACATTGGATTTGAAGGCTCTCTCTTCCTGGTTGTGATAGTTAAATGCTATGTTCACTAGACACTCCCGGCTAAGGGCAGAGCACAGTCTGTCCATCAGGCCTCAGTCCGATGATACCTCCTTCAGGGGTGTAGGCCTTTTATAAGGGAGAAACTGGGAGTCCCCACCCAACCCCTGCAACGTCACCTTCCTCCTTGCTAGGACTTCACTGGGACCCTGTGTCTGTCCCCAGGGGTGGCCTCATGTGGGCTGCCTGACCCTGAGCACTGTCAGCACCTTGCCTTGTTTCCACCAACCTTGGACCCCCACAACCCTGCAGCGATCTCCCTACTTCCCACTTTGCCTCTGTTCATCATCTACCTGAAGCTACGTGAGCATGAAGAGCCCCCACCACCTCCCCCAACACCCTGCCCACTAGTGTCGGGCTCTGGACTGGGCCGGGCTGCTTTCTTGAAAGAAAGCTCTTTCTTATACATAGCTGAGTGTCATGGATTTTGTTTCTCTAGACAAGGCAGCTTTGCACACCAGCCGACTGCCAGCACAGCCGGCATAGCCGACACAAGGAGAGACGTGTGTGGTTCCCATGCCGAACAGGTTTGAGCGGGTAGTCCAGACTCAGACAGACTAGGAAGAAATGCCTGGCATCCGATCTACAGGCTGCCGTGGAGGGGGCAGCATGGTCTTCTGCTGTGTGTGCATAGAGTACCTGGGAGCTGGGTGTTGGCCAGGTGCAGCTGACAGCTGGAGAGATAGCTCATCCATCTGCCTTTTCTCTTTGGCTGAATTTAATTCCATTCACCAAGCCTGAGCTTAAAGGGCTGACACACTCACACGCTCTGAGTGCCCTGGGAGCGACGACCACAAACGTGTTTGGGTTTGGGGGTGAGTGGCAACCATGGAAAAGGCCCCTTTACTCCAGGTTAGTGTTCTTCTGTGGTTCAGAGCTCGTAGTTGGACGCCCTTTAAAAGGAAGGTGCTTTCCCCACCCACAACCCCCACATCTGGTCCTCAGTCTCAGAGTGTGGATTCCGGAGTGGCCAGGAATGAGCTCAGAACTTTAAGGTGGAGGTTGCCAAGGGCACGCTGGCCTTGATTTCAGGAAGGCAACACTAAGACAATGAGGGTAACTGCGATGTGTATCCTTCTTTCTCTCTCTCTCTCTTGTTTTTTTGTGTGATAAAAACAGGGTGAATCAAAAAAGTGTTCTAATTAACTTCTAAATATACTATCAAAGCTTTTCACATATTTGGGCAAATCTACCCCCACAGTTCTGGTTCACACAAAGGATATTAAAATTTACGGTGTCATGAAACTCTGGCCTCTTGAACATCACATTAGAAGCTCTCTTAAATTGAGTTCTCTAGAGAAGCAGGATCACTGATGCTTATTTATGTGTCCACATAGAGAACCTGGTTCACCCAATTGTGGAAGTGGGCAGGTCTGAGTCCAGGCAGGTTCCAAGTCAATTGGTCAGATGCTAGGCTGAAAGCGTGTCCTGACTTGCATCGCTTCAGAGGTTGATGATCAGCAAGAAGACTACAGGCTGATGGCTGAGTCAGGTCATGGTGTAGCAGAAAATAAGCAGATAGTCATAATGCCGGGGGGCGAATTCAGTTCCAGTTGGCCAAGAAGAAAACAATCTCTCTGATAAGCTGGATCTCCCCCTCTGGTGGTCAGCGTGACAGCCCCCAAATCAGGGCACCCCATAAGCCCCCTTTCTCTCTCTTTTTGTAGTATGGTTTTTAAAGGAGGAAAAGGGGGCCTGTGTTTGAAAAATAAGCAAAAACACTCCTCAAAGAACAGCCCCTCCTCAAAAAGCAATACTTTAAAAATACTAAAATTCTAAAGGGATATCCCTAGTGGCATGTGGGCTATGTATTGGGCTGCTACCACAAAGGTTATAGTCTCTGAGGTGCAAAAGGGTAGGGTTCTCCTCTGCCCTAAAGGATGGGTGATACTCTGTCCTATGGGGTTGCCATAGGAGCTCTGGTGGTGCAGTGGGTTAGGCATTGCACTGCAAACCAGAAGGTCGGTAGTTCAAAACCAACAACTGCTCCTTGAGAGAAAGATGAGGCTTTTTAATCTGGTAAAGAGTTGCAGTTTTGGAAACCCACAGGGGCAGTTCTATCCTATGCTGTAGTCAGAAGAGGACTACTATGAGTCAGAATTGACTAGATGGCAGTGAGTTCAGTTTGGTATTTTTACAGGATTATGATGAATCATCATTGCCTTGATAGCAGTGGGTTTTGCTTTTTAAAGGGAAGATCCCCAGGACCATTTAGGGAAGGATGACACTGAACCTTCCACAGGGTGCTCTTCCTCCCAACCCTTGCAGAGGGATGCAGTGAGGGGACTGTCAGGCCGGGATGGGGGCTAATCAGGAAAGTTTAGGGAAAAAATAGTGACCATCACAGGCACACACAAAGACACACATGCCTACTGCATATATAATGAGCCCCCAAAGAACAGTGGCTTTTGAAAAAACTTTTCTTTTTCAGAGTCAAAAAGAGAAGTTAAAGAGCAGTTGGGGGGTCTAGGGACCTGGGGCAGCACAGTGTCAGGGCCTGGCAGGAAGCACAGGGCCGAGGAGCTGGACAACAAACAGAAAGGCCACCGGCGCCGCAGGCCACCGTGAGTCAGCCTTCCCAAGAACAGAGCCCGGAAGCCCGCTGCCAGGCTGAGAAGGCCAGCCGCTGTCCAGACATCATTGCACCGAAGTCAGAGAGCAGAGAAACCTCAGCCGCTCGACCCTGGAAGGCGCTCAAAGGTCAAGCCTGGGGTTAGAGGTGGAAGCCACGGGGCCTTCAGGGTGACTCTCTGCACCCAGGGCAAGGCCTGGGCTGAGCAGGGACAAATGACAACAAAGGCTGAGCATAGACTTGGAGAGGGCTGGCTTCCCCCTCACTTCAGACACCACTGGGGTCTGGAGTTTAGCGACAGCACTTGCTGGAAGACAGGAGACCAGGGGGCTGATCTCTGAGGATGTAAGTGTCCCTGCTTTGTTCTTGGGTATCCACAGAATCGAGGAGCAAAGATATATCACTGTGAAAGCCTTTAGTCTGCTGGGGAGAGCTGCTCTGCGCTTGAGTTGCCAGCCACAGTCCCTCCGAGATGCCGGATAATGAGGGTGGGTGAGGGACAGGAGAAAGAACACCTCCAAGTCACTGCAAAAGAGAAGAACCTGCATTTTAAGATGCACATGCTTCTGAAAGAGTGCCTGCTGTCCTGACATCAAACCAAGGAGTGAATAATTAAATCAGGCTGTTTCTTGACATTTTGGCTCTGGCATGTGACAAGGTGGAATGTCCTGAACAAGGTAAGCAAGGTGACCTTGCCTCACTCAGTCCCCATCCCGAGAGCACATACACACTGCCTATGTTACACAGAACAGGCCCCACACTCACCCCATCTCAAGTACTCATGCCTTTGTAAGTGTATGTGGCTCACTCTGCTCCAGACCCGGGGTCTTGCCCTTCAAGGAGATTCTTCTTCCAAAACACATAATGGGTGAGGTTCTCACAGGCTTCCAGGGCTCACAGAATGACTCTCCCCCTTTCTTTCAGAAACCAGACCTACAAGAGCTGTAGTGACATTGTCAATGGGTCACTGTGACTTGGCTCTCTCTGTAACCCAAACCCAAGCCAAATTCACTGCCATCGAGTCCAAGCTGACTCATGGTGACCCTACAGGACAGGGTGGAACTGGCCCTGTGGGTTTCTGAGACTGGAATGCGTTTCTTACTTTCTTTTTAAAAAAATCATTTTATTGGGAGCTCTTACAGCTCTTTTAACATTCTTATACACCAGTTGTATCAAGCATATTTGTACATATGTTGCCATCGTCATTTCAAAAACATTTTCTGCTTGAGCCCTTGGTATCAGCTCCTCTTTTATCCTTTCCCTCCCCTCCCCTCTCACCCTCCTGTATTCTTGATCAATTATATATTGTTATTGTAATTTCACATCTTACACTGTCCATTGTCTCCCTTCACCCACATTTCTGTTACTCGTCCCCTTTGGGGGGGGGATATATACCCAGTCTTGCAATGGGTTCTCCCTTTCTAATCCTTCCCCCTCTTGGCCATCCCCCTACCTTCATGATATTGCTACTCCCATTACTGTTCCTGAGGGGTTTATCTGCCCTGAATTCCATGTGTTGCGTGTTTTTATCTGTACCAATGTGTGTTCTCTGATCTAGCCAGATTTGTAAGGTAGAACTGGGTCATGGTAGTGGAGCTGGGGTGGGGAGGAAGTATTCCAGAACCAGAGGAATGATGTGTGTTTCGTCGGTGCTATGCTGCACCTTGGTTGATTATCCCTTCCTTATAACCCTTCTGAGGGGGCATATCCAGTTATCTACAGATGGGCTTTGGATCTTGACTCCAACCCCCTTCTTTTGTATCAATATAGTAGTTTGTTTTGGATCTTTTGATACCTGAAACCTGATCCCATCAACACCTCATGATCACCGAGGCTGGTGTGCTTTTTCCATGTGGGCTTATTTGTTTCCCTGCTAGATGGCTGCTTGTTTGACTTCAAGCCTTTAATACCTCAGCTACTATATCTTTTGATAGCTGGACACCACCACTCTCTTCATCACATTTGCTTATACACCCATTTTGTCTTCAGCTATCTTGTCGGGAAGGTAAGTATCAAAGAGTGCCAGATTATCTGAACAAAGTGTTATTGTGTTAAGGGAGGCCTAGAGTAGAGGCCCAAAGTTTGTCTACTATCTTAATATGTACATTGTGTACACTGGCCTAAATCCCTTTCATTATAAATTAATGTTCATGTATGAGGTGTCAGATACAATTAGATTCTGTGTTTTCATTTATATGTATGGTAGATGTTTGATGTTCAGTAGAAGTGTGAGTTCATTAATGTCTGGAATTTATATATATGACTAAAGAATTGTGTACAGGTGCCAAGTTGGCAAGGGGTGGATTGTGATAGGTAGGATTATTGTGACAACCTGGCCAATAAACACATGTGGTTGCAGTTTAATTGAAGGGCAAAGAGATAAATCGCTTGGTGAGCCTTACCTTTCTGTCTCTTGCTCTGTGATGATTGGACCAGTATGTGGCTACCTTAGACAGTTCTTTGCCTCAACTTGTGAGCTACACTACCTGTGGGACACTGAACTCATGGACTGTGTCGCTATAGTTTGAGGTTCCTTAAAGGCCTGCTTTATCACACTGCTGGTGTATATATCACTTGAGCTGGGGACTGTTGGATCCTGTCATCTGGCTGACTGTTGGTGACCTGTCTTATTTTTTGCTGCCTGTGGCTGGACTGCTTGTATTGCTCTACAGAAGACTCAGCTGTCTGCTCCCTTGACTTTCACCCAGCAACCCTCGTGCGTTGAAGGACTGACTGCCAGTGTATTAATTGTCTCATGGAAGTGATTTGAACTGAGCCACGCGTACTGCTCTTGGACTAATTAGATGTTTATTTCTTATGTTCTATCTATCTATCTATCTATCTATCTATCTATCTATCTATCTATCATCATCTATCTAAAATTATAAGTGTCCTGCTTTTGTTTCTCTAGAGAATCCTGTCTAACACACATGCCTATAGCTATGCCTCTCTAAATAGCTTTTGCCTCTGAGACTGTAACTCTTTATAAGAGCAGCAAGCACTGTCTTTCTCCTGAGGAGCAACTGGTGGTTTCAAACTGCTGGCATTGCCATGAGCAGCCCAATGTGTAACTGCTACAGCACCAGGGCTCCTTCGATGCCTAACACAGACACACACACACAAGCCTACGGCATACATCATACCACAGAAAGAGCTACCTAGTTGCTGCTGAGTCCATTTGGACTCAGGCCACCCCTGTGTGCAGAGTACAGCTGTGCTCCACCTCTTCTACCTGTGACCTCTCAGCAGCAGATCAGCAGGCCTTCCTTCCAAAGTGCCCTTTGCTAGGCTCGAACTGCCAACCTTTTGATTAATAGTCCAGTGCTTACCTCTTGGTTCCACTCAGGACCTATGAGCAGTGTGTGTGTGTGTGTGTGTGTGTGTGTGTGTGTGCATCTCCCTCACATTGAAGGACCACTGTTTTGATAAATCTACCAGAGTTCTTTACTATTGAGGCCCAGCCTCTGTGGAGAACGGCAGCCTCAGGCAAAGTGAATTTAAAGGGGGGTAACTCAGAGATACTGGAACGACTTCCCCGAGTCCCGATTCACTCATGAATCCCAGCGTCGAGTGGGCGTCTGAGATACAAATTCCATGAGCCTCACTCTCCTGTGATCCTGTGATCTGGTTTTCTTTATGGAGCCCGGGGGGGTGTCGTGGGTTACACACTGGTTAAGCTGCTAATCACAAAGTCAGCAGGTCCAGCTCACCAATCCGAAAACTGCCCTGCAAACCATCCCACCCACTGCCATTGAACTGCTTCTGACTCACAGCGGTCCCATAACCCTTTAGGTTTCCAAGACTTTAAAACTTTACCGGGGCAGAGTGCCTTATCTTTCTCCCATAAAGATTTGTCGCTTTGGACACCCAAGGGGACGTTTCGCCTCACTTCTATGGGACCACTGTGTGTTGGGATTGACCTGATGGCAGTGGGCTGGTTGGTTTTCAGGCCAGATGCCTTGCTGACAGGCGTCTGGGTGGCGTCGTGGTTATGGTTGGGCTGATAACTGCAAGGTCAGCTGGTTCAGAACCACCAGCTGCTTTGAGGGAGAAAGACGGGCTTTCTCCTTGGAAATTCACAGGGGCCGTTCTAGCCGCCCGGTAGGGTCACTGTGAGTCGGCATCAATTAGGTGCAGTGAGTTTAGTTTGACCTTGCTGAAGCCTAATGGGAACAAGCTAATAATCATTGAGTGGTTGCCCTTACAATTAGCCCTCTACTTTCACAGTCTGACCAGAGAGCTCCCTCGTGTGGCTATTTAGGGCACAGACTTTTCATTCCCAGCCCACCAAACTTAAAAAAAAAAAAAAAAAAGATTCCAAAGATAAACTCTGTGGGAATCTTTAGCCTTGTGTTCAGATATCGTTGTTGAGAATGGTCATTGCTGTTTTATTGAACACTCACTGAGAACCACATCCATGAGGTGGAGATAATTATCTTCCCATTTTACAAGCAAGGAATTAGAGGCCTAGGTTCTGCAGATAATCCATCAAGATTGGCCCTGACTCTGCAGGGCTACCTGCTGGAGTCTGTGCTCCCAGCCCGCCCATCTTGTTTCCTGAGCGAGTCATGGAAGAAGGTGGCAGACAGCCTCCTGTCTCACTGCATCCGTAGAAGGGACAGCCACCGAATTCCTCCATTTGGGAATCCTCATTTTAGATTCACCGCAGCTGCATTTACTGTCAGAAGATGGCTCACTTCTCAAGGGGGCTTCACAAAGGTAACTGAGCAATGGGATTACAAGACAATGGAACTTTCTTTCTGTGAGCTTTAGAAGCCCCTCCCCTTGTATGAGGTTTGCTCTCTAGGTAAGCGTCCTGGGCTTAATGGTGCTAGGAGAGCCAAAAACCTTTACCTAAATGACATCCTGTTTTTCAATTTCCTCATCCCTAAAATGTAAATGGGAATTCCAGAACACTTCATTGTGCTCATGCAGAACTTGTACAGGGATCAAGAAGCAGATGTGGGAACAGAACAAGGGACGACTGTGTGACTTAAAACCCGCAAAGGTGTGCGTCGGGGTTGTATTCTCTCACCGTATGTGTTCAATCTGTATGCCGAGAAGATCATCAGAGAAACTGGTTTATATGAAGAAGAATGTGCCATCAGGATCCGAGGAAGGCTTATTAATAATCTGCACTATGCAGATGACACAAGCTTGCTTGCTGAAAGTGAGGAGGACTTGAAGCTCTTGCTGACGGAGATCAAGGGTCTTAGCCTTCAGTATGGATTACAACTCAATGTAAAGAAGCCCCGAATCCTCACAACTGGACAACAGATACTAGATAACATCATGATAAATGGAGAAAAGGTTGAAGTTGGTGAGGATTTTGTCTTACAATCAATCCACAATCAATGCTCATGGAAGCAGCTGTCAAGAGATCAAAGACAAGTTTTGCATTAGGTAAAGCTGCTGCACAAGACGTCTCAGTATGATTTAGGAAGCACACAGTCAGGAAGCCTCCACTGCGCCAGCAGAGGAACCATAATCCGAGGCTGGTGCAGAATCGGGCAGCGGGTCCTCCTGTTGTACATAAGGTCACGATGGGTGTGAGCTGACGCAAGGGCACCCAACAACAACACAACACAATGTAAGCAGCACATGATTCGTGCTTCTTTCTTTCAGAAAATAAGCAATGTGAACAAATACAATGGACCTTTGAGGTTTTGAAAGATCTTAGCTGAATTCCCTCCCCTGACACCCACCACACCACTGTCATTTGGAGAGCTAACTTCCTGAGATTCGAAATACACTGGTTTAGGAGCCTAAGATGAATCAGGCTTGTGCCTGGCTCTGCCTTTCAGCAGCTGCCTGACCTGAGGAGGAACCTCACATGTCTGGATTCCAATTTCCTTGTGTATAAATGGAAAGAATGTATGTGGATGAATTTGAAGCCTTCTCTTAATCAAAATGCTTGGTGTAGGTGAACTGTAAACACAAAGATTTTTAAAAACATGTGCCCATGACTCGCAGCTGTTAATAACTTCCCTCATGGAATCATGCTCCATACCCTCTACTTTCTAGATATGGATCAATTAAGCTCGTTATTTCCTCTGGCTCCTTATGAAATGGGCTCACTGATTTGGGACTCTTAATAAGGCAGCGTAAGGAACAATGCCTTTGCCCCTGTCCTGTCCCCAAACAGCTCATTAAGCAAAAATAATGCTCTTTTTGGAATGCTGTTCACCATTCTTTGAGAGCTGAAGCACCACTCTGTACATGGTCACATGTGCTTTTACCATGACCTGTGTATCGTGGAAGCTGCATTGGTTAAAAAGAAGAAAGATAGGTGTCAGGGTGGTATCTTCTCACCATCCTGATTTAACTTGTATGCCAACCAGATCATTCAAGAAGCTGGATGATATGAAGAAGAACGCAGCATCAGGATGGGAGCAAGGCTTATTACCAACCTGAGAGATTGCAGGTCAACACAACCTGGCTGCTGAAAGTGAGGAGCACTAGAAGCACTTGCTGACGAAGGTAAAGGATTGCAGCCTTCAGTATGGATTAGAAGTCAATCTCAAGAAAACCAAACTCTCACAACTGGTCTAACAGGGTTTTAGCCTTCAGTATGATAAATGGGGTATGATAGCCTTCAGGGATAAATGGAGACAAGATTAAAGTTGTTAAGTATTTTGTCTTGCTTAGGTCCACAATCAATGCTCACGGAAACAAACAGTCAAGAGATCACATGCCGCATGGCATTGGGTAATTGCAGCCCAAGCAGGGAGGTTACTTTGAGGACAAACACATGCCTGCTCCAAGCCGTGGTGTTTTCAATTGCCTCACATGCAAGTGAAAGTTGGACGTTAAGAAAGGAGGACTGAAGAATGGATGCTCTTGAGCGACGGTGCTGGTGAAGACTACTGAAAACACCGTGGGCTGCCAGAAGAGCCAACGCATCTGACTCGGATGACGTACAGTCAGATGCTCCTTAGGGACATGCTGTCAGGAGAGATCTGTGCTAGGGAAAGCAGAGAGGCGAGGGACAAGGGCAAGGCCCTCCACGAGAGAGAGTGACACAGTGGCTGCAATCCTGGGCTCACGCATAGGAACATTTGTGAGGGTGGCACAGGACTGGGCAGTGTTTTGCTCTGCAGTACATAAGGTTGCTATGGTTCCTAACAAGAGTAGTACGTAATGAATGAGATCAATGGCAATTCTACTGCACAGAGTGTTCCCTTTGTCCTTGAGCCACAGTCAGCCTCCTTTGAAGAGCAGCAAAGGCCAATGTCAGAAAGATGCATTTCTGTCCGGTTAGCCTTTATAGGTGACGGCACAAAGTCTGGGACAGTGTTGGGTGAACCACGACTGAGAAGGTCAGGCTCAGCAGGGAGAGAAAGAGGGCATTGGACGCACAGCCTCTCTAGAAAACGTCTGAGGAGCAAGTCAAGTTTCCTCATTCTTAATGTTTTTGTTTGGTTTCCCTAAATTCAAGCTATGTAAGACCAATCTTAGTGGTTAGATGTGGTGACAAAAGCTGATGGTGCCCGGTGATCAAAAGATATAGCCTCTGGGGTCTTAAAAGCTTGAAGGTAAACAAGTGGCCATCTAGCTCAGAAGCAACAAAGCCCACATGGAAGAAGCACACCAGCTGGTGCGACCATGAGGTGTCAAAGGGATCAGGTGTAAGGCATCATCAGAACAAAAAATCTTACCATAGTGAATGAGGGGACAGGGAGTGAGGAATGGAGATCCAAAGCCCATTTGTAGGCCACTGGACATCCCCTTACAGAAGGGTCTTGGGGAGGAGACAAGCCAGTCAGGGTGCGATGTAGCAACGATGAAACATACAACTTTCCTCTAGTTCCTAAATGCTT
>NW_022111373.1:94034579-94038191 GCF_000313985.2 Echinops telfairi
AATAGCAATAATCTATGAGTGGATACTGTGTTAGTCCAGGTATACTAGAGAAACAAATTCATAGACTCACTTGTATGTGTATAAGAGAGAGTTTTACATAAAGGGTAATTGTACATTAAGAAAGCATCCCAACCCAGTCCAGTCGAAGCCCTTAAGTATGATATTAGCCCATATGTCTGATACCAGTCTATAAAATCCTCTTCAGACTCACAAAACACATGCAATGACACCAAATACAAGACGATCACAGGCCAGTGGGTAGAAAGTCTTTGGATCCAGTGGCATTGTAAGCATCTCAGCACTGGCAGGGGTCTCCACACGGCTCCTCCAGCACCCAGGGCTGCATCAGGGTAGGCCTATGTGGCTTCTCCTCAGAGATGTCTCACAGGAAGCCAGCCTTGTCAGTAGAGAGTCTTCAAGGGAGACAACAGAGTGAGAGATAATGTCTCCCACCTTGAAGGAGGAATACCGGTTTCCCAGAATTCTCAGCAGAAGGCCATACCCACACAGAGGCTTCATTGACTTTGATCTGATTGACAGACTAGACAACCTCTTCACTCTTAATCCTTTTAAGTCCCAAAGTGACACCAGATTATGTAACTACCACAGATACACAGCCATGCAAGTCGAACAGGTGGAGGAAGGCCATATGACTACATATATGGGTACAAATAGGTTTGACAGAGGGTATCTCTGTGTATCTATCTATGTATCTATTGTGGTAAGTGACATTTCTTAATATGGCTCTTCTGGGTATATCTCTAACTCTCAGCAAATGATTGGCTGGGACTAAGCAAATAGTGTGTGCTGAACACTAATAGAGAGGATTGACCGTTTTAGTCCCCATTCCTCTGGGTATAAGAGAAGCAGGAACACAGAGTGTCCAGGACCATCAAGGAAGAAGAGTTCACACCATAGTACATTTGAAATCCCTCCCTGAAATGGTGGAGGCCGCAGAGGCCACACCAAGCCTAGGCGAGACACCAAGGCAAGGAGACCACGAGACAGCAGAGCACCAAAACAATGAGACGGTGTCTTTGGGGCGCAGAGACATAGCATTGAAGTACACTAAGATCATTTGGCATATCCTGATCCACACAAAGAATGACCGCACCCTATTTTAGTAAGTAGAGAGTGGGGTCTTAAAAGCTTGAGAGTGGCTCTCTATGGAGCAGCAATCAAAGATGCAAGGAACCAATTAGTTCTACAGGACTAACCTACCCAACGACAAGAACTCCATGGTGCCTGGCTATCATGACTCTAAAAGGGATCATGATAGAAGGCTCTGGATAGAGCGGGCGAAAAATGTGGAATGAAACTCAAAACATCAGAAAGCCCAGGCTTACTTGTTGGGGAGAGACCAGTGGAACTCCAGAGAGCCCCATTAGATGCCCTTCAAGTCTGGAATGGAACTCACCGCTGCTGCTCGACCTTCAACCACATGAATGACAGGCTGCTGCGGTGAAGAACGGCACCGGGGAGATAGGCACTCCTGAGGACAAGCAACCGTACAAAGCCCAAAGGGCAGCGTTTCCCCAGGGAGAAAGCTCAGAAGGCCCGGAGGGATGGGAAAGAAGGATGCGTGGAAAGGGCGCATGCAGGGAGGACGTGGTGGAGGAGTGCTGAGTAGCTGGTAAAGCTGCATGCCAAGCAAAGCTACTTGACCAGACAGGATGCTCTCTTCTATTGTTGGCCACAGTCATGAGGAAGTCAAGGATTGCTCCTCTGGAGTCTTCAGAGGGGACTATGACCTTGCCAATAGTCCGATTTTGAACTTCTCGCTTCCAGGACTGTGGGAATACACGCGCCTGGTTTTAACCCATGAAGTTGGTAGTCATTCGTTATGACAACCACAGGAGATTAATATACCCCTGTTCACAAATCTGGGAAGCAGAGGCATGATCAGAAAGGCTCACGCAAGGACCATCCACACACGGTTGGTGTTCTGGGCAAGCCCTAAAGCACCAGTGCTGCATGAAAGGACACAACCTGGACAGTGAGGGACTGGCCAAGTGGAGGAGTTAATGCCTTGCAGCTTGGGGGACAAGGGAATCTTGTTCCCACACAGAGAAATGTCAAAGTCAGGAGAAAGAGCTAGACTGACTAGTTGGATCACAGGAAGATTCCATTTGGGGAGCTGAGGGAAGGTCTCGCAGACAGATTTAAAAGAGAAACTAACATGTAAAGTTTTGGGCTTCAGAGCTGCGTTGGGGGCCGAGAGCTAAAGAGTGTAAAGAGGGTTGGAGTTAAAACTGTGTGAGGGAGTGAGGTCTCTTTTATTTCTGTTTTTCCATGGAGGGAAGGAAGAAAGAAAAGATAAAAAAAAGCAGGAAGCAATCAAACCGTGAAGCTAGAAATGGTTCTATAAAATTGGTGTATTAAATATTTAGGAGGCTTTTTACTTAAGCACGCTCGTGCCTGGGCGGGCCTTCCTTCGTGAGGCGGTTTCCTCTTACAGCCCGCAGACTCACAGAGGGGTTCGCAGCTTGGTGGGGCTCCTACACCGAGGACAGAGCACCTTCCTTGCCTCACTTGTTTTCATTTTTCTTAAATTACCCAGAACGTTCTACTTTCATTTAAGGAGAAGAATGTCTTCTTCCTTTTTTTTCTTTCAAACATTACATTTCATTGTCCACACTCCATCTGAGGTGATAAAAGCACTAAGAGTTGAATGAAACAACTTAAATAAAACAAGTTTTAGTGTGCGGTGGGCAGATCATTGTTTATTGTTGATTTTTAAATCGACCTTTGACATCAGAGTAAAACGAAGACGTACACGCCTTTCTTTCTGCCTATGTGGATATTGGGGGGGTTGGGGGCGCTCTCTGACTGCTTTCTACATCTTCAGGCATTTAAGTGCTACCGGTATCCATGTTCAAAACACACTGAAGGAGGAATATCTTTTTAAAACTTGCTTGCAAAGTGGTGAAGCCATGTATGTTAGAATCTATCCTGTTTTTTTAAGCCATGAACTTTCTGTTAAAGTATGTTGTGAAAAATGCATTTGCCATCAAACTGGTAGCATAGTGGTTGTGCATTGGGCTGCCAGCCGTACAGTCAGCAGTTTGAACCCAACAGCTGATCCACAAGATAACGATGAGGCTTTCTACCCCTTAAAGGCTTCCAGTCTGGGAGCCCACAGGGGAAGCTCGACCGTGTCCTAGTTGTCATTGTTAGGTGACACTGAGTCGGTTCTGTCCCAGAACAAACTTCTTCTTTTTTAAAAAAAGTTTTACTGGCACTTCATCCACATATCATACAATTCAGTAGTTCAGTCATATCAAGAAGATTGTACACCAGTGGTGAGACTGGCGATACCGGGAGGGTGGGGGAGAGAAAGTAGGAACAGATTACAAGGATCTACATATAGCCTCCTTCTTGGGGGATGGACAGTGGAGAAATGGATGAAGGGAGATGTCGGATGGTATAAGAAATGACAACATAATAATAATTTATAAATTATCAAGAGTCCATGAGGGAGTGAGGAGTGGGGAGGGGAAAAATGAGGAGCTGATATCAAGGGCTCAAGTAGAAAGCAAATGTTTTGAGAATGATGATGGCAACAAATGTACAAATGTGCTTGACACAATGGATGTGTGTATGGATTGTGAT
>NW_022111373.1:94038946-94062695 GCF_000313985.2 Echinops telfairi
TTGATCTCTTGACCGCTGCTTCTGCAGGCACTGATTGTGGATCCAAGCAAGACAAAATCCTTGACAACTTCGATCTTTTCTCTACTTATCATGCTGTTATCTATTAGTACAGTAGGAGGATTTTGGTTTTCTTTACATTGAATCCATGCTGAAGGCTGCAATCCTTGATTTTCATTAGCAAGTCTTCCTCATTTTCAGGTGGACTCAACTCAATTGCAGTGAGTTTGGCTATAGGGGCAATTCTAACTCATGGCAACCTATAGGACAGAGAGCAACAGCCTCACAGGGTTTCCTAGGCTGCAATTCCATCCAAGTCTTTTCTCCCGTGGAACACCTAGTGGGTTCAAACGGAAGCCTTTCCACAAAGCAGCTGAAAGCGTAACTACTGGCCCAAGGAGCCCCTTCATAACGACACTGTCAGTCATCACATGCAAGTTGGAATGAGATCAGATTAATTTTCTTCAGTTATTGCTGCATAGGTCCGAAAAGAGAACAAATTAGGAAGGATAGTATTACTTTATTGCTGATCATTTAAAAAATTGTTCCTGTTGATCTCATAGAAGGGAAGATTAGTAGAATGTTAAATTACTTTGTCAGATCATTTTTTCCCCATATAGAATTGCGTGGGATAAGAGAGACTGGAAGTAAATAATGGAAGGACCATTGAATTCCATCACTAACTTACTATGCTCTTATATTTAAACTGGGATTAACTGTCTTCACCTGAAGAAAGTCCATGTTAGTTGATTTGGAAGGGGGCCCAGACCTCTTATTTTTAAAAGCATTTGCTAAGTGATTCCACTGGCTTCCAGGGTTTCCAGTCACTGGATGAAAGTTTGGCGTTAGCTGCTATCTGCAAGAAGAGGAAAAGCAAGACAGCCAGTGTTTTTGGTATGAAGGGCGAGGCAGAGCTGGAGTGGGGAGTGTAGGGGACACTGTGAAGCGCTACAGTCTGGGACACCCACAGGGGCAGCTCTGTGCCGTCTTATAGGGCTGCTGTGAGTTATGATTGGCTCCGTGGCAGTGAGTTTCTTTTGGTTTGCACAGTTCCCTGCACCATGAAAACCACACCTCCATCAAGGCCTCCCCCCTCCTTTTTTTTGATCTCTGTTTCCTGACTGAGCACTGGTAGAAGGAAGATCTGCTAAGACTTGGGGACGTATTTGGCTTCTGGCTGTGGACCTTGCATTCGGCTCCTCTCTTCCTGGCCTTCAGATTTGGGACGTAATGGCACCCACAATCCTATGAGATCTGCCCTTAATGTTTCGTGAGTTTCTATGAGACATTGCAGTGAATTAAAGAACCAAGGGACATGAGGGAAAGGAAAAGGAAGGGGAGACAGAGAGAGAGAGAGTTGGTGTGTCAAGATTGGAGGTGGGGCATGGTGGAGTGGAATGACATCTTGGATGGGAGCCCTGGTGGCACAGTGTGGTACCCATTGGCTGTCAACCAAAAGGTCAGCTGTGTGGAAGAAAGGTGAGACTTTCTAATCCCATGAACAGTTACAGTTTCAGAACCTCACAAGGGCAGCTCTACCCTGTCCTAGAGGGTTGCTATAGCATCTTTGCAAAGTTGGGCATTTGAGACCATTTTAATCTTCAGCTCCTTGAGACTTAGTCTGGTATTGATTCTTCTCAAAGAAATGGTTGCTGCAGAACGTTGCCCTGAGACACTAAGATTTCGCTTTCTATGATACATGCTCTTCATTTCTGATGAGAAAGTGAAGCACCAGAGAGGTGATATGAATTTTTTAAAGTTACACAGCTAGTTGGCAGCATGGATTATGTCTACAGAATCCAAAGACATTTTACTCAATCCAATTACAAATGCCACTTAATACTACATTGTTAGTATCCAGTTAGTTTATATCCATCATGTGCATATTGATATAAAAAATGTTGCTCATTATATTAAGCAAATATAAAAATATTTTTGAAAGTCATATGATATCCCTGATTATTTAGGGAGTAATGGAAACATTGATTTTTAAGAAAATCAGCTGATTCCGGGAACCCAAGAGGCAAGCGAATTTTGGGAATGATGAGGGCAACAAATGTACAGATGTGCTCTACACAATTGATCTATGTATTGTGATGAATTGTATGAGCCCCAATAAATTGATTAAAAAAAAAAAAGAAAATGTAGGAAGAAAATGCACACGATTTTCAGAGGCTCCTTCCCCCGAAGTAGGGAGCCCAGCCCTTCTTCACGGTGTGCTCTTTGTCTGGGAGCTCCGCTGAAAACAGCTCCCTGTGGGTGACCCAGCCAGCATTTGAAACACCAGTGACATAGCTTCCAACATCACAGCAGCACACAAGCCACCACAGTACTACACACTGACAGGTACGGACAGAATGCTCCTCAGAGGCAAGGAGGACGAGACTTGGCCTTACCTTCTTTGGACATATTGTCAGGAGAGACCAGTCCCAGGAGAAGGACACCCATCATGGTTTATAAAATGGAGGGACAGCGAAAACGAGAAAGGCCCTTAAGAAGACAAGTTCACACTGTGGCTGCAACAGTGGGCCGAAGCATAGGAACGATTGTGAGGATGGCACAGGACTGGGCAGTGTTTTTTGTTTATTATATTATTTTTATTTTAAATAATTTTATTGGAGGCTCTTACAGATGTTATAACAATCCATAAATCAATCAAATCAAGCAAACTTGTACATATGCTGCCATCATCATTCCCAAAATATCTTTCTACTTGAGCCCTTATTATCAGTTCCTCTTTTTTCCCTCCCTCCCCCTCCCATCCTTGTGAACCCATGATAAATTTATATATTATTATTATTTTTTCATCTTACACCATCCGCTGTATCCCTTAACTCTTGTTTCTGTTATTCATGCCCCTTGGTGTGTGTGTGTGTGTGTGTGTGTGTGTTTTATACATCCATCATTGCTATCAGTTTCCCCTTTCTCCCCTTTCCTCCCCCCCACACCCCATGGTATCGCTATTTCCATGACTGTTTCTGAGGGGTTTATCTGTCCTGGCTTTGTGTGTCAAAAGTTGTTATCTGTACCGATGTGCATACTCCAGTCTAGCAGGATCTGTGGGTAGAACTGGGGTCATGACAGTGGGGGTAGAAAGCATTAAAGAACCAGAGGAATGTGTGCGTTTGGTCATCACTGTACTGCACCCTGGGTGAATTGTGTCTTCCTTGTGACCCTTCTGTGAGGGAATGTCCAATTATCAACAGATGGGCTTTGGGTCTCCACTCTGGTCTCTCTCCTTCACATTGATACAGTTGTTTGTTTTTGGTCTTCTGATACCTGATCCTGTGGACACCTTGTGATCACACAGGCTGATCTGCTTCTTCCACGCGGGCTTTGTTGCTTTCCTGCCAAATGGGAAGCAACTACAAGCCTTTAAGACCCCAGGCACTCTATCTTTTAATAGCTGGGCACCATCACCACATTTGCTTATGCACCCATTTTGTCTTCAGTGGGCAGTGTTTTCAATGTGGTGCATAAGGGTGCTATGTGTTGGAACTGACTCAATGGCACCCAACAACAATACCAGGAAGGAAATGCTGGATCATCCCAAACCTATTTCCAGTGTTTGGAAAGTGATCCCAATGCTAAAACCTCATCGTTACCAATCACAGACACAGTCCACGGAGCCTGTCTCTAAAGAATATTGTTTATCAATGTTGTTAAGCCTTGGATGCTCAGGAAGCTGAGTCCTGAGGTTGTCTCGGACCTCCTGAAGCTAATTCCCTCACTCTGAAGGGTCAGGCCCATCTCTGCCCACATCAGAAGTTAGTCAGACTGTATCGTGTCTTGGCAAGGGAGTAAGATTCAAACATTGACTCACTTATGAAGACTAATTCTAGACCATCATGCTGAATTTCTAAGCCTTGGTTCTCTATTGAGAAAAATACTCTTAATTATGACTGAACTCAGAGAGAATATAAGATTCAAGTAGGTTCTTGGGTCAGTGAGGGAATTCACAGTAAATCCCTTTGCACACGATAAATACTGCAGGGAATTTGGTGTGAAGACGACAAAGCACAGTTCACACGCTCTTATCTTGCTCAATGGCTGTGAAGGCTCCTGTTGCTGAGATGTGTTGCTGGTGAGATGTCATCCAGTTGCTTCCGACTCCATAGCAACCCCGTGGGCAATAGAAGGAAGCCCTGCCCAGTCCAGTGCTCTTCTCACCATTGCTGCCCTTGAGGCCATCGTTCCAGCCACTCTGTTAACATCCCTTGTCAAGGGTCTTTCTCTGTTTGGCTGCCCTTCTCCAGTGCCTCGTCTTTCCTGCTTATATGTTCAAAGTATTTGAGGTGAGGTCTCAAATCCTTGCGTTTAAGGAACATTCTGACTGTACGTCTTCCAAGACCGATGTCGTTGTTCATTTGACAGTCAGTACTCTTCTCCAGCGCCATCATTCACAGGTCCCGAGTCTTCCTTTGTCTTCCTTAGCCAACGTCCAGCTTCCACAGGCATGTGAGGGGACTGAAATGCCATGGCTCGAGTCAGATGCGCCCAGTCTTTGAAGCAACATCCTCGCTTTTCAACCCTTTAAAATGTGTTGTTTGATCTCTTGACTGCTGCTTTCATGGACATTGATTGTGGATCCAAGCGAGATGAAATCCTTGCCACCTCCATTCCCCGCCTCCCATTTATTTCACGACGTTACTGGTTGATCCAGTTGTGAGGATTTGGATTATTCTGTATCATAACATGTAATCCATATGGGGAAAAAGTTGTTAAAGGTATGAACTCTTGACATCTAGGTTGGGAAGTACTCAGTCGGTCTGAGGCTGAACCTGAGAGGATGCAATTTTAAAAGACCTCCACCTGCCTGCCTCACACTGCGACACCCACAGGTGTTCTAACGCATGGGGGTTCGGAGAAGAGCACTGGGGACCCACTGGGAAGGGAGTCCTAAGGGATTGAAAGAACTTGGGCAGTAAGTCTGGTCCCCGGCATGGAGCTCTGCATAAGAACAGGCAACACTGGCTGCGCATGTACAAGGGCATCTATCCACAGACGCATGTGTCTGGAGGTGTCTTGGGAAGAGGGAGGGCAGACCAGCTAACGGCAACTGTCTCCATGGCAGATTTCCTAGTAATCCATCCATTCGCCTGCTCGTTGTCTTGGCTTTCATGGGTTTGAGGGTATGTCTCTTGTAGTGACTAGAAGAGTTGTTCTTAGCTAATAAGGCAGGAAAATTACCCAGGACTTAATTTTTATTGAAAGAGCTAGTAATTAAGGAGCAAAACTCACTTTGCAGAGGTCCAATTTAAATGTCAAGCATCACTTGGCTACTCATTCCTTTTAAATGATGATGGCGTTTGATATTTCTGAAAGAGATCTGTAGCACTCAACTGACTGCTGATACAGCCGGTCCGCAGGACCGCATTGCCTGTGTATCTTGACGTCAGCCTGGTTGCCGTGGGAGAGACGTTGACAAGAATTAAGACACGATGGATGCTCATTTTCCTTGGCAGCCATATTCCCTGGGCGATGCTTGACGACTCAGGAATGTTACATTAAAGGAATTGCTTTCACTCTGTAACATCAAGTCCCTAGGTAGCACAGACAGTCTGTGCTTGCCTGCCAACCTACAGGTCAGCAGTTTGAACCCACCCTTACAGGAGAAAAATTCAGTGATCTGCAGCCAAGAAAAACCCCTGGCCCACTCTTCTCAGTAACACACAGGGCCACCATGCACTGGAAGCAAGTCCCCGGCAATGGGTCAGGCCCATCTATGATATTCGGTCTGCCTCTCTTCCTCTAGCACCCTCTTCTGTGATTTTTCTCATTTTAGACACTTCTTCTGGAAAACATTTGGACCTGGCACTGTTGAATATACATTTCTTCTCTTTCTCCCCACATGCTTTTCTACAATTATCATACAGCTATTGGCGATTACTTTTCAAAAACAAAACAAAAAACTTCACCATCACTTTTTTCTCTCTAATTTCCCTGTGAGATTTAGCTTAGTAGGGGCCACACTTTCCCTCTTTATATTATTGTTTTTCTATCTATTTTTTTCTATTTTTAAGTCTATGCTAGCCCCCCCTTCAAGATTTCAGAAATAAGAAGTGATATTTAAATAACATGTTCACATCAGTTCCTTTGTTGAAGTGGATGCTGAAAATCAGAACGGTTCTAACTCTGCCCTCTAGTGGCAGCAGCTGAGTACCAACGTTCGCTTTTCAGCCTTACCCACTTTGTTGCCCAGAAATGATAAAATGTGATACACATTGAGCTCCTGACATGTGATGGGCTGTGTAGAATTTAAGCTTCACAAGACTTTGGGGTGTTGTTCTAAGGGGTTCAACATCACAGAGGTTACAAACTAGTTTATGTTGTGAAGATTCAAACCGGAGACTCTCCAAATCCTAAGCCTACACTTATTCTACAACGCCAGGTGCTTCCAATCCACTATTGTCAACAAAGACCACGTCCTAACACAATCACGCATTGGATCTCTGTGCAGCGTTGCTATGGGAGCAGTGCCAGAATGATCTCACGTGGAAACCCACCCTGGCTCATTGCTCTGTCGCCTCGGACCTGTTATTTGATACTCTCAAGCTTCCACTTCCTTGTGCCCTGCTGTCTGTGAGGGCACACGTGACCACGTGCCACTGGGCTTTGGTGAGGACTTGGTGGTCAACTCATGAAAGGACAGGGTAAGCAGTCAATACAAGGCAGCTATTCTGATCCTAATCTGATCATAAAACATTGTGCAGACTCCTAGTTCAAGGGTACTGGGCATGCTTGCTTTGGGTTCTTGGCTCCTGTGTGACTTGCTCATGAAAAGCTTTGTGGAATTTCAGGGAATTTGTACCGGGCTGTCTGTCTACCCCACTAGGTCTCATTTAAAGGAGAGTTGTCTAGGGTCTCATTAAATAGGAGACCCTGCATTTTAAGAGTCTTTTGTACTTGAGAAAGCAAAGGAGAAGCATTTTCCAGATGCCCAGTTCAGGTTCATTCCCCTTGTGATAATACATGAAACCCTCAAAGAGTATTTTTGACAAAGCCTTACTTGCAAATAATTAAATAAATAAAAATAAAAAAACTACTGGCAAGGTTAGTCTTGGAATTCAAGGTATCATTTTTCTAATGTTTTTCAAGACCCTCCCTGTTTTTTAAAAAATTATTTTATTGGGGGCTCGTACAATTCTTATCACAATCCATACATAAATCCATTGTGTCAAGCACATATGTACATTTGTTGCCCTCATCATTCTCAAAACATTTGCCTTTTACTTTAGCCCTTAATATCAGTTGCTCATTCCCCCCTCCATCCCCATTTCCCCCTCTCTCATGCACCCTTCATAATTCATAAATTATTATAGTTTTGTCATGTTACACTGTCCGATGTCTCCCTCTGCCCTCTTCTCTGCTGTCCATCCCTCAGGGAGGAGGGTATACTTAGATTCTTTTAATCAGTTCCCTCCTTCTACCCCACATTCACTTCACCCTCCAGGCATTGCCTCTCTCACCACTGGTCCTGAAGGACTCATCTATCCTGGATTCCCTGTGTTTCCATGTACATCCTTTGGTCTAGCCAGATTTGCAAGGCAGAACTGGGATCATGATAGTGGGGGGAAGGAAGCATTTAAGAACTAGTAGAAAGTTATATGTTTCATCGTTGCTACCCTGCACCCTGATTGGCTCGTCTCCTCCCCACAACCCCTCAGCAAAGGGGTGTTCAGTTGCCTACCGATGGACTCTGAGTCTCCACTCTGCACTTACCCATCTTTACAATGACATGATTTCTTGTTCCTTGATGCCTGATACCCAATCCCTTCGATGGCTCGTGGTTTCCACATGCTGGTGTGCTTCTTCCATGTGTGCTTTGTTGCTTCTGAGCCAGTTGGTCACTTGTTTATCTTCAAGCCTTTAAGACCCCAGATGCTATATCTTTTGATAACCGGGCAACATCAGCTTTCTTCACCACCTTTGCTTATGAACACGTTTGTCTTCAGTGATCGTATCAGGAAGGTGGGCACCCACTGTTCTGATTTTTAGTGAACCTTCCTGTTTTTAAAAACCAATCTTTGGCTTTGTTTGTTTGATTGTTTGTCTGAGATGACCTTGCTTGTCACCAAAGACTCCATGTCCATTTCAGGTTTACTTCTGCTTTTTTGTTTTTGGCCCCTCAGACCGCACTGTTTGAAGGATAAGAAATCTGGAGAGATTTAAACAATTTTTGTTTTTTAAAGAAACATACTGTATATATTTACACAGCCCATCTCAAGAAATGAAAGCAACAATATCCTATATAACCGTCCACAGATGTGGTTCTCCCCCCGCCCCACCACCACATCCTTTTCCCCTCCCCCCTCAATACCCAAGCTCTCGCCTCTTCCTGTTCCCAAAGTCTTGTCTTTTGGTGCATCAACCACATTTCTTTTTGTTTTCCCATGAAATAACGGTGTTATTAAATATTTATCGTTGTAAGCTTGACCAAGCTTGCTAAGCATAATGTTCTCTAGCTTTGTCTGTGACTTGTGCTGCTTGAGAGTTGTCACTATTTTTATTGATGCACACGATTGCACACTATGAATGTGTTAGGCAGCTAGACTGAGGGACAGGGGTTTGTCCCTCCTAAGGATAACATTGGGTAGAATGGGAAGGCCACAATACTTAATTGTGTTCAAGTGGGGCCTCTCCACATACGAAGAAGAGACAGTTGTTTGAACAGAACAGGTGCCTTTGAGTCAGTTCGGACTCACAGTGACGCTGTGCATAGCAGAGGAGTCCCGTGCTATCATGACTGCTCTTATGTTTGAGCCCATTGTTGTAGACACTGTGTTAACTCATCAAGACTTCCTCTCTTTCGCTGTCCCCTCCTGGAACCAAAATGTCCTCCTCCTGGAACCAGTGTCTACTGACAACATGCCCGATGAATGTGAGATGAAGTCTCCCTTCCTTACCTCTAGGGAGCATCTGACTGTTCTTCTTCCAAGATGGATTTGTTTGTTCTTTTGGCAGTCATGGTACTTTCAAGATTCCTTGTCAGCACCAAAATTCAAATAGATCAGTTCCTCTTCAGCCTTCCTTATTCAATGTCCAACTTTCACATGCATATGACGTGATAGAACAAGGCTTGGGTCAAGTACACCTTAATCCTCAAAGTCACATCCTTGCTTTTTGATACTTTAAAGAGATTTACCCCCTGCAATGCACTCTTTGATCTCTTTACTCATGCGTCCACGAACATTGACTGTGGATCCACGGAAGACAAAATCCTTGACCATTTCAATGTTTTCTCCATTTATTATGATGTTACCCATTGGTCCAATTGTGAGGATTTGGATTTTCTTTACATTGAGTTGCAATCTATGCTGGAGGTGACAATCCTTGATCTTCAAAGAGGAAGGAGGAAACGTGCATGTGTGTGTGTGTGTGTGTGTAATACTAATTCAGATTCCCTGCCACACACATTCCTCATTATCACCTGCCTTCTATTTTCTATGCCCTGCAATTTTTTCCTAGTCAGTCAGCAAACTGCTTTAGAGGCGAAATAATTTCCTAAAGAAACATAGAAAATATAGTTTCTCTCAAAACTATTTGTGATTTAAATTTAATGCCCCAAACAAGCAATTCTACTCCAAAGGGTTCAGGGTCTAATATTTATGCATACAAATCTTTTAGTAAGAAAACTTTAGCAGCCTGACACATAGCCACTTTTGGACTAAGATGAGGTGGTGAGGGAAAGAACCAAGGATTGGAAGGCCCCTGTGATGTGCTCAAAGAACAGAGCCTACTTTGTGACCTTACATTTAGGATTCTTTTTCAGTTGCACCAGGCAGCTGAGGAGAGAATGAGCTAGCATCTCTGACAGGAACAGCTGGGTTCGTATCAGGTAAGAATCCCAAGACTATTGAAAACGAGCACCATCATACCTTCATTAACAAAATGAATCCAAAGTCAGGGTGTTATCAGGCGGAATGAAGGTAGAGAGGGCTGCGGGGAAGATGAGTTTGATTTGATTAAGCTACAAAAAAATCAGAAACAAAAAACATCAGAACCACCAGGAAGCACATAGTTACACTATGGAAACTTTCCATCCATTTATACTTTGGCAAATGTATGTTATAACATTTCAGAGAAAATACTTTTTGCATGCTCTTTTGAAGTCAAATTTCAAATGTACATTTTAATCATTCATTCGGTACAAGTATTAACCCAAACCCACTGTCATTGAGTTGATTCTAGGGGCTCTATAGGGTTGATCATAGGGACTCTATAGGGTTTCTGAGGCTTTATCATCTCATAGGAGCAGACCGCCTCATCTTTCTTCCAAAGAATGGCAAGTGGGTTTGAACAGCCAACCTTGTGATTAGAAGTCTATTGCTTACCCACTTGAATATTGTCTATAAACTGAACATTGGTTAATACTAAGACATATATTTGTGCGGGAGTTACATAGTCTGGTGTCAACTTGAGACTTAAGAGGGAAGGAATAGAGTTTAGTCGGTGAGGTTGCAGTTTGATGACCTCATTTGGAGGCGCTAAGGAGATAAATAGCTCGCTGGAGGTGGGACACACACTCCCTGAGAGACATTCCTGCTGACAAGACACATGGAGCTACCTTAGAACCGTGGAGCTGGAGAGCCACGTGGAGACCCCTGCCAGCATTGAGATACTTCCACTGCCACTGGATCCACATGATTTTCCACCCATGGGCCTGTGATCTTCATGCATTTGGCGTCATTGCATGTGTTGCGTAAGTCTCAAGTGGAATTCATGGGTGAATATCAGACGTATGGGTTATTATTGAACTCATGGACTTGCTCTGGACTGAGCTGGGATGCTTTATTGGTGCACAATTGCTTCTTGATATAAAGCTCTCTCTTATACACATTTAAGTGTCTATAAATTTGTTTCTCCAGTCAATCCTGACTAACACAATTTGCTTCCATTACAATCACATGAGTTGAGGCTCTACTCTATTTATTTTTATGTGCATCATGAAACTAGGATATATCTATAAACCCTAACCCAAACTGACTGCCATTGAGTCCATTCTAATTCATAGTGACCCTATAGGACAGGGTAGAACTGCCCCTGTGGGTTTCTAAGATTGTAACTATATAGGAGTAGAAATCCTTCTCTTTCTCCCATGAACTGGTTGGTAGTGTTAAACTGCTGACCTTGAAGTTAGCAGCCCCATCCATAACCTACAATGCTACCAGGGCTTTAGCATATAGAGGGCATTCTATAAGTATTTATTGATGATATCACTGGATAATCCCTTAATTAATCATATTAAGGGCTTCCTTGAATATTACTTCCCATATTTTTGATTCCTTGAATGTTACTTCCTTTGTATCCCAGTCAGTGACTATCACTGAGTTCAGTTCAAGATCATAATTCAACTTGTGAGGGTCTTCCTGGGGCATCCCCACTTGCTTTACATTCAGCAGAGTCCTGGGAATGACTGTGAAGGACATATTTGTTAGACCACATGTAGAAATAGCATTGTGGTCACAATTAGAACCCCAAAGTATCTCTAAGTTAGTAATGAATCTGCTGTTATAGGAAGGGTGTGGTAGCTAGCTGCTTCCTCGTGCCCTGAGCTCCAAAGCCAGGTAGAGCTTGAACCGCGTCTAGCTTGCTTCGTCATGAGCTGTGACATTAAACCAAGTCCAAGACACTCACATAGCTACATAACATGCCCAAATGGTCACCAGGCTCTAGACCACAGGTACATTGTTGTTGTTGTTTTTGTTTTTAAATTCCAGAGCCAAGGGCTTTACGACTCTGGAATGTAGACTTAATGAGGTGTGACAAATAACCTATTGTAGAAGATCATACGTAGAATGAAGCCCTACACCTAAACCCACATGCCCCTGCTGGACACTCATAACCCCAAGAAATACATATTCATTCTGTGCTCCAGTTCAAGCTTCAGAGTTTATAGATGACGGAAGTGACAAAAAGTGACACTTTTTGTGGGACCCCAAAGAAAGCACATTGAAGGGAGATGAAAAAAATTCATCAGACTAAGGCTGATTAATTCAGGAATATAGTCTCTTAGATATTTATTGTGTTTTCCATAAAAGAAAACTAGACAAACCCAAAGAACAAAAACCACATTCCATACAGAATTCACATGTGAACAGAATACCCAATAGAACACATACAGTCTTTACACAATTTCAATAAGCATTAAAACTTCACAATGTGAATAAATGTCATAGCTTTAAACCCAGACAAGAGCTCCCGTGGACACATGAAGAGTCACGATATTGGCTATGCAGCAGTTGTTTTTTTTTTTTCACTAAACAACACGATCACTATGTCAAAGCATTAAGCTGTTACTCAATATATTTTTCTTAAGAAGAGTTTCACAGTACATTCACCGAGAAGTAGTCCAAAGTGCCTGGTGATGAGAGGGCCTTCATCTGCGTACTTCCTGGGGTCTCTCAGGGACCGAGTACAGACAAGCCTCTGGGCACGTATTTATCTGGGTGACGTGGGATTAGCCAATGTGTCAGAGCTTGACACATGGACAAAAATTTCAAAATCAGCTACTCTAATGTGGCTTTCAAGCCATTTGTGTTTTGTGGCCCATTCTGGGCTTCCAGGACCGAGAAATACGACAATGTGACATCTTGTGTTCCTCATGGAGACAAACGCGGAGAGTGTGAAATGAGAGCCATCTGGGGATTGCCCAAGGCCAGTATGCCTGTGTGGGAAAAATCATGACCCACAGTCACTAGATGGCCCCTCTTTCATTTACATGGAACATGCTGGGACCTTCCCATTTATTTGTCTACCGATGTCGTCCTAGGGTCACGCCTACACATTTCAATGGAGCTGCGACTCGTCCAGTCTTCTCTGGGCTCAGTATCAAGACATAATCCAGCATGTATCTTAGGTCCTGATGTTCTGTCTTATGCCTCATTCAGTCTGTATGAGCACGAGTCACAGCCCTTCTATGTTCTATTCTGAGCAGTTGTTCAGTAACGACGGGTCCACTAACTAAACATTGAACTCTAACCATAAATCATCATTCTAATGTTCACTACCTTCTTCCATTTGTCTTCTAAAAATTTGGCACAGAAAGTTCTCCCTAATCTCCTTGTTCTACCTGCCTTCCCATGGCTTCTTCAGTGGGGTTTGAAAGATGAGTACAAAATTCAGGCTCTAATATATAAAACTGGGCCTGGTGTTGCCCATGGTAGTCTGGAGTCCGTTGGAATGATTGGCACATCTTCACATATCAATTTCCGGCCAAGTACCACAAAGAACACGGAAGGACTCAAAGGACCAGAGAGGTCCTTGGCCTTACAAAGCCGACTGCCCTGCAGCACTGTGAGGGAGCCAATCATAACTCGGTCTTTCTTCCTAAGGACATTGCGGCATACTCTGGATGAAGTGAGCAGGCAAGGCGCAGCCTGAAAACAATAGCCTCGCTTTAAAACTTGAAATGGCAAAACAGAGCTTGAGGTCATTAAATCTACTTTAAGCATCATATACTTGGAACGTTCGGTAATCCAGAAGCCAGGGCTAATGTCTTGTTTTGCTGTCCAGTGATGCTGCAGGCCACCGCTCTGAGACTAGCCCAGGGGATGTGAGGATGAAGGTATGAGCCGTTGATGACGTTCCCACGGGGCTTAAGGACTCTGCTGTTCGTTTGTTTCTCCTCTACCATCTGTGTGGACAATTGAAGTGAGCGAGGGACTGTGACACGAGCTACAGCCTAAAAGACACGGAGACTTTAGGATGCCCAGGGTTGACAGATTCAAATTGCAAAATACAAGATCAAGTAACAATAGAACACCCACACAAAATACAAGAGCAGCCGAGCATATAACCAGCCCGAGAAGAACAACAAAAGTGACGTTTTCTTATGTGCATATTTTCCTTAAGTATCTAGATTAAATAAAAGGTACACACTTATAAGTGACTTAAGGAGACTTCTGAGACAAATAAGGACATGCCTTTATCAAATTAAACTAACAGCCATTAAAGTCCATCGTTCTAAAAGGTAAAACTGACGATTATTCAGACACTGAATGTTTGGTCTCCTAGAGGTAAAAACAGGTCAGTACTTTGAAGTGGCATAAAGGGGTCCCACATGACACCAATAAGGTATTTACTGCATCCATTGCACCACTAGACAAATACAGCTACTAGAAGTCATTTGAAGAAGTTACACAGCCATCAAAGCGCCTCACACAGTCATGACAATTCACTCTTTCACACTAGTTTATATACACTGATAAGTCATTAAATATTGCACTTATTGGCCCATGAACCCTCAATTATGAGGTGTTGAAAAATAGAAAACAAATCTATTTTTATAACATATTTCATGCAACATTTAAGACATTTCAGCTTCACAAACACGATTACACAGTTGTACAGTGAGACAGTCCAACGGCATCACATCACGTTTGACATCGACACTCTATTAACAGGAATTACAGGACAGAGTTTTCATTCCACACGCATCTTAGGGATGAGGAGACCACATGTGGCAAAGCATCACGTGGATAGAGCAAGCAGTGCTCAGACTTGACTTTCACTGAAGTATGAAACTACCAGATAGATGTAGGTCATGTTCACGTCCCTGAAAGGCCAGCTGTCCCTGTGGCTCGTGTACCATGAGTGTCTTTGAGAACAGTATTTATGAACCCAAGCAATCCCTAGCCCAAAGCAAGATGAATACAGGAAAGACTCCTGTTACGAGATAAAGGCACGGCCAACTCTCAGTTGTGCACGATGAAGGAGAGGCGAGCCCAGGTGAATGAAACGCACAGGGAATCTCAAACTCTCCTTTAGCAAGTAATGGTGAGTTAAAACGCCACTGTAGCAACAGCTACCGGTAGGAGGCAAATGGTGAGATTTGTCTCTTTTCCTGTTGTTCTGTGAAGATGGTATGTTAAGAAACAGGATTAAAAATCAAAATCAAACCAGGAAGCAGAAAAGAGAACTGCAAATAGAACATTGAATTTGTCCACTACTTAGATGGTCTGATTTTCATATTTGAGCCCTGGCTGAGGTGAGATCAAATTCATTTCTGTTGTCTAGGATGTTTGCAAAATATATTTTCTCTCTGCTGAATGGGAATCCAATATGTGAGCAGGCCTGCAGACTCATCGGTCAAATTAGTGTCAAGAACCTAGTTCATGGACCTTTTTAAGTAAGGTATGTGTTATCACTGGACCATAACACAGCTTCTCTTTCCCAGCACTGAGAAAGCACCATCTGTGGGACTTTCCCTTCATTAAAATAGGGAAGTGTGTATGTGTGTGTGTGTGTGTGTGTGTGTGTGTGTGTGAGAGAGAGAGAGAGAGAACATGGCAGCACTATGTGTATAGCCCAAGAATAAGTATTTTATCTTATTACTATTTACAATATTATTATTATAAGGGGACATATTATTTGACTAGAGTGCCAAACATTTTTGTAAAGGTTTCTTAAAAAAAATCAAACAAACAAAACCAAAAATAAAATCACGTTTCTTTAGGAGTGCCAGTTACAAGCCATATTCAGTCCTATTTGAACCCCATTAGGGATACTGTATTTCTAGAACTCTGGACCCTTTAGGAACAATAAGGGCAAGTCCCCCTTTTCTGGTCATAATTGATATCGTTTAGCTAATTTGTGTCAGTTCCTTCCAGATTACAAAGCAGGGCTATGTCTTTAACAGACATTGGTAAAAATAAAAAATCACCTAAGCTATAAAGAACTCAAAAATGCCATCATCTTAAATCATAGCCTGCCCAGCCCATCAGGAAGACTTCACCCCTGTACTGGCAAACATCCCACGCCAGGGGTCGGATGCCCAGCTAGGCAGAGCTAAGCAGGGCTGTAGAAACTGCACCTTCTAGGCTAACAGTTCAAAGGACGCAAGGATTGTAGTTTCTCGCAAGCACCCTGCCTTTGCACATGGAGTGAGTTTACGTGCTACGCAACTCCGTGCTCCGGTCACAGGCCATGTAACCTGTCGGGTGAAAGAACTCTTTAGAGAGAAAGACAAACCAGCTCCCAAGAAGGCAAGACCAAGATGCCCCACGGAGCATTCCAAAATTGCTGGTGAAAATACTCAACGCACACAGGCAAACTTTGTGGTCTGGAAGGATTTTCCTCTTGACCTTATAAGATAATATTTCTATAACAGTTTTTCACATGCAGCTGCTACCTAAGCTTAGGATAGCTTGGTAGAGTTTTGGTACAACTTTAGCAGAGCCCCACAAATGCCAGCTATCTGATGGCATTGGGTGCGCGCGCACACACATATCATGCACTAAGATAAATGCTGGATCAAGCTTTTCACACAAAACCACCATTGCAAAAGACTACCCACCAACATGAATGCTGCTTCATGGGAGTTCAACTAACAGGTAACGGATTCTACTTTTTAAAAAGAAGACAAATATTGTGTAACACAAGCCTAGTCTCCGCATAAATGTGGTTCATTTTGGAAGCTTAAATTGGCCCCTAATCAATAACCAATATGCTAAATCCAAAGATGATCATTAATCTGGGTTAAGCATTCAATTGGTGAAATACTCTTTTCATGATTGTGTGTCTTGTATAATTGGGGTTTTAGCTTTGTAGAAACTATTTTTCACTTTTATCCTGTCTGAGGTAAAGGAAGGCATCCTTTTAGCTCCCTTTCCAAGTGAAAACCTTAACACCGATTTACAGGCTACTAACATCAAGTGAGCCAAAGAACCTTCTGCTTCTCTCAGTCTGCACAAGTTCCTGGGAGACAGTAGAAGCCCTTCAGTGGTGTTAGCAACAAAGAATGAATTCATTGTCCTGAAGCAGTTCCTCCTGGGAGCCTGTAGGCATGATGCTAACGTTTTGAAATGGCCATTGTAAGACACTTCCTGCATCCCCCTCCAGCTCTTCACATCCCCCCCAGAGAGACCTGCTGATGGATCCACTCTGAGGATGGGTATTTGGGTGAGATGCTTTCCAACCCAGGGTTTCCATAGCGCGAGGAAAGGAATGTTCCAACACCTGAGCTCCTGGAGGCACCTGCTCAAAGCAAATCAAGGTCTGTCCCTAACTGTTGATTGGCGGGTGGTGGTGAGATGCGCAGGAGCACAGGAACTGGACTTCAAACACGAATCTCGTTGCATTAAAGACCACAAGGGGGAGGTGGCTAGTGTTTTGGAAAATAATACAACTTTTGCTTTTTAAGATGTCTTTTCTTTTAAAATGCAAAGTCAGGCCGGCCTTTGGTAGAAATGATGGTCATTTAGCGTGTTGGAGGAGCTGGAGGGGATGTTTGTGTGTGTTGTGTATGTGGGCTGGCCAAACGGTTGGACAACCTTGGGACTTCAGTGCTCTGATCGAGAATTACTTCTAGATGGATGGCCAAAGAAGCTCATTTCATTGGCCCTGGGCTTGCTCCTCAATTGCCCAGTGTGACCGTAAGTCCAGGATTTCTTGAGGAGATGGGGAGTAGAGAGTATTGTCTCTCTCTGGGCTCTGCAGAAGGAACACAGGTGTTCCTCCACGGGTCCTGTGACAGTCCTCCATGACAATGGCCCATTCGGAGGCGCTTTAGAACAGTCAAAGTGGAAGGCTCCACTTCCAGAGGAGGCCAGGCCTTACAACATATTTGACTAGTCACTGGCCACAGCTCGCTGTCTGTGGCTGCAGCATGCTTTGCAGCCCGGCATGAAATAAACTCTGGCATGTTGAACACTGGGGCTACTGTTGCCAACAAATTGCCCTTCTCCTCTCCTCTCCTCTTCCATTAATTTCTGTGATTTGGAAGCTGGCAGGATCATTAAAAACAACAAAACCATTTTTTCTTTCCTGTGTTCACCACACTAAGGCTTTCCTAGCAGGGTCTTTTGGTGGAAACGTGTTACCAATTGACTGGAATCTTAAACTACAAAGCTGAGTCATAGCATAGACATGGTGAAGAAATCACAAGTGCTCTGTTCTATAATTCTCATCTTCCAATTTAGTAGGAGCTCCTGGTGGTGCACTGGTTAACCCAGTCTGTGTTTGGAGGGTTGGTGGTTTGAGTCTACCCATCGGCCCATGGAAAGCAAGGCTTGGTGATTTACTCCTGACCATCAGCAATGGTTTACTCCTGACCATCTGGGTTGCCGTGGTTCAACCTGCAGCCAGTCATGGGGACGGCACATGGCTGGGCAGCGTCCTATCCCATTCTACAGAGGGCTTCTCTGAGCTGCAGGCATCCCAAGGGCAGGTCAACAGTTACTTGATTGGACCTTGTTCCCTGACTCGATGGCATTTATTTTACAGAGATTTTTAGATACACGTAGACTTCTTGGTCAATACCATTCATTGCCCGATACATTTCACCCAGTATTTTCCTGGGAAACGTCTGTGCTTTTGCAGGGACAGAGATGATCACAGAAGAAAAAAAGCAAAGTCCATTTAATGGAACTGTCCCTCCACACCCGCCAAGCAGCAGCTGTTGCCTCTTGTCATCCCAGCTGTCACTAATGTTGGAGCCGATGCAGAAGCCAGATAGTCCTCCAGGGCTCGGCACAGCTGGTGCGGTTTATTGTTTGCTTTCTATGCACTTACGGTCCTCAGGAAATTTGGAACCAAATATCTGGGTTTTCTGACAGCTTCCCTCTCTGGTTCAAATGGCTTATGGCCTTCTGACTTTTTCTGTAACCCCTCAGCTCAAAAAGGTATTCTCAGAGTAACCTAAGCATGTCGAGAGGCTCACACAATGGAAATACCCACTAGAATTATGAACACTTACATGGAAAAAGTCAGATAATTGTCTTTTCCTCAACCTGGGACTCCCAGAGGAAAGTGTTTAAATAATCTAGTGAGGTAATAGAATTTAGTTGTGTTTTCAGTGAAAGGCAAACCCGTAACCTATAGGGCAGCCCTGGATGCTGCAACAAAGTGTCTACTTTGACAGTAGGTGATGGTTCCAAGAACATGGAATGGGGCTGTGTGTGTGTGTGTGTGTGTGTGTGTGTGTGTGTGTGTCCAACAAGTCAGCCAGCTAACCAACCACCCAACCAACCAACCGATCAACTAGGCAACCGATCAACTTTGACACAGCATGACCCCAGGGGTGGCAGAAGAGAAGTGTGCTCCATAGGGCTTTCCCTGGCTGGTTTGGGGAAATTCTATCTCCAGGAATTTCTTCAGAGGCTTCTCATCTCCGAGTAAATGGAGTGTCCCACTTTTATGTGAGCGGCTGATCGTATTAATTGTTTGCAGCACCCAGAGCCTCTCCAGCCTATTCAGTGCCTCCAGCATTTCAGTGTTGAGTCAGTGGAAATAGCTGTTATGAGGCTGAGCAACTGCGTATTTAAACATGTAAAGTAAGATTGGTTTAAGTCTAGTTCCAGTCATGTTCATCTTAATACTTTAGGAAACTTCCAAGGGTCTTACAAACAATATTTCCATTTCCTTATAGTGAACGGCCTCCTCAGACACTCATAACAGCAAACAAGAGGCACATTTCCTCAACAGCAAACTGAGCAGCCCCATGACAATGCCCTTATTATGACTCATATTTCCCCCGGATTCCAGTTGAGAGTAAAGCAAGTGAAGTCTCCTGAGAGCTTCTCCTCAACTTGAATGTGTGTGCGTGTGTGCACCTGCCTGGGTGTATATGTGCACACACACACACACACAATTCCTTGGCCATCAACTTGACAAGGGAAAAGCATCATTTGAATCCGTGGCACAAAACTCAGCTATGGTGTCATGATCTCATCTGAGGTCACCACAGTGGCTTCACTGAGAAGAAAGTTGGAAAGGAAAAAAATTTAAAAAGCCTACAAGACAAATAATAACTAGTCACATGCAAATACCAGATGTTTACAAATGGCTAGTCCTTACAGATTTAAGATCACATGGTTGCCATTTAGGGACACTGGAAACCTCCCAAGAATCGAACGCATTGAGAGCCATCAACATCAAAGACTTCCCTCACATAATTATTAGGCAGCATAAATGAAAGCTAATCGACCATTTAGAAATGCTATCGGTTGGCAACGGAACCCCTGTGCGCGCGGCATCATTAACAGCCGCAGTTGGGCTGCGGTGGAGGAGGGCTCTCCTTGAGTCTCGTGTTCTGCTTCGCGGCAGTGATGGCGGGGTCGGTCTCCAAACTCTCCGACATCTTGTCGCAGATGATATCGACCAGGCGCTCAAACGTCTGCTTGACGTTGATGTTATCCTTGGCACTTGTTTCAAAGAACTCAAAACCTGGAAGAGACACACAAAGACGCAGCTTGGTGAGGACGTGCTTCAGAAGTGAGCGGGAGAACCAGGCGGCTTTCTGTGCCCACAAAGAAGGTACCGTCTGGGACACCCACAAGGACAGCTCCACCCGGTCCTGCAGGGCCACGAGACCTTGGAATGCACTCGATGGCAATGCCAGCTGAAGGGAAATGGGATTTGTGGCTGTTGATGATGATGCCGCCATCATGGTGGGACAGCTGGGGGTGGTGGGTCTGGTGTGGCAAAGAAATGAGAAGAGGCCATCCAGTGCAGCTTGGCCAAATGCTAGCACCCCGCTGCCACCAACGGCACATGATAGCGCTGTCGGGTAGAACAGGCGATGCTCAAATGTTATTGTTTCTCCACAGAGCCGTTTCTGTGAGCAGCCTGGCTGAACGGGTTAAAAATTCATCTGCAGTATTAAGGCTCCTCAACCCTGGGTCTCTTTTTATCTCTGCCCTTCCCACCCATCTCCTCAAGCAGCCTCCTTCCTAAGACGGGTGTTATCTGCCATTTTCTTCTTTCCCCATTCCCAGATTCTACCAAAATAAGTATCATTTTCACTTTTTCTGACCAACTTGAGGCCTAGAAGTCTTCATGTGTGTACAAAGGGGCTTCCAAGAGTGAGAAATGGAATGAAAAGATCATGGGCATTTTCCCCATGAGGCTTTTGGACCCCACCCCTGTGTATTTACTGCCAAAGGCCACACTGGTGTTCCAGCCCTATTTCCATGCATGCCTGCTCTGCCCGGGGAATGTTTGATGTTGAGCTTTCGGTAACGTTCCAGTGTCTAATAAGGAAAACCAAAGAAGAATTGGTGCATTTGAATGGTGGTATGGTGGTGCTGGAGGAGAATATCCAAGTACATGGAGGAGACTATTGAAAGTAGCACAGTCTGCCCGGAGGACAAACAGATATGGCGGGGAAGAACTACAGCCAGAGCGCTCCTTAGAGGCAAGGATGGCGAGACTTGTCTTACACACTAGGACAGCATGCTGGGCAAAGGAGAAGGGCAGCGAAAAAGAGGAAGGCCCCCAAGGAGGTGGACTGACAGAGTGGCTGCGACCATGGGCTCAGGCACAGGGACCATGGTGAGGAGGGCGCAGGACCGAGAAGTGTCTTATCCTGTTGTGTGGAAGGCCACTATGGGGGCCTCCCTCCAACTCCAACCACCACCGCAGCAGCCACAGCAGCAGCTGATACTACTACTACAATACTACTACTACTACCCCGTTTCCCCGAAAGTAAGACATCCCTGAAAATAAGACCTACTTACAGTTTTACCTCTCACTGAAATATAAGGCATCCCCCCGAAAATAAGACCTCCCCGAAAATAAGGGTTTGGATTGTGATGATGATGTTCCAGAGGATGATGACATTGAAAAAATGAGTAAATGTACCATAGATTGTTGTACATGGAAATAATGGTAGTAACAAGACATTCTTGATACTGTAGGATTCACAGTTTTCTGGTCATGCTGGTTTGTGATGACAACTACTACCATACTGTATACAGGTAATAAATTTCTTTTTTTGTTGTTCAACAATAAATGTGTACCATATTCTTCTTCATGGGTAAATAAGACAGCCCCTGGTTTGTGATGACAACTACTACCATACTGTATACAGGTAATAAATTTCTTTTTTTGCTGTTCAACAATAAATGTGTACCATATTCTTCTTCATGGGTAAATAAGACAGCCCCTGAAAATAAGACCTAGCGCATCTTTGGGAGCAAAAATTAATATGACACTGTCTTATTTTGGGGGAAACAGGGTACTAAGCCCCGGTGGCATTTTAGGTATGCTTTGAATTGCTAACTACAAGGTCAGCTGTTTGAACCCACCAGCTGCTTCTGGGGCGAACCTGAGGCTGTTTGTCCCTGCAAAGGTTTAGTCTCAGAGACCCACAGGGGCAATTTTCCCCTGGTATAGGGTTTCAGTGAGTCGGACTGGCACGGGTAGAACAGGAGAGGAGCCCAGGTTGGTGTAAACGGTGACGTGTTAGGCAGGAAACCCCGTGAAGTCCGTTTACTCCCCCCACACAGGATCTCCAGAGTCAGAATCCACTGGCTGGGAACTGATTTAAGATGAGACACAAGGTGGCGCAAAAGAGTCGAGGATTTCCCTGAGGTTCCCTGGCTGCTTTCTCCATTTGGCTATTTTGAGTAGTGTGAGCCTCATAGCCCTTTGGGACTTCATTTACCACTGAACCTATCTAGGACTGCTGACTCCAACCACCCACCCTCCCAGCTTCTGTTATCAGTCAGCAGCACTGCTTTGCACACACTTTGGGAAGCGACACTTGATACATTTCAAATGAGCTGCCAGGATGGCAAGAAGGTACCACCTGCAGCGCCGCGTTCACACTGCTGCTGCCGCATCCCCCCGCCCCTGGACAGAAGCCGCTGCCGCCTGGTACACAATCTTATCCCTCTATTGTTTGCATTCACATTCCACTGGCTGAGCTTGTCAGCCAGTTGCTATGACAACCTCCCCATTAGACAAGCCAGAGATTGCGCTGGTCCATTCAGGGGCTGTTGATTTAGGATGTGTTGGGCAGAACACAGAAACGCTTTCCTAATCCATTCGAGTTTCACAGTCTATAAATCCCGCTGGTTGCATCTGGTCCTATCTCAGAGGAGCCACATGGACTCAGTGCGATTAAATCATGTGAGTCCATCCCAGGCTCGTGAAGCCCAAAGAGAAAGAACGGACTGATACTTTACATCCTTACTTTCATAAGTGGTATTGAAGGTTAGATTACAAGAAAGCAAACCCTAGAAGGTAAATTTTTAAGTTTCATTATCAGACTGTCTGGTGGGATGTTTGCTCCTGAGCTTCAATTTCATCAAGCACAGTGTATTCCATTGTTAGAGTCCAAGTGCATTCTTACAGGATCTGGGTGGAAGATGCATCAGGAGAACCAGGTTCTCTAAAATACTAGCCAATGTTTCCAATCAGCTTTGGCACGTTCCCTTTCATTTGTCTCCCCGCACAGTGCTGATATCGCCCTCTTACTTTCTGCACATCTTTTCTAGAGATTACATCGTTTGGTGTTAATAGAACTGTCCTTTCTAATGTTGGCATAGCTCACAGGCCAGACCGTTCAGTCCCTGCCAACGTGGTCTAGGTTTTCAGGATGGCGCATGTAGAGCTATAGCGCCCCGCTGGCATGGTGGACGACTCCCCGGGCTGCTCAAGTTGGAATGGACCAGCTTTCTGCCCTTGTGAAGGTGACAGCCTGGAGTACCAGAGAGTCAATGCTGCCCTATCTCGAAGGGTTTCTTTGGGTCGAATTGACTCAATGGCACGGATGTAAGCCAGATCCTTCATGCCAAGATGTCAGACCTCCTCGCATCCCTGTGGGGAATTTATCAGTATTAATGGGAAAAGGGTTTTGGATGATTTATTTTTAGCACAAGACACACCAAAAGACCCACTGAAGAATCATACTGAATGAGACTTCTTTCAGAAAACAACACAGGACAAACCACCAACCAACCTCAGAATCTGGCACAAAGGCTTCATGCATAGGTTCAATTTTTCAAAAAAATAACTCTTCTGCTCA
>NW_022111373.1:94063516-94072520 GCF_000313985.2 Echinops telfairi
TTGTTTTTGTCAAAAACTGGCACACTGAGATGGCTGCATGAACAGGTGCATTGTTGTGGTGGCAAAACCAGTCCCTTGTCTCCCACATGTGGATCAGGCCATTTTGTCTACACACTACTATGCAGTCTTTTCAGAACCTCTAAATAGAAAGCCTGATTAACAGTCTGATCCGGTGGAACAAACTCCAAAAGCACTACCCCCTCACATTAACAGAACAAATGAGCATTGGGCTTTGTTTTGGGGGGTACTCCGTTGTATAACAGTGCCAGGAAACACAGGCAAACGCTCTATGACACATTCATGTTTACTCCCCTGCTGCTCTGGATACCCTGCAAAGTGAGTCTTAGCTTGTTCCAATTGACTCACAAGTTCTATGTCGACCGTCAAATGCCAAGTTAAGTAATCAAAAAGTAATTAGCTGTATTTAACACGGTCCACTCCCAGAGGCTTTACGCCATTCATGTCATGATGGTCGACTCTATTTTGAGAAGGCAGCTCTTCCTCAGTCATCTCTCGAGCGCCTCCTGATCCGAGGGACTCATCTGGCACGATCTCCGACAATGTTCTGCTTCTGTTCATGAGGTTTCCAGGACCTGACAATGTTTTGATGCCATGCACAAGATTTCCAGATTCCTCCGAAGTGAACAGCCTGTTCCTTCTTAGTAGTCTGTCCTCAGGCTGGAAGCTCCGCTGAAACCTGTGCACATTAAATGACCCCACTGGCACTTGAAATACCAGTGACCGAGCTCCCAGTGTCCCAGCAACACTACAGTATGACAAAATGACAGGCAACATCAGGAGGGTGTGGAGAACAAGGGAGGACAACACCTTTCTCTTCAGCAGTCACTGGTGTATCAGGCTGATGTCTGGATGGAATGTTGCTCGCAAAAGTTCCAGATGACGGCATCAGATGAGCCAACACTTCACCTCTGCCTCTTCTCTCATGGGCTTTGCTTACCCGCTTCTCCTACGTGTTCAGTCCACTTTCCTCTCGCTCCTCGGAAGCCCAGGGTTATCATCTGTAGCCACTTCATTTGCTCTCTGGTCTTTGTCGTAGACAGTCTGTGTCGCGTGCCTGCCTAGTTTGTCATCTTCTCTTCACTAGACTCCTTAATGTTGCCTTCTTGAGTCATTACATGAAGTGAGGTGAGCAAAGCCATAGAAGAAACCCAAGGTCACACAGCAAGCCAACTGTGAAGTCTGACAAAGATCTCCTGACAAGCAGGTTACTGATTCAGCTTCCAGCCTTAGACACATGTCCCTCAAACTACACCCCAAACAAAAGAAAACAAAAATCCAAATGCACTGCCACAGGGTCAATTCTGAATCACAGCAACCTGACGTAGAGTTTCCCAGGTATTGTACATCTCTATAGGACTGAACAGCCTCATCTTTCTCCAAGGAGTGGCTGCTGTGTTTGAACCACTAGCCTTGCAGTTAGCAATACACTGATTACTTGGCAGTGCCACTAGGTCTCCATCTGATATTCGTAATTTCAATGTACACAACAAACTTTCTCATGAATCAATGGGCACTTTCAATTAACCACAGAAACACCAATCATCCTTTGGCATTTAATACTGATCCTAAATTGGGTGAGCCTAGAGGTGTCATTCAGCACATCTCGGTTTCAGACCTTTTCATGCGGGATCTTGGAAACATTACTCCTATATTTTTCAAATGTCATTCTAGGTACTACTGGACACCAAATAGATTTTAACTCCTTGCTTCCATTTCCTGTGATGCCAGAGACCAATATTGGGAATGATTTCTTATAGGATATCTGCTAACTATGCTGAGGAAAGAGGGAAAAGAGCACAATTCCCCTTTGTCCTCTTTGCCCATATATTGTGGATCTGACAGTCAGGGTTAGAAACATTAAATTTCTCCATGGTCCAGAAGAGGTATGATCTTACGTTCTGGCTTCCTATGATGGAGATCAACTTGATCTAGAATCACCTACAGCGCACAAAAGCTTCTTAACACCACGCCAGACAGAATACCAGTTGCTAATAAGTTGATTCTGACTGACAGTGACTTCACATGTGCTCGAATAGAACTATGTTCTGCAGGCATTGGCAAAGGCTGATTGTTTGGGAGTAGATTGCCAGGCATCTCTTCCCAGGCTCTGAAGGTGGATGCAAATCTTCAGTTAGCAGCTTAACATGTAACTGTTTGCATCACCCAGAAACGCCTACCCTAGACTTACGGAACTGGTATTACAAGGAGTGTAGGGGGCCTGGGAGCTTGCATTTTTAATAAACTCCTGAGCAGGACTGTTACCCAGTGAAAAGGTGGAGAATTCCTGTCTCACATTCTGGTGGCGGCGGTGGTGGTGTTAGGTGCCGTCAAGCCAGTTGTGACTCATAGCAACTCTATGCACAACAAAGCAAAACATCTCCTGGGCCTGTGCCATCTTAACAATCGTCATGTTTGAGCCCATTGTTGTGGTCACTGTCAATCCATCTTATAAAGGGCCCTCCTCTTTTCAGCTGCCCCTCCGCTTTACCAAGCACAGTGTTCTTCCTCCAGGGACTGGTCTCTCCTGATGACATGTCCAAAGTACATGAGATGAAGTCTCACCATCCTTGCCTCTAACAAGCATTCTGGCTGTACTTCTTCCAAGACAGATTTGTTTGTCTTTGTTGGCTTATTGGTCCTCTGTGGCAGTCCATGGTGCATTTAATATTCTTTGCCAGCATCACCATTTAAAAAATATCATTTCTCCTTCTGTCTTTCTTATTCAGTGTCTAACTTTCACATGCATATAAGCCAATTAAAAATACCATGTCTTGTGTCAATTAGTTTTCAACGTAACATGCTGGTGGAGTAAATATAAAATAGTGCAGCCTCCTTGAAAATAACAGCTGGGAGTTGCTCAAATGGTTAAAGTTTCCATATGATCCAACAATTCTACGCCTATGTACATCCCCCAAAGGAATGAAAAGATATGCTTTTACAAAAACTTGAACAAAAATTATTATAGCAGTATTATTCATACTAGACAAAAGTTCGAAAGAAACAGCTCCAATGTCCATCAGTTGATGACTAGAAACAGAGTGGAATGTCCGTACATTCAGGCATAATGAGAACTGAAGAACTGATGCATGCTGCATCATGGAAGACGAACTCTGAAAACACCCAACTAAGTAAAACAAGCCAGTCACAGAAGAGCACATCGCGCTTATATACGCATTGTGTTTATGTGCACAATCAATGTTCACAGAAGCCACAGTCAGGGACTAAAATGTGTTGCATCGCGAAAATCTGCTGCACAAAATCTCTTTAAAATATTGACAAGCAAGGATGTCGCTTTGAGGACTAGAGTGTTACCTGACCCACACCATGATACTTTTAACCATCTCATGTGCACGTGGGTAGAATATCATGGGCTGCTAGAAGAACAAATCAGTCTTGGAAAAGGTACAGCTAGAATTATTTTTAGAAACAAAGATATCATATCATGGTATGTTATTAGGAAACACCAGTCCCTGGAGAATGGCATTATGTCCAAAGTACATTGGGCAAGGTCTTCCCATCCTGATGAAGAAATAGCATTTTCCTCAACAGGAAAGATCAATTCCATGAAGAGGTGATCATACTTAGTAACGCAGAAAGTCAACAACAAGAGGAAGATCCCCCACAAGATGGATTGACACAGTGCCTATAATAATGGGCTCAAACACACCAGCAATGGTCAGGAGTGGTTTTTGTTCTGTTGTGTGTAAGGTAGCTATGAGTTGGAACTGGCTGGGCAGCACTTAATATGATCATCTATTGAGACAAAAAGTCAATCAGTGGTTGGCTAGGATTGGGGGAAGGTCAGACAAAATGGGGAGTGACTGTGGATAAAGGATTTCCTGGTAAGGTGATGAACAGAGATTGCTCTAAAGCTGATTGTCTGATGACTGGTGAAGATCCTAAACATCACCGGCTTAGATGCTTTCAATGCGTGAGTTTTATGGTGAGCTATTTCTCAACGTCACTGTTGTTAGGTGCTGCCAAATTAATTTTCCATTCCTAGAGACCCATGTAACAGAGCTGCCCATAGGGTTTTCTGAGCTGCCACCGTTATGGCAGCAGAGAACTGATAGAGCCGCTGGATGGGTTCGAATTGTCAATTTTTTGATTAACAACTTGCTGCTTAACTTTTGTGCCACCAGGAATCCCTTTTAATCTCAAAAAAGCTGTACAACAACAAGAGGACCACTAAATGGATCAGAATGTAGATTACCCCTAAGCGATCTCAGCAGAGGGATCGTAGGCTCTAATGGGGAAACCATTCCAATGAGTGATAGATTCTTCTGTCAGAAAATGTCTCCCCATGCCCCAAACCAATTGCTGTTGTGTCTGAGCCCACTGTTAAAGTCATGATGTCAATCATCTTGTTGAGAATCTTCCTCCTTTTTTTTTTTTTTTGGTACAGACATTGAATAAGGAAGATCAAAGAAAAATTGAGGCACGTGAACTATGGTGCTGGGGAAAGTACTGAAAGCACCATGGATTGGCAAGAGTAAAGATATCGGAAATGTCATTTCATGCCCTTTGGACAGGTTATCAAGAGAGAGTAGTCCCTGGAAAAGGCTATCATGCTTGGTAAAGTGTAGGGGCAGCGAAAATTAGAAGACCCTCAGTGGCATGGATTGACACGGTGGCTGCAACAATGGGCTCAAAGATAAAAGCAATTGTGCTGATGGTGCAAGACCAGGTACGTTTGCTCTGTTGTCAGAGGGTGGTTATGAGGCAGAACCACCTCGACAGCATCTAACAACAACAGTATTCGCAGCATCAACTCTTCAGAAAGTATCCAAATATTTTGGCTCTGGCCAAATATTTTGGCAAAAAATCAGCTGCTTGTTAGTGAGTACGTTTCAATACATTCTGGTGAACCTGAAGAACATGAACCTTGGCCCAGAGCTTGGCTCGCAAGCACGGGCCTGGCTTGTTGGCAGTACTCTCTCCCTTTGTTCTCTGAAGGCCCAGGGGGGCTGGGGTCTTGGGGAAGTCTGTCAGCTTTTTCGGACTGCTGCCTTCAGGGCTGTAAGCAGGGCCTTAGGTGGGAAGTGTGCTGCTTGCGGAGGTGGCAGGCTGCAGGCTGGCATCCTGGCACTTGCAGAGTGCTGAAATGTCACAGCATCTCATGAGCGACTGTTGAATTTCCCATCACAATTGCAATCTTAGTATGCAGCCTGTGGTCACCAGTTTCTCAGCCCCTTTCTCCAGAGAACTTAAAATAATGTGACAGGCAGCACGCAGGCATTCCCACACATCCATGAGTGCGCCATGTTGCTAAATGCCATTTGTGTTCATGAGCTGGTTTGAGGAATTGCTTCTCTTTTCTACCTCAAAAAAAAAAATCCTAAACACCATTGGGAGCCCTCTGGTTGGTCTTTTCAACTCGACTTTCAAAGAAAAATCCCAACTGTTATTTCTTTTTGCATATGGAAAGTAACTGTTAAAATGGACCCGCAGTTAATATATTTTATATCTACTTTAAAAAATCTATGATCTACTATTTCTTGGATCTGTAGTCAATGTTCATGGAAGCAGTAGTTAGGAGAGCAAAGGACACATTTCATTGGGAATTGCTGTACAAGAGCTCTTTAAAATGTCGAAAAGCAAGGATGCTGCTTTGATGATTAAGGTATTTCCAAACCAAGGTCTTTTCAATCACCTCATAAGCTCGTGAAGAGTTGGACAATCAACAAGATTGCAGAATAATGGATACGATCGCAGGAGGGTGTTGGTAAAAAAGTAATGAAAGTCTTGTGGACTGCCAGAATAACCAAGGAGTCTGCTGGAAGAAGAATAGCCAGAGTGCTCCTGGGAAGCCAGGATGGTGAGGACTTTGTCTCGTGTGCTGTGGACACGCCATTGGGAGAGACCTGGCCTATGAAAAGGACATCACCTTGGTAAAGTGGGGGCAGGGATGAAGAGGCAGGCCCTCCACCAGACGGAGTGACCAAAGTGGCTCCAACAGTGGGCTTAGACACCAGAACAGTAGGGTGGAGGGCACAGGACGGGTGGTGTTTCCTTCTGTTGTGCACAGGGTGGCCGTGAGGCAGAACAGACTTGAAGGCTCCTAAGGAGAGCAACAGCATGATCCAATCTTAAATCTCTCAATACTCAAACTCCCCGGTGAAATTGTGTATTTCCAGATTTTGCTGGCAGTTCCATTGACTTATCTTGTCTTTCCTCTGGAGTTTGCTCAGCTAGAGCGCTTGAGGATAAAAAGAAGGTCGCTCTTTGGCTGGGTGGCATTTGGGCCTGGGCTCCGGATTGCTGAGCAGCAGGTGCGCTGTGTGCAGGCATATGCAGGCTGGACCATTGCCTGGAAACACACGTTAGGAGGCAGACTGGGTCAGAATCTGACCAAATTGGCCAAAGAAGGACCACAAGAGACAGGTGCAAGCTGGAGAAAAAAAAAGTAAGACTAGAGGAACAGCCACAGATGAGCATCGCTAGAAAATGGTCAAGTATTTTAACCTCAGACTTTGCCCTTTGAAAAGACTGAGCAGATGGTAACTTTCTTCTGCTTCTGTCAGTGTTTTGAAATGATGCAAGGGCAATTTTGACCTTCACAAAATCTGGTTGAGATAGATAAGCTTCCCTCCTGGCTTGCCCCTCTCCCAGCATAGCTCTTCATATCTGGGAGAAGCTCACCCTCCACAGTATCGAGGGAAGGAAGCCACCTGAGCTTGTTGGTGTCATGCCCGTCTAAGCTACAATGCAACTCAATGAATAACATCCAAGATCAAGGTTGCCATTTGCTGTCCATCTATATTGACCCCTCCTAATCCAATCTCCAAGAGCCCTGGTGGTACAGTGGTTAAGTGCTCAATTGCTAATGAAGAGGTTAGAGGTTCAAATTCACTGGCCACTCCATGGAAGGAAGCTGAGGCAGTCTGCTGCCATTTCCAAGATCATAGCCTTGGACATTCTATGGGGCTGTTCTCTGGAATTGGCCTCCAGGGTTTTGTTCGGGAACCCAACAGCTGTCCATGCTCTGTGGCAGAATGTTCACCCCTCATTCTAGAGGCGAACACACCGCACACACCATCTGTCACTGAGGGCTTGTGTGCCACTGTGTTGCTGAACAGCCTTCAGCAGAGCTTCCAGACGAAGATGAATCAAGATAAAAGCCTGGAAATGAGTCAATAAAACCCCATGGAACGCAATGGTTTGCTCTATGGATGAACGTGGGCACGGCACAGGACTGGGCAGCATTCCATCCCACTGGGCATGAGGAGATCAGGAGTTGGAAACATTTTTCTGAATTCAAACTGTAAATACATTGTGGTGGGGTTTTACACCTGGTTATGTTACTGATTCCTTTATTTACATCACCTGCAGTGCCCTGCAGGCATTTGAACTTAAACTCTCCAAGGCCTACATGGATTTCCCTCATCCATCAAGTCTTAAGGTGCCAACAGTTAATGTACTACCAAGGTTGGCAGTTCAAGGCTACTACTGCATGGTTTAAAATCAGGAAATGCATACGTCAGGTTGTATCCTTTCACGATACTTCAATCTATATTCTGAGCAATTAACCAGAGAAGCTCAACTCTACGGAGAATGCGGCATCAGCATTGGAGGAAGGCTTTTAACAACATGCAATATGCAGATGACACAACCTTTCTTGCTTAAAGTGAGGAGGACTTGAAGCACTTGCTGGTGAAGATCAGGGATTGCAACCTTCAGTATGGATCACAATTCAGTGTAAAGAAGACCAAAATCTCACAACTGGACCAATAGATAACATCATGATAAATGGAGAATATATTGAAGTTGTCAAGGATTTTCTCTTGCTTGGATCCACAATTAATGCTCATGGAAGCAGCAGTCAAGAGATCCTAGGACACACTGCATTTTGTAAATCTGCTGCCCAAAACTTTTTAAAGTGTTGAAGAACAGGGATCGCTCTCTGAGGACTGTGGTGGGTCTGACCAAGCCATGGTATTTTCATTCTTCCTATCTGCCTGTGAATAAGGAATTAGACATTGAAGAAGGAATACCAAAGTAAACACGTGTATTCGATGCTGGTGAAGACTATTTAGAGTACCATGGACTGTCAACAGAATAAACCCATTTGTCTTGGAAGAAGAATGGCCACAGCCCTCCTTAGAAGCAAGAATGGTGAGATTTTGTTTCAAGTACTTTGCGCAGGGCATCCAGAGAGACAAATCCCCGGGAAGGACATCATGCTTGGTAAAGAGGCAGTGAAAAAGAGGAAGGCCCTGGACAAGATGTATTAACACAATGACCGCAACGATGGGCTAGAACGTAAGGAAAGTTGTGAGGATGACACAGGACTGGAGGGGGTTTTGTTCTGTTGTACATCGGGTTGCTGTGAGTCATAACCAGCTCAATGGCACAGACAACAACAATTCCAGACCATTTCAGTCCTGTGCCTACTCAGCAGCTATAGCTCCTGCCCTCTCTCCCACATTTATTTTGCTTCTCCAGTTAGACTGTACATCCTACATTGTCTCATTGTCTCCCTCCAATTATCCAACAAAATACCCTTCAAGAGTCTGGTCCACATCATTAGCTGCTTCAAGGATTGAGTGCTGTTAATTGGCTCAGGGAAGCAAAGCGGATGAGAGGGGAGAAAGAGTATCTGTTTTTCCTTTATTCCTAATTGTAAAGTGACTAACCTGTGAGCAATTTTGTCAGCTACATGATTTCAAGGTGGAGTAAAACCAAGTACAGGATTCCACATAATATCACTTAGGCCTTTCCATGTGGGAAATCTAGGATATAAAACAAATTAAAGCAAGTCTATTCCACTGTGACAAAAGATACATTCTTGAAAAAGATGAAGAAATACAATTGAAATGTTGGGAAATTTGAGGATTTGTCAGCTTGGTTTTAAAGAGTTAAGGATCATTTATGTTTGGCATAATGACTTTTTTTTTAATTAACTACTTTTATTGGGGGTTCTTACATCTCATCACAACCCAATCATTCATCCATTGTGTCAAGCACATTTGTACATATGCTG
>NW_022111373.1:94073098-94084003 GCF_000313985.2 Echinops telfairi
CTTTAAGACCCCAGATGCTATATCTTTTGATAGCTGGGAAGCATCAGCTTTCCTCATCACATTTGCTTATGCACCTATTTTGTCTTTAGCGATTGTATTGGGAAGAAGAGAATCACAGAACACCGAATTATTAGAACAAAGTATTCTTGTGTTGAGGGAGTACTTGAGTTAAGGCCCAATGTCCATCTGTTACCTTAAATTTTTTTTATGTTACCTTAATTCTTAACATAAGCACACAGATCTATTTCCCTATCATTATATATAAATATATTTACATATATACATGCCTGTATTTAGACCTCTATAAATGTCTTTTGCCTCTGAGTTCTTTCCTCTATTTCCTTTTATTTTCCTCTTGTTCTACTATCATGCCCAGCCTTCATTCAGGTTTAGTAAGTTCTTGCTGTTACATTCCCCTTGATTAGGCCCCACTAGGCATTCTACTCCCTTCTCTCCATTGATTTTAGTTCACTTGTTGTCCCCTTGTCCCTGGGTTGGTTGACCCTCCCCATTTCCTTTCTCCCGCCTCCCCTTCTCCTGTCCCCTCCCCACCCCCAACTGCTGGTCCCATTGTTTTCATCTCTGAATTGTTTATCCCACCAATCTTATCTAGATACACATGCAGAGACATTAATAAGCACAAAAACCAGGCAAAGCCAAACAAAACAACAAAGGAAGACAAAACCAACAAAACAACAACAATTTGAAATACCAGCTGCTCAGTGGGAGAAAAATGGGCATTTCTACTTCCGTGAACAATTACGGTCTCAGAAACTCAAAGGGGGCAGTTCCTCCCTAGGCCGATATGAGTTGGCATTGACTCGATGGCATTACATTTGGTTTTGCAAGATTAGAGGGGAAACTTAAGGGGCAGTGAGTCTATTAATAGGTAGGAACAATTTGAAAAGGGAAAGTGGGCATCGTTGTACACCTTGAATGTCACTGGATTGTACATGTAGAAATGTTGGCATATGTTCCTCTATGACATGTTAACAAAAATAAAATAAGTTTAAAAAGAGTTACTCTCTTAAATCTTAAATTAATCCTCTGTGCCCTTTTTCATGTTTTCCCAGCTGTCTCAGCACCATTAAAAAATCCTTTTATTGGGAGCTCTTACAGCTTTTATAACAATCCATAATTCAATTAGAACAAGCATCATTTGTACAACTCCTGCCACCATCATTTTCAAAACATTTTCTTTCCTCTTGAACTCTGATATCAGCTCCCCTTTATCCCCTCCCTCCCTCACCCGACCCCCAGGAACCCCTATTCTTATATTACAAATAGTTATTATTATTTGCCATTTCTTACACCATCCATTGTATCCATTCCCCTACAATTCTGTTATATGTTCCCCTGGAGTGGGGCTATACAGTCATCTTTGCTATTGTTGCCCCATTTCTCCCCATGCCCCCCTCTTTTCCCATACCTTCAGGGAATCATTGCTCCCATTACTATTTCTGATGGGGTTTTCTATCTTGGATTTCATGCATTTAATGATCTTCACTATACAAATGAATATTTGCAGGTCTAACAAGCTTAATGAGGTAAAACTGGGACCCTACTAGTAAGGGGAGGAAATATTAAAGCACAAGAGCATAATTATGTGTTCATCAGTGCTATACTGCACTTTGGATATATCTTCCCTCCCATTTGGCCCTTCTGGGGGTGGGGACTGTCCAATTATCTTAGTTTAGTTTTGTTTTTTTTTAATGCCCCTTTACATTTTTATAGGCTCTCAAAGATCAAGGAGAGGATTTCCAGCCAACACTATACATAGACTGTCAACAAAAACATCAAGGCATTTTATTTGTAGAGGATTTTTAATTTACAGTAGTATTTACATGCATTACCAATTAGCAGGTTACTTTTGCTGTGAGCAATGACAATGAAATAGGATAATAGGATAATAATTTTACCCTAGAATTATCCAGTAGGATACTATTTTTTCACTTAGCAGAGCCCAAATGAATAGGCTGTCCTTGTGATAATCAGGGACGGAGAAGGTTTTTATATATGTACCTGTTGCTGAGCACTGTGAAAACTACCTGAGGGCCAGATCTGGCCTCCTCCGGCTTCCAAGGCTCAGTGCCACAAGGCAGAGGTCAGACCTGCCTCCTCCTTCCAATCTTCTTGCCAATTCCAACACCAGCTGTCCTTCCCGGAGCTGTCTATTTCTATGGCTGGGTTCAACAATTCCTTGTCGCAATGACCACATGGAACTCACACACAATATTCATGATGATGTGCCAGGAAGTCAACAGGTTACAATTCAGGTGGGGAATCCTCATGACAGTTGTTTAGTCCAGGACGTTTTTGCTGTGTCTGCAGACAGGCTGCCAGTCAACGCCCAAAGGGCATGTCACTACATTCTACCTCTCTACCAGAAGGCACCTAGTTGCAGCTCTGTGGGTCAGCAAAAACCAGCCCCCTGCCATTAAAGGCTGAGAGCTAACTCACCCCACAAAGCAGCCTCTTGCTCCACAGCACTCAGCCGGCCTTGCTTGTGGGCTGGGAGGTTCATGCTGTGTTCAATGCTCTGCTCCTGGTTGACTGGTGCTGCCCCTCTGCTACTCCCCTTGTGTCTCAGCTTTCTTCTGAATCAGGGAGCTCCAATGTGCAGGTCTCTGAGGACAAAGGGCTCACTCCACTTTTACTCTTTTCTTTTGTGGGTGGGCGATTCACCCCTCCTGCTTCTGAAATGGCTCAGTTTCTTCCCAGCAAAACGGCACTCATATTAACCCTCTTAACAATCACTCCCAGACGAATTCTACAATCGAATCAGTATTTCCCACCACCATTTGAGGAAAAAGAAGGTCTTTTGGTGAGAGTAACAAAAGTTATGTCTAGAGAAGCCATATTAAATAATTTACTACATTACAAGCACATTTTCCATGCAGATACTGTGCTGGAAATTTTGCTTGGTTTTATCATCCTGAGCCCTGCAAAGTCATTACCTTTACATTGCCCATCTTAGAGCTGAGAAAGGCCAGAGTCACCCTAGGCTAGAATAAGAACGAATTTTTCACTCTAAAGTTCACCTATTTCTAACATTAATCATCTTATATGATGTCTACTTTTTTCATCTACTAACACCAAGCCAGGTGATGTCAGTTAATTATAATTACAAAGCAAAAAAAGTAGAGTAAAAAGGTGTATAATTCAGATGATGATGGACTAGAAAAAAAGGTCAGGTGATCGACTTCTGGAAACGAGTGCACAGAAACCCTGTGGACCACAATAGAAAAGGATCTGATTTGCTTGCTGTGGAAATGTGATCAAAAGGGAGATCAATAGCCAGATGAAGATCTCGTGTGTGGTGAAGGAGCGGGCCAAGGAGAGTGTGGGAGACCCCTGGTGAGACAGAACAGTAGAGAAGGCACAGTAATGGACAGCCATATGCTGGCCATTGTGAGGATGAGGCAGGACGAAGCAGTGCTTCATTCTGCTGCACAATACGGTTGTGAGTTGGCATCAACGGTTGCTAACAACACCTAGACTTAGTAGGAAACACTGCTTATGGCTTCCGTGGATGAAGTACCACTGCTCTGTCGATACATAGGAGTCAGTGGGCAGCACAATTGGTTTAGCACTTAACAACGAGTCCAAAGGTTGGAGGCTTGAACTCATCCTTGAAAGACAAGCCTAGAGGTCTGCCTTCTAAAGATCACGGCCGGGAACCCCCTGGAGCAGCCCGACTCTGCACCGGTGGGACAGACATCCCTTGGAATAGACTGGAGAGCGACTGACAGCAATGACAACAAATTGGAACATGGAATGCGGAAGATGTCCTTCAAATTTTAGAAAGAGATAACAAAAAGCTACCCTATGAGGAGGAAGTTACAAACGAAGTACCACAAGGGGAACAAGGTCAGTCTTCCATAGAGGCACCCAGCCTAAAACAGGAAGCAACAAAGAGCAAGACACTTCCAAAGTCCTCGAGGGACTAGGGTGGCTTACAGATTCCTAACATAGAGAACAAGATCTCTTCCTTAGCAACAATCTAATCACCCACAAAATTTCCAGGATGAGATCCTTAAAAAGAATTGACTTAGTCTGTATAGTGTACAGAAAAGAGGTGAATCGAGTATCCAGGGAAGATAGGCCTTCCCTGAGCAGCATGAGTGTTGGGGTTTGCAGGAGAAGGAAGCCATGCCTTTGCTCAGTGGCATTCACTCTGTGCCACCGGTGTGGCACAGAGAAGTCGCCAGTAGAATAAGGAACAAGTGAACATCATTGGGTCTCCTTTTCTTTAATGTATGGTTACTGGGAGACATTCTAAAATTGACTGCCTTTCCTAAAGGTATTCTTTCCATTGATAAAAAGATGCATTTGCCATCTGGTATGAATAGTGGGAGCTATTTAGCATTTACCTTTCTCAGAGAAAAGATGAAGAGGCATTTTATTTAGCAATCAGTCTCTTGTGAGCTTGTTTAGTATGATCTACTCTCCACGTGTTCTCAGCTCTGCGATATTTTTTTTTCTACAAGAGAATGGAAATGACATTGGCAAATGGATAAAGCTGATGAACAGAAAGAAGGCAGCACTGAATTAAAAAGGGTGTGTATGTGGTGGGGGCATGTTTCCAGGATCTTGAGGATCCAATCATTGGGGAATGTGAAGCTGTAAGCAGAGCGGAGGCTGAGAAAAGGGGCAGTCCGACTGAGACCAGTGAGAAAGCTGCGTCTACCTTTCAAAAGTGCTGTCTGTTTCACAGGGCGGATCCTTACAAGCTAGCATCAACATCAGTCGCTCCTGAGATGGAACCAAAATTGGGTTCATTGCCATCCAGTCAATTAGATTCACTGCCCTCTGACTCAGAGTGACACTAGAGGGACAAGTAGAGCTGCCTCTGTGGGTTTCCAAGACTGTAAATTTTCACAGGAGTAGAAAGCCTAGTTTTCTTCTGCAGAACAGCTGGTGGTTTCAAACTGCCGACCTTGTGGTTAGCAGCCCAATGTGTAACCAATAAGCCACCAGGGCCCTTTTGAGATTGAAAGAGGATTGAAAAAGAGTGATATTACGACTTACATTGGGAAAGGAGTATAAATTGGGATTACTCTGAGGAAAATGGAATGTATGGGCATTTTATCCATAAGGGACAGACATTTACTGGGGAGTGAATTTCAGCCTCCAATCACAAGAGGGATAGATCTATAGGTATAGCGTCATAGAGGGTTAAAGAATCATGATGACAATCTCTGCTCGATAAAGTGTTAGGCCTTTGAAGACGAGAAATATCATCAGTAAGACAGACTGACACAGTGACTGCAAAACAGGCCCAAACTAGCCATGGTCATGAGGGTACAGGCCTGGGCTGTACAGAGGGTTGCTATGAGGGGGAGCAGACTTGATGGTCCCTGACAATAACAGCGGCATCCCTCTGTCCATTTGCTGTGCTATGGCGGCTAACCGTATAAACTCGAGTATGAGCTGACCTGAATATCAGCCAAGGCATATAATTTCACCACAGAAACTGCATGAAAATGTGCTGAACAACTTATCTTATCCACGAGTATATATGGTGTATGTTGCAGTAAGATTCGAAGCTATGCCACTGGTATTTCAAATATCAGCAGAGCTGCCAATGGTGGGCAGGTTTTAGCAGATTTTGGATTAGGTCAGACAGGGAAGAAAGGTCTGGCAATCTAATTCTGTAAATTATCCAAAGGAGAGGCCACTTGGGCTGCTGTTATTTGTCTGATAGAATTTGAGAAGACGAGCTTCCTAGATTAGAAGGCACTTAAAGTACACAGTGGCGGCAATACTGGACCCGAGCATTTCAATGATCATGAAGGCTAGACAGACCCAGGCAACATTTTGCTGTGTCCTTTGTGCAGTTGCCATGAGTTGGGCCAACTAACCACAATAATACGGAATGGTGGTGAGCTCACGCATAAAAAGGATTTGGAGAACTCGAAGGACAGAAAGACCTGGAGGAAGTAGGAGTCTCGTCCCTCCTTTCCCATGAGTCTGATCCCACTCCAACCAACCTACACACATAAACAAGTAGCCCAGTGGTTTATCTGCTACCTCCTGGGAATACCCAGCCCCAAAGAACCTGAGCCAGGGGGAATAATGGTAGAGAGGCAGTACTTCTCCACAGGGAGCTGTATGCAGACGGTACTTAGAGGATTCAAAAAGCATTGCTGGGGCTTGCTGCTGAATCCAGACGTTGGCAGCCTCTCTTCTTTCCTAACCATTACTATTAATATTTAAATAAATCTTTAAAAACTGCTGAAGAACAGATTCAACACATATTTGGAGCCGGTGGTTTAAGCATTACAAATAGGCTTCAGGGCAATGCTCTCCACAATAGAGTTTCTGGCTCCTCAAACTGCCTTTATTACGGACTTGTTTTTAAGGCACAAGGCAGGAAAGGAGATTGGAAGGGAAAAAACCCCATCTTTTATTACAGTGGGCTGGCTAAAGGAAACCTTGTGGGTCTACCCTTGAGAGACAAGGTTTCAAATGACCGAGAGGAACCAGGCCACCGCCAGGCTCCTCCCGCTGCTGTGGCTCTGCTGCTGCCGGGCTAAGTGAATTGGCCCCTGGGAAGCTGAATGGATGCTCTGATGACGGGTGAAGCCTCGGAAATGAGATCAGCTACACCACTGCGAGCACCACAAGCCATTAACTCAGCCATGGCCTTGGGCTGAGGAGAAGGTTAACCATAGCTGCAATGGCCAGTGGCCCAGGGCGTTAGTCGGAGAGAGCACAGAGAGCGGAGCCTGTATTTGAAAACCAATGACACATTTGAATACAATTTTGTTTTTGATTACTTAATCTTAATAATGGTCTGGTCATTTTCTGGCAATTTCTGCTAGATCGGGATTACCATAGACCTAAGGATAGGGTTTAAATAGGTTTCCTGGCTACATAGGCCCCAGTTTCCACCTGGACTGCAAGATAGTTATTGTGTAACTCAAGGTAATACCAGGGATAGGACAACTGGTGTATACTTAGTGGTCAGGGGAGGTTGGATACTTGTATTATATTTCTCCTTGGTGGAAAAAGTATTAAAATTGATGACTGCTTAGGCAGCTCGGGCGGTGTAGTGGTTTCGCATTGGGCTGTGATCCCTAAGGTCAACAGTTCGAAATCAGCAGCTGCTCTGTGGGAGAAAGGTGGGCCTCTTTACTCCCTTAGACAGTTACAGCCTTGGAAGCTCACAGGGGCAGCTCTACCCTGTGCTATAGCAAGTCTGGTTTGTTTGTTAGTTTTGGTAAGGACGGAAGACGTGCATCCATAAGAAAGAGTGATCCGGAGAATTTAGGTTCACATCGCAACTACTGCGTTTATCTCTCTTACCTGGCAACAAGAGCTAGGAGTATTCTACACCAAGCAGGTTACACTCACTCACTGCCATCAAGTTGATGCCAACTCGTAGTGACACTAGGGGACAGGGTAGAATTGCTACTGTTAGCGTCTAGACTATAACTATTTATGGAAATAGAAAGCCTCATCTTTCTCCTGTGGAGCAGCTGGTGATTTTGAACTACTCACCTTAACAGTTAGTAGTCCAACAGGTAACCACTATGCCACCAGAGCTCCGTAAGCAGATTATAGAACATAAACATTGAATTTCCCAAGTTGGGCACCTTTGATACATGACACCTAAGACTCAGTAGACATCAGAAGCATGGCTATTAGAACCTGTGAAAGTAGACTTTCCATCCTGGATTAGAATGATGTTCCAGACACCCCAGCCATCCTGTCTCTCAGAGAAGTATGGGGCCAAAGGAAGCGAGGCAACATCCTCAAGGTTCCCAAACTCTTACCTTTGATAGGAAAGAAGTATCCCAGTGAGCATCCCAACTCCCTCTATTAGTTGGAGATAGCACAGAAAGCTTCAATGACCAAATTACAGAATCCACCATAGAAGTAGAGAGCTGCGGGACTTGGTGTGAGAATAAGGAGAGAAGAATGGGAGGTGGAGGCATTTCTGAACTCTACTTCCTGGCGACAGAGAATCCCTAGGTGGTCACACCTGGCCTCTGCACTGTCTTACTCAGTATCAGTATATACCTTTCAAGGGAGCTGCATACCTTTAGACATAATAGACCTTCATTGTCTATACTCTTAACTCCAGAGACAATCAGCTTTATTGTTGTATATGTTGTTGTCTGATAGAGTATCTTTTCCCCTTTTGTCCTAAATGTACCTTTGTCTGATCCAAGAGATAATTCCCTTGAAGGGATTGTTGGATTAGTCATTATTGACCTTATCAACAGGATCCCTGGTGGCACTGTCAGGTAAGCGTGTGACTGCCAGGGATGATGGTTTAAATCCACTAGCCACTCCATGGCAGAGAGAGAGATGCTGCTCCCTGGTACTATAAAGATTTCTAGCATGGGAAATCCTATATAGGGTTGCTAAGTGTAAGGTCAGCAGTTTGCAACCACTAGCCACTCAGTGGGTGAAAGATGAGGCATTGCACTCCCATTAAAATATTAGTCTCAGAAGCAGATAGGGGCAGTTCTCCCCTGTCCCCGAGGGTCACCACGAGTCAGAATGAACTCCATGGCAGTGACGATTTTGGATGAGGCAGGATCACCTGGACGGTGTCGGCACGGATGGGATATAGTGCTGACTACGGGTGGGCCTCTAGCCCTCATCCCTTTTGTGATGTGCTATAAAATCTAGCTTCTCTGCCTGTGATGATAATGCCATTTTGGCAGGAGTTCTATGTTAGACCGGAGTAAGACGGGATGTATTCAGATGCTCCACCTGAGTAGAGGATGTGAAACAAGCCTTCACTTTTTGTTTCCGGGGTGGGGCGTGTGGATGGGAGGGTGAGATATGGTCTGCTGAAAGAGCCCTGGTGGTATAGTCACTATGTGTTGGGCCACTAACTGCACGGTCAGCACTTTGAAACCACCAGCCACATTACGGGAAAAAGACAGGACTTTCTATTCCTGTAAAGAGTTACACTCTTGGAAGCTAACGGGGACAGTTCTACCCCGTCCAATAGGTTCGCTATCAGCCAGTGTGGACTAGATGTCAGTGAATGAGAATGGTTTGCTGAAAGACAGAAACACACCTCCATCAAAGTCATTCCTCTGTGTACAAGAGGCATCTCAGGAAAGAAAAGGACAGAGAAAAGTCCCAGGACCATTGGAACAAGAGCCTCCCGTGGGTGAGGTTTCGTGATCTCTGTCTGAAATGTTGCATGCCCAGATCAGAGGTATCAGAGACTGTGGCATTGAGACCACGTGATAGCTCAAAGGAGTCACACAGCAACCAGAGGCCAAGGCAAGGAAACCATGAACAGAGGAGAGGAGCAGGGAGGAGGCTACTATGAGTCTGTTTAGTAGAACAGTAGGTCATAGAGGCCGAGGTCAAGGGGTCATGTCCCTGAGAGACTGAGGACCAGAGAGAGACTTGACTGCTGGCAGAGAGGAGGTGCTGCCCTGGAACAAAGGCAGCGTCCTTCATGTTTTATGAGCCTGACTCTGGTGACCTGCTAGCTGTCCGAAGAAATCTCTTTAACTGTATCATCTGTGAGTTCTACATAGCCATTGCAAGAATATGGAATCTACCACAAAAGGAGAGTGCTGTGGGAATGGAATTGGTGTGAGAATAGGTAAAGAAGAATGGGGGGTGGGGGGGTGGAGGCATTTCTGACCTCTACTTCCTGGCGACAGAGAATCCAGATGCGGGCAAACATGGCCTCTGCACTGTCTTACTCAGTATAAGTATATAACCTTCAAATGAAAAATCACAGTATCAAATCAATACCATATTTAATATGCTTCAGCGCTTATAGACACCCTCTATGTCATTTTGGTAACATAACGTAGAATGGCTCATGAAGATGGCCAGAAGCCGGGCAACATTTGTTCTGTTCTACACGATTGCCACTTTGACACCCCCAGTCACTGTGGGACCTCATGAGTCACAGCCAACTTGATAGCAACTAATAAAAATAACGTATTCCTACAACAGAAGCAACTGTCCACTTACAGAGCTTCAATACCCACACCTTGATCACACAAGTTACCCTTTTTAAAACGTTTTCCAGTCCTGCCTTATATATTGTGTATTCATGATACATAGCCATTTTTTCTAATATACAGAACATACATTAAGCTTCAGAAGAGGTAAGATCTATGTTGTAACCCTGAAGGTATTTATGAGTGTTTCATATACACTTGTTAAATGGATAAGAAAAATGCCATTAAATGGGGAAAAGTGTCTTTGTCCAGCTGGCAAAGACTGAAAAGCATAAGAAAAGTTTGGGGCATCAGAAATCAAATGAGTTTTCTGTCCTGAACAAGGGAGAAGGACGCAGGGCCCCAAATTTGGTAGGCACAGGTATGATATAACATTTGTTTGAATGGAAAATAATAGTACACACATGGTATTCTTTAGGAAGAAACATGAGTGGAATTTAAAAACACATGGAAACTGACTCCTTACACATTATTAGTAACAAATAGTCCCTTATCCACGGAAGCGGTTTCAACTCATCGGAAGTCTGTTCCTCTGAATACAGTTTTTGGAAACTCCGGAGTTTTGGCAGTTTTTCCTTTCAGAGCTTATAAAAATAGTTTAAGTATTCTTTCAGCGATAATTGCAGTGCAATACAAATCCTTCGCTCCATAAATGCCCTCCTTTGTTCTTATTCTAAGCTAATCTAGTTCTATTTTTACAAAATACATCTTTTATTGTCACTTCTGATATGTTCTCATTTAACATTGAATAGTTTCACATCGTACAAATGTAACTGATAAAAATACTTCTATAAGTTTACTGTCATATTATAAATTAAGTCTCAACAAACCCCACAAAACATTATTAGACATTGCTATAGGTCTATGTTGTTATTGCGTAGGTGCCATTGCACTTGTTCTGACTCACAGCGGCCCTGTGCGCACCAGTCTATAGGTCTATGTTGTTATT
>NW_022111373.1:94085018-94095364 GCF_000313985.2 Echinops telfairi
TGCACTTGTTCTGACTCACAGCGGCCCTGTGCGCACCAGTCTATAGGTCTATGTTGTTATTGCGTAGGTGCCGTTGCACTTGTTCTGACTCACAGTGGCCCTGTGCACACCAGAAGGAAACTCTGCCTGGCCCTGCGCCCTCCTCACCATTGCTCTCATGTCGGAGCCCCTTGTTGCAGCTGCTGTGTCAACCCGTCTTCTTGAGGGCTTTTCCCTTTTGTCTGCCCTGCACTGTGCCACACACGATGTCCTTCTTCGGGGGCTGGTCCCTCCCAACAACATGTCCAAAGTCTGTAAGATGAAGTTGCGTCATCCTTGCCAGTAAGGAGCTTTGTGGCTATACTTCTCCCAACACAGATTTGCTTGCTCCTTTGAGAGTCCACGGTACTGTCAATATTTTTCATCAACACTATCAATTCAATGTATTCATTCTTGTAAGTTACTCCATATCCATGTGAAATTGCATATGAGGCCATTGAAAATAGCCACGGCTTAGGTCGGGCACACTTTTGTCCTCAAAGTAACATCCCTGCTTTTCAATGTTTAAAGAGGTTTGTAGAGCAGATGTACCCAAGGCTAGGTGTCATTAGAGCCCTTGACCGCTGTTTCTATGTGCACTGATTGTGGATCCAAGAAAGATAAAATATTTGACAATTTCAACCTTTTCTTCATTTATCATGATGTTACCTATTGGTCCAGCTGTGAAGGCTTTTGTTTCTCTACATTGAGTTATAGTAATTCATTCTGAAACCTGCAATCCCTCCTCTTCATCAGCAAGTGCTTCAAGTCATCCTTCCTTTAAGCAAGCAAGGTTGTGTTATCTGTATATCATAGGCTGTATGTCTTCCTCCATAACCTGGCACCAAACTCTTCTTCATATAAGCCAGCATCTCTGATTATTTGCTCAGCAGATACAATCCTGACATATGTAGTTCTTGATTCTAAGCCATGCAATATTCCCTTGTTCTACTTGCACAACTTCTTTTGACCCAAGTACAAATTCTGCATGAGCACAGTGAAGTGTTCTGGAATTCCAATTCTTCTCGAGGTTATTCATAGTTTGTTATGATCCCCACAGTAAAACATTTTTCACAGTCAATAAAAGACAAGTAAACTTCTTTCTGGTATTCTCCACTTGTAGCCCAAATCCACTTGATATCAGCAATAATATCCTTTATCCCAAGTCCTCTTCTGAATCTGGCTTGAATTTCATGCAGTTCCCTGTCAACATATTGCTGCAACCATTATTGAAAGATCTTCAGCAAAATTTTACTGACCTGTGATAGCAATGCTATTGTTCTATAATTTGAGCAATCTGTTAGGTCACCTTTATTTGGAATGGCTGCAAAAGGTATATACATAGATATTGCTGCTGTTGTTGTGAGTTGCCATCATATGACCCTATGTACAACAAAGGAAACGCTGCCTAATCCTGCACCGTCCTCACAGTCATTCTGAAGCTTGAGCCCATTGCTGCAGCCACTGTGCCAATCCATCCCTTGAGGACCTTCCTCTTTTTCACTGTCCCCCTACTTTACAAAATATAAAGCATAGCTATGAAACCTTACACATGTACATATATAGGAAATGTTAAAAGATGCATAGGAATGATACCACCACTCATGGAATTATATTTGCTCTGAGGGCGGTTTCCTATTCTCTCCAAACATCTTCCAACATTGAAACTTGTGATCTAAAAATTTAGTGTTGCATAAGTGTCACATGGGTGATTTTTCAGAATGTAGATTCCTAGGTCTCAGCTCCAGAAGCTTCAATTTAAGCTGCCTGAGTTGGGGTTGATAATTATATATTTTTTAAAAGAACCCTAGCAGATTATGAGCAGATGATGAGAGAACCACCCTTTGAGAGGTACTGAATTAGGTGAATATGCGTAGCTGGCCAGTGGGCTGTACTGCTTAGGGATTATGTCACCCAGACAGTCCTGGGTAATGGTAAACATGGGACCCACCCTATCAAGTGGATTGGAGTCTGATGACACTACTTGTGGGTGTGACCCTTTGTACAAGAAAGAGACTGTGCAGAATTGCATCCTCTGGCCCTTTACTTTCTGTTGAAGTTGGATCTTGTATCAGATTCTTCGATCTCCTCTTCAATGTCTGTTGATCCCAAGAGCCCTCAGTAGAGTATAAATGGTGGATTTATTCAGCCAAATTCAGATTCTTTTTCCTCTCTCTGCATCACCAAACTGTGCTCGTCCCCCTCCCACCTCTGTGTCATCATCCTGCTTCCTAGTTGCTAGTTTCCATGAATCAGGAGAGACCTGACTTCAGCTGGACTGGACTTACCTACTGCTACATCTGCGGAAGCCATTTCTTTTCTTCCCAACAGTTTAATGACATATAATTTACATATCACAGAATTCAAAAATTCAATCCTATTGAGGAGAATTGTATAATTACCACCACATCAATCTTAGAGCTTCCTCCCCCAAACTCAACCCAATCGTTAAATCACCTTTAAAATGAGTTGTGCAATCACAATCCGTTCTAGTGCTCCCTCCCCTTCCTGCCTTCATTATTTACTCCTGAAATCTCTTTCCCTCCTATCCCCCTACCCCCCGCCACTCCTACATTGCTTGTGTGTAAATACACGGAAGCTTCGCTGGTTTTACTTCTTTAGAGAACCCAACCCAATACAAGGACCGCGGAGCTCAAGTGGGAGATGAGAGGTATACTATTGATATAACAGTCATTCATTCATGACCCACTGTGAGAGACTCAATACCAACACCGGAGGACAGAGCAGAACTGCTCCTTTGGGTTTCCAAGATTGTAAATCTTTATAGGCACAGATAGCCTCATCTTTTTCCTGGCAACGAGTTGGTTGGCCTGAACTGCCTAGCTCCATGGGTGCAGCCTAGTGCTTAACCCATGGCATCATCAGGGCTCCTTCATTCGTTATCTATAGGAGGAGTAAAACCTAGGAATTGGATGGGCCTTCCAAGGGATGGTATAAGAGAAGAATGAACTGTTCACCAGTAAAGGGACATCAAAGAGCAAAAGGCAGAGAGGCTACCAAGGAAATGGAGGTATGACTGTGTGGCTGGAGAGGAAAAAGAAGGAAGAATACCGAATTACAGAAGCCAAGCTAGTGATGTAATCCAGAGCGGGTGGTAAATGGTGACAGAGAGGACTGGGAGTAAATGAAGCAAAAGTGGTCAGTTAAGTGAAGGCCAGAAGAATGCCTATTGTCTGTCCCAGTCATCTCCAGCATTCTAATGCGTGTTCCTGTAGAGGTGGGCCACATGCTCTTGTATTCTCTGTAGTTGGCATAAAATGGTCACCTAACAAATGTTTGGTAAGCAGATTATATTGGTAAAGGCAGCTGCTGTAAAATAATTTTTGAAGAGTGCAACTGCAGTTCAGTTCTCTTAAGGGCCACCATTAGAAGGAGCAAATGTTATATGGCTGTACGTGCTCGCAATGGAAAATTAATAATCATCAGATTGATTAAGCAGTGATTCTGAGCCATCTGCCAGGATGGGATAGTGACATTTAGAAAATAATATCTAACCTTTCGTGTAATAGTTTTCTGGACAATGGAGTTATAACCAGTGACTAAATATAGCTAGTAATTAAAAAAAATAGAACAAATCCTTGAAAAGCATTACACTTAAATTGTTCGGGAATACTTTTTTTCCTTTTTGATTCCATCTCATGATCATTCATGGAAGCATGTGTAGTCATGAGAAGAACAAACCACATTAAAGGAGGTAAATGACTCTTTAAGAATGCACACACGTTGGTTGCTATGACAACCACTGGTTTTTATTGACTAGAGAGCAAGAAATCAATTAGAAACCATTGGAAGAACTTGCACAGGGACATAAAGCATTTCGGCCTCACAATTTCAAGAGCTTCCTTACATCTGTGCCCTGCATGCGAAAGATTTGCATTGTGCCAGTTAGTGAAGTATTATGGGAAGTCAGTCTCTTGGTGCATTTCTGTCACCTTCCTCTCTCCCTCCATATCTGATAAACCTATCATCCAAGTAGTTTACAAGTGGTAAAAGATTTAGCCAGGCACTTGTCTCCATCATACTGGCAGCATTAAAATGATCTTGCTGCCAATCTATTTTTCTCAGAAGCATGGTTCTTTACATACACAGGCTCATGTTTCTTTACATACACAGCCCGCCTCTGTGCAACACTTTCTCCCCTTTTGGTATGCAAGTTCGGTGTAGGGTAGATGGACACATTTCCTCATCAACAGAAGGGACCTCAGACAGTGACACGGCAGGGTGGAGGAAGACAAGATGATCACAGTACCCCCAAAGTGCTTGAACAGACTATTGGGTTTTGGGTTTAGAGACAAGGGCACAGCATGAAGCCCGGCTGGAGTGTAGGGAGGCACATACCTGGAAGAGGACATAGAAAGAGCCAGCCAATCTCAGAAAACCCATCAGTAAGCCAGCCAATGGTGGGAAGAAAATAAAAGGTTGGCTCTACATTCTACTGGATCTTTTAGACTAGTTAAAAGCCCTTTGGACTTCTTTTCTATAGCATCCCCTTCAATAAACTCAGTTTCTTTTTAACCCTTTTCTCTGACTCTGTCCCGAATTTTGTCCCTTGCCTGAAATCTTTCTTTCAAGCAGAACAAGAACTGAGCAGTTGGCAAGGCTTAAGCACAGTCATTTTGAGACCAGCCATCAGCCGTGGGATTTTCCAGACGTGCTCTCAGAACATGGGCTGGAAGTGTCCGTGCAGGCATCAGCTGATGGGTGTTAGTCTAGGGGACTAATTGATCTCACGAGGAAATAGTCAAACTTTCAGAGTAACTGTGCCAACTGAATGATAAAAGAGATAACCACGTGATTACAGGACTTTCTGCTTCTCCAATCTATGCTGCACACCACTAACAGATTCTTCCTTAAACATGCCCTTTAGAGCAGTGCCTGGGGCCTTGGATCAATTTAATGGGTTGAGAACATCTTTTTTTTTTTAAAGAAGGAAAGATGAAAGAAAACAAGCATGCAGGGCAGAATATACTAGAGTGAATCTCCTCAATGACAGGCAAATATGCTTTGTGATTTTTGCTTTGGTTTCGACCTCTCTCTGTGCGTAGGCCTTACTGTGTTTGCATGTGTTGAGCTGGAAGGTAGAGAGTGGTTCTTAAGAAATACTTTTTGTGGTAAGAGTATTTCCTGCCAAAATAGGTTGGAGAGCCAGGCTTTTCTTTGCTAAGGGCTTTCTGTTGGCTGAAACAAAAGGATTTCCAGGTCCTCCCCCTTGGCTGGTAGAATTGATCTCCAAATCCACTCCCAGCCTCTTTGGCATGATGCTGTGGCCTATCTTAAAAAAAAACAAACAAACTTACTCTCCCCTAAACTCAGGCTAATCTCAGCATACTATTCCATTCCACTACATTCTTCACTCATAATGCTTCCAGCTTCTCGTTGTGGTTCCCACAGGCTCCTGTCCTTCAGGGACTGCTCACGTCCGTCTCATCTTGTCATTGAACCTATGGGGATCCCTGTCTTCTCTTTTCGCCTTTCCAGACTCTGCTGTTCATTTCCACACATTACCTCACTAAGTGTCCCCTCTGCATTGTCCTCTCCTGCTTCTTGTTCCCCTCCACTCATATCTCCATCCTTCTGGCAATGCTCTCACACCGGATCTGCCTCCCTCCTTCTGATTTGTCTCCTAACCTATAATCTCCTCATTGTCACTGGCTTCTTTCTTCTGTTTTGTCTTTAATGTCTATTCAGGTCTTCATATAGAAAAGGGTCAGACAATATTTGTCATTATGTGTGTGGCTTATTTCACTTAGCATTGGATCACTTAAGAACTTATTTCACTTAGCATATGGTTCAGTACCAAATTATTGTTCCCACTATGCAACCATAAAGTACAATACTTTGGCCATGAAACACATTATAACACAGATGTATCTGGAGGTCCATATGCTAAGTGAAATAAGTCATACACATAAGGATGAGCATTTTCTGATCCTTTTAATACAAAGACTAGAATATCGGGGGGGGGGGGGGGGAATATAAAAAGACAATGAGAAAATCATATGGTAGGTATAGTTGTGTAATCCACTACTTGTCTGTCGGTCCCCCCACCCCCACCCCACTACTGTAGTGGCTTGTGTGTTGCTGGAAACTATGCCACTGGTATTGCAACTGCCAGAAGGTCACCCAAAGTGAACAGGGTTCAACAGAGCTTCCAGACTAAAAGCAGACTACATAGAAGGAAAGGGCTGCCCACTTTGGAGGAAGTCGCTGCTGGAAACCGTTTGCATGGCATCAAAACATGGCCAGACACTGAAGGTATAATGAATGGAAGCAGAACATCGTTGGGGACAGTGCCAGAGGATGGGCCACTCAGATAGGAAGGCACGGGACATGTGTCTGAGGAGGAGCTGCTTTCTCACCATAGAGTCCACCTTGGTGACATGAGATGGGCAAAGCCTTAGGGATCTTCATTTGCTGATGGGGCACAACTCAAGGTAAGAAGAAACAGCTGCAAAAATGATGAATAATTGGAACTTGGAATGTAGAGAATGTGAATCTAGGGAAATTGGAAGTTGTAAAAAATGAAATGGAAAGTATAAAGATTGATATCCTAGGCTTAAGTGAGCTGAAATTGACTGATATTGGCCATTTTGAATCAGAAAATCATATGGTTTACTATGCTGGCAATGACACACTCAAGATAAATGGTGATGTATTCCTTGTAATCCAGGACATGTCAAGGTTAATCATGAAGTACAACGCTGTACAGGATAGGATTTTGTCTATCTGCCTCCAAGGAAGTCCAATAATGCAACTATTATTCAAATTTATGCACCAATCACAAATGCTCGTGATGAAGAAATTTAAGAATTCTACCAACTTCTTCAGTTGAAAATTGTCCAAAGAGGCAATCAAGATGCATGGATAATTATTGGTGATTGGAATGCAAAAGTTGGGAATAAAAAAGAAGGAATAGTATTGGAAAATATGGTCTTGGTAATAGAAAAGAAGCTGGAGATTGCATGATGGAATTGTGAAAATCAATAACTTGTTCATAGCAAATACCTTTTTTCAACAGCACAAACTGTGCTTAAACACAAAGACTTCTCCAGATGGAATACACAGAAATCAACTTGACTACATCTATGGGAAGAGATCATGGAGAAGCTCAATATCAGCAGCTAAAATCAGGATAGAGGTTGACTGTGGAGCAAACCATCAATTGCTCATATATACATTCAGGTTGAAGCTGTAGAAAATGAAAACAAATCCCCAAGAGCCAAAATCCTATGAGTCTATCCCACTGAATTTCAAGAACCTCTCAAAAACAGATTTGCTGCATTAAACACCAATGACAGAAGACCTGATGAGATGTGGGAGGACATCAAGAACATGGTCAAAGAAGAAAGCAAGAGATCATTAAAAGGTAGGCTTTTTAATTTCAGAATAGACTGTGAAACTGGATCTTAAGTGCAATGTAGCTAAAGCAAATGGAAAAAGTGGTCAAGTCAAAGAGCTGAAGAGAAAATTTTTAAGTATAGCTTGAGAATATAAAGTAAAATGTAATATGCAAAGACCTAGAGTTAGAAAGATTCTACAAGCAAAATATTAAATCAGGCAGGGAGCATTGAAAGAAGATGGAAAGAATACAGTTATGATACCAAAAAGAACTAATTGACATGCCACCACTTCAGGAGGTAGCATGAGCAAGAACCAATGGTGTTGAAGGAAGACGTTCAAGCTGCACTGACTGCATTAGCCCAAGACAAGCATTTGGAAACTGATAAAATACCAATGGAAATGGTTCAACAAGTTGATGAGGCACTGGAAGCACTTACTCATCTCTGCCAGGACATTTGGAAGACAGCTACTTGACCAACTGAGTGGAAGAGATCTATATTTGCATCCATTTTAAAGAAAGGTGACCCAGCAGAATGCTCAAAGTATAGAATAATATCACTGATATCACATGCAAGTAAAATTTTGCTGAATATCATCCAATAACAGTTGCAGCAGTAAATTGACAGGGAGTTGCCAGGGGTTCAGGCTAGATTCAGAAGAGGACATTGTTGATGTCAGATGGATCTAGGCTAAAAGCAGAGACTATCAGAAGGATGTTTGCTTGTGTTTTATTGACTATACCAAGGCATTTGACTATGTGGATCATAGCAAACTATGGATAACCTTGAGAAGAATAGGGATTCCAGAAACACTTCACTGTGCTTATGTAGAACTTGTACATGGATCAAGAGGCAATTTTGTGAACAGAACAAGGGAATACTTTGTGTTTAAAATAAAGAAAAAAGATGTGTGCCAGGGTTTTATCTGTGCACCATACTTATTCAATCTGTATGCTGAGCAAATAATCAGTGAAGCTGGCTTATATGAAGAAGAATGTGGCATCAGTATTGGAGGAAGGCTTATTAGCAACTTGCAATCCACAGATGACATAGCCTTGCTTGCTGGTAGTGAGGAGGACTTGAAGCACTTGCTGCTGATGATCAAGGATTACAGCCTTCAGTACATATTACAAAATAATGCAACCCCCAAAATCCTGAAAACTGGACCAATAGGTAACATCATGATAAAGAGAGAAAAGATTAAAATGTCAAATGCTTTGTCTTGCTTAGATTAATAATCAACACTCATGGAAGCAGCAGTGAAGAGATCCTAGGATGCATTGTTACTCAACGATGGATAAACCTGCTGCACAAGACCTCTTTAAAGTGTTGAAAAGCAAGGAGGTCACTTTGAGGACAAAGGTATGCCTGACCCAAGCCATAGTATTTTCAATTGGCTCATATGCATAGGGAAGTTGGACAGTGCATAAGGAAGGCATAAAAAGACTTAGTGCATTTGAATTATGATTTTGGAGAATATTGAAAGTACTGTGAAAAGAACAAACATATCTTCATGGAGAAATGACAGGAAGACCCTTTAGAGGCAAGAGTCATGAGACTTCATCTCATATAGTTTGGACATGTTATCAGGCGAGACCAGTCCCTGGAAAAGGACATCGTGCTTGATAAAGTAGAGGCACAGCAAAGATAAGAGGAAGAGCACTGTCAAGAAGGATTAGCACAGTGCTTACAGAGATGCTTACAGAGAATATAACTACAATTGTGAGGATGCTGCAAGATCAGACAAAATTTCATTTCATTGTACACAGGGTCTCTATGATGGTACCTAACAACAACAACAACAACAACAACAACATCTTTTCGTGGTGTCCCTAGAATAAAAATCTAGAACGTGACCTACTCTGTGTCATACTCCCTATTTCCAATGGAGTCTTGATGTCAACTGTTGGTATTCTGTACCATCAGGTCAATTAAACGCATACAAACCTTATAGGATAGAGCAGAACTGTCCCAGAGGTGCTTCTAAGATGAAATACTTATGACAGCAGATCACCAGGTTGTGTTTCTCCTGTGGATCCATCCCATGGTGAGTTTTAAGTGCTGACCTTTCAGGTAGCAGTCAAGTGCTTAATCACAGAATCTTCAAGCTCCTTTGAGACCAATTATAACTACACAACAAAATTAAGTGTCCAACCAATGCAAAACTAAGATTTGTGGTCCTTGTGGAATAAGAATTTGAATGTCCTGCATGGAATCAAATTCTGGCTGTCAGCTTTGCTCTTTTAATTGTGCATAAATTGTAATGACTACACAAAAAACGTGGGAGGAAATGCCCTTATCACTTATAGAGGGTGTGTTGGCAAACTTTTTATTAAACCAAATCTTAATTAGCAGAGACTCTGCAGAATGTGACAAGTGATTACCAACCCCTCTTTCTTGTTAATTTGTTTCCTTACCAAGCTGTTCTCCTAAATGCTGGCCTCTCTCAGTTGAGACAACCCGCTCATCTTCCATGTCACACTTGTTCCCAACCAGGATAACCTGGGCATTGTCCCAAGAGTATGTTTTGATTTGAGTTGACCTGAAAGAAAAAACAAAATGTACAAAACAATCAGAGAAAAGCAGCACAGCATGAACAAAGGAGAAGAAATATGTCCCACACACTATAATAGCAAAAACAGAAGCCCAAATTATTGAGATTTACAGTTCATTAGTTCAGTACAATCTCTTTCTTCATATCCTCATCAAGAATTGCACGAGTCCAGAATCAAGAACAACAGTACGGTAGTGCTGTGTTAATTAAAACTTCCTATCATATTGTTGAGAACAAGGCAGGTTGGAGCGGAAACCCAAAACCCATCTGTAGACAATGGGACATCCCCTCACAGAAGGGTCACAGGGAAGGCATGAGTCAACCAGGGCTCAGTATAGCACCAATGAACACACAATATTCCTCTGCTTCCTTGAGGCTTCCTCACCCCACTATCATGACCACAGCCCTGCCTT
>NW_022111373.1:94095842-94099351 GCF_000313985.2 Echinops telfairi
CCCAATAAAATGATCTTTTAATAAAGAACAAAAAGACTTGCTTTGTGTGTGTGATGTGATTACCACTGCTGCTGCGGCTGCTGCTTCCTTTTCTCCTGGATCCGTATTTTCTAGAACCTTGACAGGGAGGGTGGCTAAGTACCCATGTTTGCATACAACTCTCCTGGTTTCAGTAGTCACATCCCCCATTCCAAGGTACCTCTCAGTTCTCGACAAACCTCTAGGATGACTGGTTCTGCCATTTCCAGCCCATCACGCCAAACTTATTTCTGCATTACAATCACAACTTAAAAAATCACGGCAATTGGAGCTCAGAAAAGTTGCAATAATTTTTAAGGAGTTATAAAAACCAATATGTTCTTATATACACATATTTTCTTTTAGAAGAGTGCCAAGCTGTTTAGTGTCAAAATTACAAGGTAATGGGTGGCATTGTAAGGTACTGTAAACTGGATCATTAAAATTGAAAATAAGCTCCTGATATCAATAATGTCATACATAACTTACTGTTGGTTTTGAACTTAGACAAGAATTAGAATAGTTAATATTGTGAAGGATCAGTCTATATACTTGATTTATGTTCAGTTAATTCATCCTTACAATAACTCAATGGAGATATTTGTATCCTCATTTAATAGTTAGGAAAAACGAGACATCAAACAACTAAACGAGTTGTCCCAGTTCATACAGGCTGATCTGGGACTCAAAACCAAGCCCCAGGGATCCCAAGCCTGTGCTTTAAACCCATTTTCCTACTCCTCCTTAAAAGTTTAAGAAGTGAGTACCTAAAGCATTTATTGTTGTCTAGAGAGGAAGCAGAAAATCATATTCTCTAATTTTCCTTTTATACTGGCTACCTTAGTAATGGAGAATAACAGTCTAGGATAGGAGGGAAAGACGCGTCTATCACCTTGTGGGTAGCCAGGAGAGAGCTATCGACACGATGAAAGACTGCACAAATGATGAAGTTTAAAGGGATAGATTTGTAAAGTGTCTCAAGGAGGAGCTTGGGAATGGCCTTGCAAACAATTGTCAAGTCCTTGAGGATTATCAAATAGAAAATAATGCCAACTATTCTCAAATTGAAGAGAGAATAAAAGCAAATAGCTTTAAACCGCAGTAGGAGAGCTTTCAACAAAATGAGACCCCTGCTTCTCCCTCCTCAGAAGAGAGTCAAGAGCTAAGAGGCAGATAGGGATTTATCTCACAGAATCCTCCTGAACCAAGTACAACTTTTCAAATGAGATAAAGGATCTGGGGAGATACTCTTGGTTCCAATTGAACATCTCAAAAATCCAGGGGATGTGAACTTTCTAATTCTGAGACTCAAGGTCCTAAGATGTTCCTCCAGCAAGAGTGAGATTTAGCATGTTCCCGAGAAACCAAGGACTGGGGAAATAAAGGCAGAGATTCTAAACTCTATGCCTTTTCCTTGCCTCATCTCATGTTTTGAGTATATGAAAAATGATGGATTCATAGTGAATTAATGTATGGGAAATATTCTAAATACCCCAAATCAAACCCAGTGCTGATTAGTCTATTCCAAATCATAGCACCCCTGCATGCAGAATTTCCAGGATCATAAATCTCCACCTCCCCGACACCCCCCACAGAGCTGCTAGTGGGTTTGAACTGGCAACTCTGTGGTCCGCGAGTCAGCAGCACAATGCTGCCACCAGGGATTCTTATCCCATATAAAGATATACCTTAAATCTCAAGTGCTAAAAGAAACACAGAAGGTTGTTTTTTTTCAAAAGAACTCAAACCCGGTCTGTTTCCCCAATGTCACTCTTTTATTATCCATTTGTTCCTATAAGCCTTGGGGGACAAGACCGGGCCTGTGCTTGAGAAGACGGCAGACAGAGAAGCCTGTACTCATAGAGGAAGTGGCAGGCTTAGTGGCACAGCTAGAAATCAGCTATCTAGAATGAGTTTAGTGACCTGGGAGTCACGGGAGGGTGTCATGGTCGTGAAAGAAAGAGGTTGGGCCAGCAAGCAAATGACACAGCGCTCTGAGTTTCCTGGGGGAACGAATGGCTAAACTTGAAGTCAGTCAGTACTCCTCTGACCTGGGCAAGCAGACCGTACTGATCCAGGACTCTGTGAAGTCCCTCAGTGTGTGCCGTTGGGAAGGTAAGGAAGGTGTATGACTCAGCACCCAACTGAGTTATATCCTTTAGCCAAGGTAACTGAACGCCCCCTCTGCCATTCAACATGTCTCGGTATCCCAGTCATGCTGTGCTAAATACCTGAGGGATCTAGGGGTAATTGCAATAAATACACACTTAGGCATGCACAGCTTTTCTCATGCCTAAAATGTTGTAACATTATATGAAAAGAACTTTCTGTTTTTCTTCTACCTCCAGGCAACTAGCCTGGCTGTTTCCTAGTGATGATATTAAAAATCGGAATGTATGTCCTCTCAGCTCTGGAGGTGAACATCCCAATCTCAGGCTCCGTCAGGTCGATTCCTTTCTTTCCGCTCCCCCTGAGTGTTATTTGGCTTTTTGGAATACTTCGTCTTTCTCCTGACACTGATCTCTCCCGACAACATTTCCAAAGTTACAAGACAAAATCTTGCCACGTGGCATTTGCTTGCCCCTTGTCTGGGTGTTTCATGTCCATTATGCTGCCTTTATGTAACTCAGCAGTGATTCGGGTTAGGATCCACCTTACACTGGTTTGCCTCCAACTGATGGATGTATTACATTCGATTACATTATGGATGACTATTACATTAAATGTAAGATCCTTACATTAGTATAGTTTTAGGGTTCCCACACATGTTTTGCTGTGGGGCACAATTCAATTCCATATGCAGCCAATGGAGAATTTGATCCCCTTTTAGTCATGTAAGCATTGCGATCTGGTACAACTGTTGCAAGGTCATTAAAAGATTAATGTGCTATGTAGTTGTTATTGTGAGGTGTCAGGGAGTCCGTTCCAGCCCGTTGTGGTCTTATGCACAACAGACAGAAACGCCGCTCAGTCCTGCACCATCCTTCCTTGTTCATAGGTCCGAGTCCATTAGTGCAGTCCCTGTATCAATCCAACTCGATGCGAGCCTTCCTCTTTTTTTGCTGCTCCTCCTCTTTACCAAACATGATGGTCCTTCTCCAGGGAAAGGTCTCTCTTGACAATATGTCCAAAATATGTAAGGCGCAGTCTTGCCATGCTTGCCTCTAAGGAGCACTCTGGCTGTACTTCTTCCAAGACAGATGGGATGGTCCTTTGGCTGTTGGAAGGTGCCATCAATTGGATTCTGACTCATAGTGAGCCCATACACACCAGAAAAAAACACAGCCCCGTCCTGCACCATCCTCCCAACTGTGATCTTTGAGGCCATTGTTGCAGCCAATGTGTCAATCCAACTCCTTGCGGGTCTTCCTCTCACTGGAATGAGGTTCTAATTTGCCAAGCATGGCATCCTTTACCAGGGACTGGTTTTCTCCTGATAACATGGTCAAAATGCCAGAGACAAAGTCTTGCCGTTCTTACTTCTTTTTTTT
>NW_022111373.1:94100411-94108611 GCF_000313985.2 Echinops telfairi
TGAGCATCATAGAATGCCAATTTAATAGAAGAAAGTATTCTTGCACCGAGGGAGTACTTGAGTGGAGGCCCAATGTCCTTCTTATGCAAAATATTTTCCCAGTGAAATAAGTCCTTTGATTTCTTCACTGCTGCTTCAATTAACATTGACAAAGGATCCACACAACCAAGACCAAACCCACTGTCTAGCTGACTCCAACTCACGGTCATGCTACAGGACACAGGAGTACAGCTCCATGGGGTTTCTGAGGCTATACATATTTATGGAAGCAGAATACCACATCTTTTTATGTTGAACCAGCTGATAGGTTCAAACCACAAATGCGTAACTGCACCATCAGGATTCCCTTAATTTTTGAATGGCCTGGCATGAAAAAAGATGCAGCTAATTAAACCCATGATGCAATGCTGTAACATCACTCCTGCTCAACATTCCTGGTAGTCATATCAGCTTCTAGCTGTTTAGAAATTACCATATATACTTGAGTATAAGCCGACCACAATATCAGCCAAAGCACCTAATTTTACCACAAAAACTGCTTTAAAAATGTGTTGAAAAACTCGGCTTATACACGAGTATATACGGTACTTTCATGTTTCCTGAGGCATTTAGCAATTTTTTTCCCTGCCTTTAGTTGCTTTGCTTGGTTCACGAAAGACAATTATTTTATGATGATGAGATTTCAACTTTCTTACTATGGATACATGATCTTGAAACACCAATCACTGGGAAAGAACACCATTTTTGGCCAATGAAAGCAAGGACATCCTCAATGAGAGGATAGACACAATAGCCACAATGGACTTACCATACCACGGATCACAAAAATGGTACACAGGCCTAGGCAACATTTGCCAACTTGATGGTGACTAACCATCATACTACCTCTCAATGATAAAAGCGAATCCCCCTTTTCGGCTTGTTGGTATTTTCCTGTCATAGGTCCTGTACATTGTTGTTTTGCACGAAAAGCTGAAGTGGTGGCCACTATTCCAAAATGAAGGAATTTCTGGGTGGCACAAACAGTTCAGGACTCAAATACTGACTGAAATATTAAATGCCCTGGAAGATAGGTTTGGTGATTTCCTTTCAAAAGGCTCTACCCTTAAAAACTCTATAGAGTAGTTCTACTCTGACAAAGGACTCACTATGAGTCAAGGGCAATGAACACCATCACCACTCCCAAATAAGTATTAACGAATATCAAGTCTGCACTAGCTCATATAATACCATCTTCTTTACTACTTTTGGTGCCTGCCTTAGTTTCCTTGGGCTGTTGTACCACAAACTGCTTAAAACAGCAGAAATGTATTATCTCACAGTTCTGGGGACTAGAAATCTCAATTTGGGGTGACAGCAGAGCCATCTGCTCTCTAAGGCTAGAGGAAGATCCTTTCTCGTCTCTCCTAGCTTCTTAGAACCACAGATATTCTTTGATTTGTGACAGCATAACTCTAATCCCTGCCTTCATCTTCACATGGCCATTTCCTCTGTCTCTCTCTCCGTATCTTTTTTTTTTCTTTTATTAAGACACAACTTCAATTGGATTAGGACCCATTCCAAACCAGTATGACCTCATGCAAACTGATAACATCTTCAAAGACCTATTTCAAATAAGGTTACGAATGCAGGTGTGAGACGTTAGAATTTCAACATATCTTGTAGGGATACACAATTCAATCCAAAATAGTGCTCTTCATTCCATTATTAGATTCCTAGTTCCATCTGGTATTGCTCTGCCACTAGAAAGATTTCTTTTAATCTTTCTTGTAATGAGAGCCTGCTGGTAATGAATTCAGCTTTTGAACATTTGAAGTAACCTTCATTTTGCCTCCATTTTTGAAAGCTGTTTTTGCTGAACAAAAATAAACTTCAAGGGAAACAGGTTTTATGGTTTGTTATCGTCCTCTCCACTGTATCCTTGCATATATATGTGTGTGTATAAATATATATATATATACACACACATATATGAAACCTGCTGTTATATATACATTATTGTGCTGTTTGTGTTATATCTATTCTTGCTTGTATACTTTTAAGACTATTTAAAACTGATTTTGGGTAATTTGATTTTGATGTGCTTTGCTTGCTGCATTTTCTTGCTTCCTCAACCCCCATGCTTTTAATTTGTGTTAAGCTTTTATTTAACAAAAATCTTCAGTTGTTTTTTTATGTTTAGAATAATTTATTCCAATTTATACTTAGCATTTGAATTTTAATGTTTTAAAATCTAGTTTGCTGTAGCTGCAGGTATACACAAGAAAACATATACTATTTTAACAGTTTCTATATGTATAATTCCATGACATTGATTATATTCTTAGAGTTGTACAACTCTGCTCCCTTAAAAAAATCTTTTTTATATTTGTGTTTAGGTATTAAAATCTTAAAAAATATTTATTTATAATTTCAAAAATAAATTACTTTATTGGAGGTTTTTACATTTCTTATAACTATCCACGCATCAACTATAGCAAGCACATTTGTACATATGTTGCCATTATCATTTTTAAAATATTTTTTTCTACTTGAGCCCTTGGTATCAGCTCCTCTTTTTTCCCACCTTTCCACCCTCATGAACCCTTGATAAATTATAAATTATTGTAATTTTCATATATTACACCAGCTGCTGTATCCCTTTGTCCACGTTTCTGTGGTTCATCCCCCTGAGTGGGGGGGTTATACATTGGTCCTTGTGATCGGTTTCCCCTTTCTCCCCTTCCTCTCCATACCTTCCCCTAATCTCATGGTATCACTCCTTGCTTTGCTGTTCTTGGGGGGGGGCGGGTATCTGTCCTGGATTTCAAGTGTTGAGAGCTCTTATCTGTAGCAGTGAACATGCTCCAGTCTAGCCAGGTTTGTAAGGTAGAACTGGGGTCATGATAGGGGGTGGTAGGGAGGAAGCATTAAAGAAGTAGAGCAGCAGTTCTCAACCTGTGGGTTGCGATCCTTTTGGGGGTCGAACAACCCTTTCACAGGGGTTGCCTAAGACCATAGGAAAACACATATTTCCGATGGTCTTAGGAACCGAGACACCATTCCTCTATCCATCTTCAGGGGGGTCTGCCCACATGCAGATACACTGATCTGGTGAGAAAGAAGCTATCTCAACCTTCACACTGACGTTGGCTTTTTATGCATACTGTTGCAAAATGTAGCAATGTAGTTATTGCTATATTAAGAATGTTACCCATGCTACACCGTGCTTCAAAACAAAATTTCACTTACCCTATATATTCGAGTATAAACCGACCTGAATATCAGCCAAGGCACCTAATTTTACCACAAAAACTGCATTAAAAATGTACTGAAAAACTCGGCTTATACACGAGTATATGTGGTATTTGTAATTAGAAATAAATATTTCACAATATATAATTACATATTATTTTTGTAATTAATCACTGTTTTAATTATGTTCAACATGTAACAATAAAAATACATCCTGCATATCAGATATTTACAGTATGATTCATAACAGTAGCGAAATTGCAGTTATGAAGTAGCAACAAAAATAATTTTATGGTTGGGGTCACCAAAACATGACTAACTGTATTAAAGGGTCACAGTATTAGGAAGGTTGAGAACCACTGACCTAGAGGAATGTTGTGTGCTTCATTGGTGCTATATTGTGCCCTGGCTGGCTCATCCTTCTTTGTGACTCTTCTGTGAGGGGATGTCCAACTGTTAACAGATGGGCTTTGGGTTTCCACTCCGACTCCACTCGTTCTCATTGATATAATTGTTTGGGATCTCCTTTTTGGACACCTGGTCCCGTTGACACCTCATGATCACACAGGCTGATGTGTTTCTTCCATGTGGGATTTTTTGCTTCTCTGCTAGATGGCCGCTTGTTTAGCTTCAAGCCTTTAAGACACCAGATGCTATATCTTGTAACAGCTGGCCCCATCAGCTTTTTTCACCACATTTGCTTCTGCACCCATTTTTGTCTTCGGTGATCGTGTCAGGAAGGTGACCATCATAATTCCAGGTTATTAGAACAAGATGCTCTTGCATTGATTGTTGCTCACCTTCTTTTTAGCAGCTGTTCCCTCTCATTAACTTAAACTCACTGCCCTCTAAGCTTCCCATTTAATTTTCTGAGTTGCTGTTGACAATATGATCCCATATAGCTAGCTCTTATTTTAGGTTATTTGAGATACTGTACCTGGCTTTGTGGACTTACAGCTCTTATCAAACTTGGGAAACAATCGGCCTTTATTACTGCTAATATTCTCCATTCCTCTCCTCAGGCCTTCCCTGTCTCCACTGAAGTTTGAAAACTCTCACAACAATTAACTGGCATAGCAATAGGGCTCAGCTTGTCTATTATTTCTTGTTTATTGTCTCTCTTTTCTCACCTGATGCTGACTGTCTAGAAAATACTTGTTCAATACTCCTCTTCTTTATTTTTTAGTCACGTCAGGTAAGCAAATAGCTCTGGCCCTCATTACTATAGCTTACTTGAAGGAAGAAAGCCCCATGGTAATTTTATATTTTAATGTCAAATATAGGACAGTGTTTTCAAAACATTTAAAAGATCAATTAGGCTAAACATATTTTAAAGAAAAACTAGATGCCGTTGTACCAAAAATTAATAATACTAGAAGTGATGCCAACATAGACAGCATGATCAAATAAATGCATTCAGGGCAATGTAATCCATACTTGATACTGCTGCATAGCGATTAACATAATCTGTTGATTAAACTGCTGGTTGTTGAGTCTGATGCTGATTAATAGTTTTCAATGGATGATTTTATTCGTAATTGTAGACTCCCAGATTTTTTTTGAGTTATCTCTGGGTGAGCTTGAACCTAGAACCTCTCAGTTAGCAATTGAATGCTTGAGATTTTTACTATAGAGTTGTGAGATAGTTTATTCGAACCCTGTCTAACACAAGTTGCAACAAGTCAGGACTGACTCAGCAGATGGTTGCTGAGTTGAAGGATAAATCTTAAAGGGCAATTTCTGAGGTATTAATAATTTGGAAACCTGAGTCGTTTAGATTCTATTAAGTGATTTTATTTCACTTTGAATGTCTTTTACATGTGAAGCTATAGCTTGACATAAAAGGTCAGGTTCTGCCATAGTGCCTCATATGGCCTAAGGCCGCTGCACCAACACATCCAGTGCTCCACGCTGCTGTGGAAACCTCGGCCCAACCTCCGTGGTGATCTAGTTGACTAGGGCAATTCAGCCCACCCTCCACTGTGATCTAAACCAAAGTGGGCACAACCACCTGTCTTCTGTGGCACCCCCCATGCCCTCTGTGGCACCCCAAGCTTCCATGGGCCATACCACCACCGCTTCTTATGAGATCATCCAGTGCAGCACCATCCTCATGGGTTTACAACCACCTAAGCAGTGTCCTGAGAGGACTATCCAAATTGCTCACCAAATAACAGAACACTGGTAGGCTAGAGAAAGAGTGGAGCCACAGAGGATAAAGCGGTATGCCAATCCCATAGTGCAATTAGCTGCGGGCAGTTCCAAGACACATCCTACGAGTCTCCCTGAGAGAGCCCAGTGCTCTTTAACTCTAGAAAATGGTGCTAGGCTGTGCTAAAACAACACAGCTCAAACAGCAATCAGACCCAATGACCTCAATGAAAAAACAGGAGAAATGAAAGGCAAGGTCAGAGGATGTCTTGAACCTAATGACGTGCATAGATGAAGCAGACATTGATTTGACAAAGAAAGAAATTTTCAGAATGCTGCTTGGAGTCATACAGGATATGAGGGAAACAATACAGAAAAAGGATGAAATGATAGAGGAGATAAAGACCATATACCAAAAGGAAATACAAGAGCTTAGGGATGAGATAACAAAAACCAGTCGCCAACTTATCGACTTTGCCAACTGACTGGAGGAGGAAGAGAACCGCACCAGTGACCAAGAGTACAGCAAAGCAGACTTGAACAAACATGAACAAAAGTCTAATAAGGTCATCAGAGAAGCTGAAGAAAACCTAAGGGCTGTCTGTTGCTATGAAGAGGAACAACATCAGGATAATTAGCTTACCAAAGGAAGACACAACAATGAAGTCAACGTCAAAAATAGTGAGAAAATTCTTGGAACAAAACTCTCCTATTTTAAAGAATGAAAATCAGGAAACCATTTTGGAGACTGAACGAATACCAACTAGACTGAATCCCAAGAAGTCACCAAGGCACATAATAGTTAAACTATGAACTTTGAGAAAAAGGAGAAAACCATGACATCAGCTAGGGAAAAACAAGCAGTCACATATAAAGGTACTCAAATAAGAATATGCTCAGACCTAGCAGCGGACACTATGAAGAAGAGGAGAGAGTGAAGTAACATATTCCAAAATTGAAGGAAAATAACACAAACTCAAGAACACTCTACACAGCCAAATTATCTACCAAGATAGATGGAGAAGTAAGAGTCTTCCCAGACAAGGAAAACCCAAAGAATATGTTAGAAGAAACCCAGCCCTACAAAAAATCCTTGCCGACCCAGAATGGGCAGAAGAACTGCCCTCACCAAGCACAAATAAGAGACTGCCACATAGAACAACTCCACCCAGAGGGCAACAAAGAGAAAACAAGCCCCAACATAGCATTGGCTTAAGGTGGCAAGAAGTCAAGAATGAAACACACACAACACACTGACAAGAAAGGAGGTAGAAAAACACCCAACACAAAAGGTATAAAATGACATCACAGAATCAACAGATGCGGCCCACCGAGGACATTTATCCAGCCTGCTCAGTGTTTTTCCCCCTTTTGTGTTTTTACATCAAAATAAGATATGTGCAGTGTGCATAGGAATTTGTTCATAGCTTTTTAAAAAAACTATAGTCCCGCCCTCCAATGGGTCTGAGGGACAGTGAACTGGCCCCCTGCTTAAAAATGTTGAGGACCCCTGCTTTAAAAGATAAAAAAAGAAATCACAGGCTCAACAATTATAGTAGGTGACTTCAGTATATTACTCTCTGAGAAAGATAAATCACAGGGAAAGAAAGTCAACAAGGAAGTTACAGATCTAAACATTACAATTATAGGATTTGATCTGATAGACATTTACAGAGCTCTCCAACCTAATACAAATATTTCACATTCTTTTGAAGCCTGCATGGCACATATTCGAGGATAGACCACATGCTGGGGCATAAGTCAAATCTGCATAAGTTTAAGCACACTGATATAATACAGACCTCTCTCTCTGATCACTGTACCATAAGGCTGGAAAACAACAAAAGGAAAATGAAGAAAACAAGGGCAAACAATTGGAGGATGAATAACTCTCTGTTGCAAAAGGAGTGAGTACTGGCCCAGGTCAGAGATGAAATTTGGAAATTTGTAGAAAGCAATGAGAATGAGAACTCAACATACCAAAACTTATGGGACACAGCAAAGGCAGTTATCAGAGGAAGTTCCATAGCAACACATGCACACATAAAAAAGGAAGAGAGACTTATGAATCATATGCTGGCACAAAATGTACACAACTAGAGCAGAGTCAACAGGACAATCCCACTAAGAGCAAAAGAAAAGAAATAATAAAAATCAGGGCTGAGATTCAGTAGAGGGAAAATGAGAAAACTTTGGAAAACATAAATGCTGCTAAAAGTTGGTTCTTTGAAAGGATAAACAGAACCGACATACCGCTGGCAAACCTAACCAAAGAAAAGAAGGAACAAATTTCAATAGCAAGGATGAGGGATGAAACAGGGGACATTACAACGGACCCCACTGAAATCAAAAGGATAATTATACAGTACTACAAAGGACTGTAGTCCAATGAATTCAACAATCAGGAAGAGATGGACAAATTCTTGGAAAAACAATCCCTCCCTAAACTATGCCTGATGGACATAAAAAATCTCAGCAGAACCATAGCCATAGAAGAAATAAACAAGGTTATCAAGGGATTACCAACAAAAAAGTCCCCTGAACCAGATGCCTTCACAGGAGAATTCTAACAAGCATTCAGGAAAGAACTGACACCAATCCTACACAAACTTCCAGAACGTAGAAAATGATGGCAAACTCCCAAACTCTATCTATGAAGTTAGTATAACTCTGATACTGAAACTGGGCCAGGATCCCACAAGAATCGAGAACTACAGACCAATACCCCTAATGGACATAGATGCAAAAATCCTGAACAAAATACAGGCCAATAGAATACAAAATATATAAAACAAATATTTCACCATGACCAAGT
>NW_022111373.1:94112958-94123111 GCF_000313985.2 Echinops telfairi
ATCACTAAAGACAAAGCAGATGTGTAAGCGAATATGGTGAAGAAGGCTGATGGTGCCTGGCTATCCAAAGTTATAACATCTGGGGCCTTAAATGCTTGAAGGTAAACAAGTGACCATCTAACTGAGAAGCAACAAAGCCCACACGGAAGAAGCACACGATCATGAGGTGTCCATAGGACCAGGTATCAGGCATCAAAGACCCAGAACAAAAAATCATATCATTGTGAATGAGGGGGAGTGTGGAGTGGAGACCCAAAGCTCATCTGTAGGCAATTTGCCATCTCCTTACAAAAGGGTCTCGGGGAGAAGATGAGCCAGTCAGGGTGCAGTTTAGCACCAATTAAACATACAACTTTCCTCTAGTTCTTTAATGCTTCCTCCCCTCTACTATCATGACCCCAATTCTACCTTACCAATATGGCTAGGCCAGAGCATATACAAGAGTACAGATCAGAGCTGGAAACATAGGGAATCCAGGACAGAGAAACCCTTCAGGACCAATATTGAAAGTAGTCATACCAGGAGGACAAGGGGAAGATGGCAGGATAAAGGAGGAACTGATCACAATGATCTACATATAACCCCCTTGGGGGATGGGCAACAGTAAAATGGGTGAAGGGAGACATCGGTCAGTGTGGGACATGAAAAAAAAAAATCTATAAATTATCCAGGGTTTGTGGGGGAGGGATGGTGGTGGAGGGAGGGGAAACATGGGATCTGATCCCAAGGGCTCAAGTAGAAATAAAATGTTTTGAAAATGATGATGACAACAAAAGTAAAAATGTGCTTGACACATGGATGGATGTATGGATTGTGATAAGAGTTGTTCAAGCCCCCAATCAAATAATTAAAAATAAATAAATAAATAAAAGGTCAGTTGCTTTTTTTTTTACCTGGGGACAGGTGGAGATGAAGAAGAATAAGCCTCATGGTTGGAGAGAAAGACCCAGGGTTGTGAGTATTTCCTTTCATCTGTAATGTGAATGGATCTCAGTAGAATGTTGAAATTATAATGGGAATATCATTTCTCCCAATTCAGAATTCTAGCAATGTATTTAGCCAATGTAACAGAAACCTTGGAGGGGAGTCAGTTAGCTTCATTTAACCACAGTATCATCATGTGTACAAAGGAGCTACCATATAGCTATTTACCCTTTGGAGAGTGGGATAAATGCAGTTGTAGGTGGGAATGCACTCTACCTTCTAGGTCATAAACATCTCTGGCAATAGTTCGTAATAGTCCTAGCTTGCATAATCAGCTCTTTTGCTTCCCAAATCAGTGTAATTAATAATTTCTAATTGCTATAATTTACATCATAATAGATTGCCTATATTTTATCAACTTATCATGAATTTTGCCTCCAATTTATTTCTCAGGCTGGGGTTCTACAGAGGTAATGTTCTCGTGGTGAGTGAGTGACTGCCCTTTGGTATGTCTGTTAGGCATGACAAGCGTCTGTTGAAGAAACCTTCCTTTGTGCATGGCATTTCTGTACATTTACTTTTTGATTTGTTGTCTTACTTGGGGATGGGTTTCTAATCACCTCATGGGAGGGACTGGGCAGCTTTATTTCTTTGTTGGTTAGAGATACACATTTAAAGCAGTAGCTATCACTGACCAATATACATGTGAAAAGATGATTTATTTCTGAATCCTCGCAAAAGATCCATTGGGATTTATGGTTAATCTCAGCAAGATTAATGGATTCGGAAGCAATATGCTGGTCACCATGGTTACTCCACAAAGGGCAGTTAACCCAGACCTTACCAGTACCAGAATGCAAGTTATTTGTCATTTTGCTAAAGCAAGCGGTTCCAATTCACAGTGGCCCTATGCACAACAACAGAATGAAACACTTCCCAGTCCTGCACCCTCTTCAAAATTGCTATGTGCAAGCCTATTGTTGCAGTCACTGTGGCAACCCATCTTCTTGACAGTTTTCTTTTCACCGACTTTTGGCTTTCTCAAGCATGATGTCCTTATCTAGAGACTGTCCCTTCCTCATAACATGTACAAAGTGCATGGGATGCATTCTCTCCATCCTCACTTCTCAGGGATACTCTAGCTATACTTTCCCCATACAGATTTAGTTGTTCTCCTGACAGTCCATGGTATTTTCAATATCTCCCCCAACATCATAATTTAAATGCATCAATTTTTGTGGTCTTCCTTCACTAGAGATATTTAAAAAATCTCACCAGCTGGTTTGTATATACAACCAGGGCTGAACCTCACTAAAACAGCTACTGCCACCATTTAAAATTTTTATTTTAAAGATTATATGTTTTCTATTTCTCACCAATTTTCACAAATTGTTTGAGAGTAGTTTACAAGGATTCACACAAAATAAAGCAAATTTAAAATGAGAGAATAGTAGTGAGTAATAAGAAATAACGTTATAATTAAGCCTTTTTCAGGCTGAATTCAGAAGAGGAAATGGAATAAGGGATATCATTGTTGATGTCAGATGGATGTTGAATCAAAGCAGAGAATGCCAGAAAGTTACTTATTTGCATTTTTAACAGTGCTAATCCACAATTGTGTGGATTATAACAAACTATGGATAGCCTTGAGAAGAATGGGAATTTCAGAATATTTCATTGTGCTCATGCAGAACTTATACATGGATCAAGAGGCAGTTGTATGAACAGAACAAGGGAATACTGCATGGTTAAAATCAGGAAAGGTGTGCATCAGGGTTGTACCCTCTCATTATACTTACTCAATCTGCATGTTGAGCAAATAATCAGGGAAGATGGACTGTATGACGAAGAATGCAGCATCAGGATTGGAGGAAGACTTATTAACAATCTGTGATATGCAGGTGACACAACCTCGCTTGCTGACAGTGAGGAAGATCTGAAGCACTTATTTATGCAGATCAAGGATTGCAGCCTTCCTTATAGATTACAGCTCAATGTAAATAAGAGCAAAAGTCTCACAACTGGACCAATAGATAACATCATGGGAAATGGAAATGATATTAAAGTTATCAAGGATTTTGTCTTGCTTGGATCCACAATCATTGCTCATAGAAGCAGCAGTTAAGACATTAAAAGACAAGTTGCATTGGGTAAATCTGCTACAAAACATCTCCTTAAAGTGTTGAAAAGCAAGAATGTGACTTTGAGGACTAAGGTGTTCCAGTATTTTCAATCACCTCATATGCATGTGAAAGTTGGACATTGAATTAGGAAGACCAAAGAACTGATGCATTTGAATTTTGGTGCTGAAGAAGAATATTGAAAGTACCAAGGACTGCCAAAAGAACAAACAAGTCTGTCATGGAAGAAGTACAGCCAGAAAGCTTATTTGATGGTGAGACTTCCTCTCATGTACTTTGGACATTTTATCTGGAGAGAAGAGTTATTGGACATCATGCTTGATAAAGCGGAGGGGCAGTGAAAAAGATGGATTGACATAGTAACAATGGGATCAAACACAAGTACAATGTGAGCATGGCCCCACATGGCCTTGTTTCATTCTGCTGTATATAAGGTCGTTATGATTGGAAGGCATCTAACAACAACAATCACAACAAAACTTGCTGAAAGAAATGCTAATTGATAGTTTCAAGAAGCGCAGAATCTATGCTCTTTGAATGTATACCACATATAATTAAGGGATTTGAAAAGGAACATTTAAGAAAGTATCCTCATATAAATGTGTTCCAATGTTTGAGATAATCTTTCATTATTTAAAGAAATAACTTTACATATTAAGGTGAGATCGCTGTACTCATTAAAAACAGCAACAGAGAAAAGGACAAGGACAAATGTATCAGGGATGTCTATCTCTCAGGTAACCACTATTAATTTGGGGTGAAATTTTGGGGCAGATCGTATTATGGTCCTCCTCAAATCATCACTTCCTTCCCTTGCTGTGGACCACATTCTCTGCCCTATTGACTTGGGACTTGGCCAAGGGAATATGAAGAGATTTGACATGTGCCACTTGTGAGCAATAACTGTCAGAGGCATTTTGAGTTAAAACATTTTTTTAATCAGTCCTCGTGCTCTCGTTCATCATGGTAACACTCCAGAAATGGGCTTCTCTTTGCCCGGCTGGCCACAAGTAGTCCAGCAGAGTCACACAGAAACCAGCAGACCTTAGCCACACCTAAGATAGTCCCATGTAACATAATGTCCTTCATGTGACCCCAACTTGCCTTTTGCTGCCTGTCCTAATATCAACTCTGATAATAGTTCTAAAACTTTTCTGATTCCCTGTATGTACCAGATTTTTCATTAAGCACAGGCGATCAATATGGGTGGTCCAGGTTGTGTGAGGCCCCACACTAATAAAAATCTGAGGGCAAATTACAAACATAAAATTAGGTACAAGTCATTTTATAGCAGATGCTGTTGGTGCTCTGCCCACATCCCTTAGGCCTTATCACTTCTGTGCTTATTGGCTGACTTCCAGCTGGTACTACCTGTGTTTTCCTGTGTTACAACGTTTGGAAAGCTACTCTGCCCTTTCAGAGAACAGCAGCTGTAACAGAGAGAGAACCTGCAGGCCTCACACAGCCAATGACTCATAGGACTTGGTATGGAAATACCCCTACCCCCTTTCTGCTCAGGCATGGTAACTCTGTATATGCTCACATTATTTCCATGCAGCAGAACCTTCTAGAAGGATTAAGCTCCAGTTACTCACATATTTTATTGATTGCCTTTCCCTCATCTCCCTTACAACGCCCATGGGTGTTTCTGATGCTTCCCACAGGAATGATTAGTCTGAAAATCCCTACCTCAGAGTCCATTTCTAGGGTGGACAACCCCAAATAAGATACTTTGAAAGGGCTTGTGAAAGTAAGGGGTCCAAAGTTTACTAGTAGTGGTGTGCTGGAGGGGGCAATACTGGCTTGTGAAACCTGATTGGTAACCACGTGTATTAAGGACTTGTGTTGTTTGATGGCTCAATTATAGGAATAACTTGACCATAATGGGAGTATTTATGCCATGGAAATTAGAAAACACTATAAATAAAAAATTTCCCCTATCCTTTGTGTGTGTGTGTGTGAAAGAGAGAGAGAGAGAGAGAGAGAGAAGCCTGTTGATGAGCATCCCACTGAATGACAGCTTTATTAGCTTCCTAAGTAATTCACATGCACCTGAGTCACCTATCTGCAACCTTCGTATCTTCTGTGTCAGGCCCTTCATTCTCTTTCATCTTGTCTCAGTACATAGTTCTCTGGCTTAGGTGTCCTTACGTATATCTCATTCAGTAGGATCTCTGGTGACCCAGTGGTTAAAGTCGTTGGTTGCTAACCAAATGGTCAGCAGTTCAAAACCACCACCAGCTCTACAGGGGAAAGATGTGACAGTCAGTTTCCATAACAATTTATGGTCTTGGAAACAGCAATTCTACTCTGTCCTTAAGGTCACCGTGAGTTGGTTTGGAATGTGCCACTCACCATGGCATTTGGCACTTATTTATAAGACTCCTTGCTTGCCATCCCAATTGTGGGTTTGAAGAAGGTGAGGATCTTGATTATTTTGTTCACCAGTTTGCCTCCAGCATTCAGCAAAATGTCTAGAATGCACAAAGTGCTCAAATAATAATTCAGAGTTAGTGAATGCGTGAATGATAAACTGAAATGTGGCAAGAGGGTCTAAAAAGATAACCCAGAATATAAGCATAAGTTCTTTGGAATTTAAGCATAACTTCAACATTGCACAGAAGAATCACCATCTTGTGCAATGTCAAAGCTCCACTACACAGTTTAAGATAGCTGTTGGTAGAACTCTTCCATCACTGTGATAGTTCGGCTTTGTGTCAACCTGCCTGGACCACATGGAGTGATCTAACACACCAGAATCAACTCCATGATGGGATCTAATATAATGTAGTCAACTCTGAGAGTAGCTAGCAGCTGTAGCAAACAGCTGTGGTGGGGTATGGCCCCTTTGATCAGATTACAGCCTTGAAACAGTTGGAAGAAAGACTCCCTAAGGGTGTGGCCTCCTCTTTTTAAAGCAGATTCACTGGGAAGCCTTGATGCTTCTGCAGGATCTGGATCCTGCATCTGGTTTGTCAACCTTCAGCCATTAATGGACTGCCAACCTTGGATTCATTTGAGTTTATATCTACCAGCCTGTGGTATTTCTGCTTGGTCTTCCCAATTCCTGGTTTGTCAGATCCCACAGCTACATGAATCATCAGAAGCCTCCAGCTTAACATCGGATGCTTGGACTTGAACTGAATTGGACTTACCCGCATCTACAACGATGTCAACCATTTCTTGACATAAATTTCTTTCCATATACCTACACATACAAGAATCACGTATTTATCTTTTCTAAAGAACCCAGCCCAACACCATGGCCTATTATACCGTGACAGTGTCCAGGTTAAAGGGTGGCAAGTGGGCCCTCCAAGGTCATATCACATTAGTGACTAGCTCTTCATACTTTTCCTCCGGCACCAATAGTCAGGATGAGAACATCACAAAGAGCAGCTAAGTAACAGCCTTGTGGGTAGATGTTTTCAAGAGGACCTAATTCAACTTCCTTACCTTTCAGGTGACAAATCTGAGACTCGAGCTGTGAAGTGACAAAGTCAACATGACGCAACTAAGGAGTAGCTGAGGTAGGTCTACATCTGGAAGCTCCAGCGACTATTCCACCACACGAGGTCCGCTTCCACAGTGAAGAACAGTGGTTCATTTTATGAAACAAAGAACTTGGTAAGAATGTATATACTAAATATTTGATCATCTTTGAAAAGAATCTTAAGGAAACAAAATACCCCGACTTTCCAGAAATTCATTAGTGTCAATAGACTGTGTGGTGGGAATGAATAGAACCAGATGTCCATGAAGGATTTATCTGACCTGATTTTCTGAGTCAGTTTTGCTGGATGCTAATACTGACAATGTGTTTCAAGAACTCAAGAAGCAGTCTTTTTGACCAGTGGCACACTAGAATCACCTGGTGCTATATCGCATCCTAGTTTGTTAGTGTGAATACAATCTTCTTCCTGCCACTCACAGCCATTGAGTCGATTCTGACTCACCGTGACCCTGTAGGACAGGGGACAACTGCCCTTCTGGGGTTTCGAGACTGCAACTGTTTGCCGGAGTAGAAAGCCTTGTCTTTCTTCCTTGGAGTAGCTTATCTGGTGGTTTTGAACTGTTGGCCTTGTGGTTAGCAGCCTACCGCATATCCACTAAGCCACGCAGGGCTCCTAAATCCAATACGAGGTCAGGCCTATAGGCATCATGGTCCTCTATGCCTTTTTGTTTCACAAAACACACCTCTATTATTTTAAAATCGTAGCTATGCTAGAAATAGTTGAATATTTCTTCCCTATAAAAGCAGGCGAAAACGAACAACAACAACAACAAAAAGACTCAACTCAGTGGAGTAAACATCATCCATTTGTTCACATGAATAGAGTGTTTACTTCAGTAAACAGAAGGCAGGTCTGATCCAGGAAAAAGTTCGATGTTTCTTAGTTCCTAAGTGTATGGGGACATTGGTGTTCACTGGTGCACTCTTGACTTTCATGTGGGAGCCAGTGGTCTGAGTCTCGGACAATGCATCTCATATACTGCCACTACCCAGCTGTCTGTGGGAGATTGTGTTCCTTCCTACGATGCTTAGTTGGCTTCCGTGGCATTTCAGACTAATATGAATTATGAAGAAAGGCTTGGTGATCTTCTTCTGAAAATCAGCTAGTGAGGGCCCTGTGTATCACATAGGACAGTTCTACTTGGAAGCATTGGGGTTTTGGGTGCATGCTAAACGCAGCAGCATTCTTTCACAAAGAACAAGGCTAAAGTCGTGCTTATAGAACTATTCTGTTATCAAATGAGCCAGGATTGTGTTGTCCCTGAATGCACTTTTGACAATATGTATATGGTTCTCAGGATCATGGTACGGGATCGGCAGTGCTTCCTGAAGGAGGGCTGGATTCAGAATCTAACATCTACTCTTCCTCAACACAGGTTTCAGAACTGCTATTCCCTTTCAGAGTCCTAATGGCCACACACAGGAGAAGCCTGTTCACATTCAACCAAGCCTGAGCACCGACACTCTTGTGAGACACGAAGACAGGGCTGAGGAGGAGGGAGCTTTCTCCTCATGGGAGGAAGATGGGGTTCCAAGAAGAGCTGCAGAAGCTAGTGTGGGAGACTTGCTCCTGGGAGCTGTAGGAATAAGAGTACACAAAGAACCGAAGATAAGAGTACCTGGATAGTGTTGGGCACACTTCCAGACGAGGGGCGCTTAATGTGACAGATCAAATGGATGCAGGCACAAGTCAAATTATATCTCTATCTATCATCTATAACTTTTTTTATCACTAACTTTGTGAGAAACAATTTATAGCCATAATCTTTGGATATGTTTACAGAGGAGCTAGAGAAATAGTTTCCTTGGCAGACTACAGCAGAAAAGCTGGCAACAATGATTGTTTAGGAAAAGGGTCTTATAAATATTTGGAAAAGCTAAGTGGATATATTAGAAAATTAATTATGAGCCCTTTTTCCCCCTCAGTGGTCAGTCAGTCATTTATATCTGTGTGAGGGCACTCTAAAACGGAATTGCTTAACATGATCAAAAAGGACTGTCTAGGAGTCTGGTTAGCGGGGTCTGTGTTGGGCTGCTCTCCACAGGGGACCAGCAGCTTGACTTCCCTACTGCTCTTTGGAAGAAAGCTGTGTCTTTTTGCTCCTGTGTAGCTTCACAGCCTCAGAAATTTAAAGGGGGCAGTTCTGCACTACAGGTTAGCTACGGGTCTGAGTGGGCTAGATGGCAGTGGATTTTTGTACCAAAGTTGTCTAAACTCCTCCTTTCTTCCTCCTTAGAAATAAAGCCTATGAATTAGAGTTATAACTTCCTGTGAAACTTTAACCACTCTCAGCAAACAATAGAGGAGATAAGTATATGGCTTATGAAGAAACGGTTGTCAGCAAATGTTTGTCAAGATGGGCTCAGAAGAATGCTTACCTAGCAAGCTTGGGGAAGAATGTATGTGTAGCTTACTAAGCTGGCTTTAAGAAATCTATATTAGAAAATAAATCAACTTGCTATTGTTTTGTAACCATGAAACCGTGAACCTTTGTGATTACAGCCGAATATTCCCTTCCCTATTATTTTTCAGTATGTTGGGATTTTTTGGCCAATCCTCACTAAGTGCTGTCAAAGCTCTACCCTCTGGCAGCACATATAACTCACTAATAGTTAAAAGATTAGCAGTTTGAACCCACCCAGAGGTGTCTGACACTCTGTTTCTGAAAGCTCATAATGTTAAAAACCCTACAAAGAAGGTCTACTCTGTACACACAGGATTTCCCTGAGTCAGAATTGTTTATAAGGCAGTTAACGACAATAATAAAGATAGCAGGAGGGGAAATGTCCATTTAGGCTTTGGAAGGACTGTGAAGCTACATTCCAGGCAGGGGGATAAGTACTTAGGATACAGGAACATCCTCTGCTCCTCTGACACTGGTGTACACTTTTGAAATCTACCTGTCAGGCACACATTTTTCTAAGTCATCTCTGCCTTTCATCGTCTCTGAGTTATCTTTATACTCTTTTCTGATGGGCGAAGACCAAAAATCATATAAATGCGTAATTGTGTACAGAAATATAAATGGGTTGTGTTCTGGTGGAATAACATTATGAATCCATTTTTCACATCCATTTCAGCATTCCTGATTCTCCTTGTATGCATGTTCTTTGAACCTGCCTTTGACCCAGAAGTAACTTATACAGGTCCTATGATTAATTGATGCTTTAAATAAAATCTTTGATATGTTTATTTTGTATTTGTATGAGAGTTGTGATTTTTACCTTATTCTTTATCACAAAACCCGACTTTGACCAACACCTTGGGGTTTCACTGTTACTATTAGTTCTGATCATTCCATTCCAACTCCTGTTGACCCCACATACAGAGGGCAACTGTTCATCGCGTTTGTCAATGCTGTAACATTTTAGAAGCAGATAATTAAACTTGCTTTGCTCATGTCTAGTGCTTAATTGTTGACATGACCTATGGACTCCAGGGTTTCATAAAGATGACATATTTGACGGGGGTGATGGAAGTACCAGAAGGATGCGGCATTTGCTTGAGTGAGGATGGCAGATACATATTAGGCTTTTCTCACTCATTCATGTCCTTAGTCATCCTCCCCTAGCC
>NW_022111373.1:94123211-94128920 GCF_000313985.2 Echinops telfairi
GGAATTGCTTAACATGATCAAAAAGGACTGTCTAGGAGTCTGGTTAGCGGGGTCTGTGTTGGGCTGCTCTCCACAGGGGACCAGCAGCTTGACTTCCCTACTGCTCTTTGGAAGAAAGCTGTGTCTTTTTGCTCCTGTGTAGCTTCACAGCCTCAGAAATTTAAAGGGGGCAGTTCTGCACTACAGGTTAGCTACGGGTCTGAGTGGGCTAGATGGCAGTGGATTTTTGTACCAAAGTTGTCTAAACTCCTCCTTTCTTCCTCCTTAGAAATAAAGCCTATGAATTAGAGTTATAACTTCCTGTGAAACTTTAACCACTCTCAGCAAACAATAGAGGAGATAAGTATATGGCTTATGAAGAAACGGTTGTCAGCAAATGTTTGTCAAGATGGGCTCAGAAGAATGCTTACCTAGCAAGCTTGGGGAAGAATGTATGTGTAGCTTACTAAGCTGGCTTTAAGAAATCTATATTAGAAAATAAATCAACTTGCTATTGTTTTGTAACCATGAAATCGTGAACCTTTGTGATTACAGCCGAATATTCCCTTCCCTATTATTTTTCAGTATGTTGGGATTTTTTGGCCAATCCTCACTAAGTGCTGTCAAAGCTCTACCCTCTGGCAGCACATATAACTCACTAATAGTTAAAAGATTAGCAGTTTGAACCCACCCAGAGGTGTCTGACACTCTGTTTCTGAAAGCTCATAATGTTAAAAACCCTACAAAGAAGGTCTACTCTGTACACACAGGATTTCCTTGAGTCAGAATTGTTTATAAGGCAGTTAACAACAATAATAAAGATAGCAGGAGGGGAAATGTCCATTTAGGCTTTGGAAGGACTGTGAAGCTACATTCCAGGCAGGGGGATAAGTACTTAGGATACAGGAACATCCTCTGCTCCTCTGACACTGGTGTACACTTTTGAAATCTACCTGTCAGGCACACATTTTTCTAAGTCATCTCTGCCTTTCATCGTCTCTGAGTTATCTTTATACTCTTTTCTGATGGGCGAAGACCAAAAATCATATAAATGCGTAATTGTGTACAGAAATATAAATGGGTTGTGTTCTGGTGGAATAACATTATGAATCCATTTTTCACATCCATTTCAGCATTCCTGATTCTCCTTGTATGCATGTTCTTTGAACCTGCCTTTGACCCAGAAGTAACTTATACAGGTCCTATGATTAATTGATGCTTTAAATAAAATCTTTGATATGTTTATTTTGTATTTGTATGAGAGTTGTGATTTTTACCTTATTCTTTATCACAAAACCCGACTTTGACCAACACCTTGGGGTTTCACTGTTACTATTAGTTCTGATCATTCCATTCCAACTCCTGTTGACCCCACATACAGAGGGCAACTGTTCATCGCGTTTGTCAATGCTGTAACATTTTAGAAGCAGATAATTAAACTTGCTTTGCTCATGTCTAGTGCTTAATTGTTGACATGACCTATGGACTCCAGGGTTTCATAAAGATGACATATTTGACGGGGGTGATGGAAGTACCAGAAGGATGCGGCATTTGCTTGAGTGAGGATGGCAGATACATATTAGGCTTTTCTCACTCATTCATGTCCTTAGTCATCCTCCCCTAGCCTAATCTCTCTCTCTTTTTTCCTGAATCCCCAATCATATCCACATTTTATAACAGATTTGGTTTGGTTTATTTGTGTGTTTTTTTTCTTGTTTGCCACAAAGAAGAGTTGGCAAGGATGTCTTAAAAAATGAATGTGTTCTTTTTTTCTTTTGCCTAGAAAGTCAAATTTAAATAAAAAAAATAAATATGGGTCTTTAAGCATTCAGAAGTTTAAGTAAGCTTGGCTCTCTATGACAGGTACGAACATAGATTAAAGTAGAGAATCATGGGTACTAGAAAGAGGCTGGAATCTCTAGGGTGAAGGCTTGCAAAAGGGACTGAGAGGGTGTGGCTGGGTGGGAGGGCACTATGTCGGGAGGGGCTGTCTAGGGTTTGCTCTCAATTCCTGCATTAATGATTCACTATGATGAGTTCAGTCCTTATCCTTCAGGTGAGAGGAAATAGATGGGCTATGGGTGAGGGGTCTTCCTAACTGGCTTTGTGGAGTGGAAAGGAGAGGCGGGTCATGAAAAGGAGAGGGAGAGGAGAAGGAAATAAGCCATGCATGGTTAGCCGCAGGGCCACGTAGTGGAGATTTTAAAAGACTGCTCTGGTAAGCTTTCTGGTCCTTGAATTCTGCTAAGGCAGATTTGGAAAAGCCAAGAACTAGGAACTATCTGCTCATTTATATTACCACCTTAGCCTTTTTAACCCCTCCCACTGAATGGTTTAGAAGCCTTTTGCTGTTGATTGCTCTAAAAAGTACTGAAAAATAATTTCTCCCTCTCCTTCTTGCTCTCTCACAATCTAACCTTTAAAATGACGACACTTTAAAAAATGAACAAGGGCAAAGGGCTTTTGTCATTGTAGAGGACTCTGGCCTCCGGAAACCAGAGCATATGAAAAGGCCACGCTCGACAGTTGATATTGGCCCTTGGTTGCTGAGAGTAATTGCTATTCAGTCTTTCAGATCTGATGTCAAATACTGTGTCCAGGAGTGGGTCTAGCTCCAGGCTCTTCACATCACCACAGCACTTTTGGTAATGCATCTTGTCACGCCAAGGAGACATGGCATATTAAACCCATACCTCCTTAGAGCCAGAACTGCCCACACTCACACTCTATTCCTTGGTGACAGATAAGATAGGGGTTGCCCCCTCCTGATAGCACACGTTCTGAAAGGCCATCCTTAAAATGAGTGAGAAACAGGAGCACATGTAAGAACCTTATAGCCACCGAAGAAGATGCACCTCCTAACGCGTATGGACATCTATTCTTGAGCCCTCATGCTCCTGCTTTAGAGTAACTGTCCAATAGCACCGTGTCTTTGAGACTACGTTAACTAGTCATAATCATATCACAAATTAACATGGGACCAAGCAAAGTAACAGAGAAAGCACACACACACACACACACACACACACCCTCTCCTCCCCTCCCCTCCCCTTCTCTGTTTCTCTCTCAGGGCTTTGGCTTTTGGGCCAATAGTAACACCCCTGTTTCTTGACCAGAATGTTCCCTGGGACATGTCACTTGCCCTCCCTGCTGCACTCTGTAAGGCAGGAGGTTGGCCCTTGTAGTCTGTGCTTCCAGGGTCACACTGTCGGCTGATTTCTGCTGTGAGGAAACCAATAGGAGGCTGAGGAGAGGGGGAAGGAAGCTGTTGGGGGGACTCCGTTTTTGGTGGCCTCTCTCTCAAGCAGCGCTGGTACCATCACTTCCTCACTTGTTTCCTCAAAGCTCTGAGTTGCCTCATCATCCCTATTTATCCTGGGTTAATTTTTCTCAATCTAATGATTGGTGTGGATCTATTTTCTGGACAGGACCCTCACTGATATTCTATATTAACTTTTGATAAATTCTTCATTCAAGAAGAAATGGAAGGTATTATTTTGTAGCTCCCTAAGTACATTATATAAATTGGCTTATACAGAATATAAGCTGACCCGAATATCAGCCGAAGCACCTCTTTTTACCACAAAAACTGCATTAAAAATGTGCTGAAAAACTCGGCTTATACATGAGTACATTCAGTATATGCTATTTTATAGCTGAACAGTTGTGGAAGTGACATCTTCCACAAGCCAGTTGGAATGGAAAAATGGTGAATAATGAAATGGAGGTACCTCAAGGTTTGCTCATTGCAATTGGTCAACCATGCAAAGATCACATTTAGCTTAATGGATACATGTTGCCATCGGTAGGAACTCTAACGTTTGCGTGTTCAGTTCTGGAAATAAAATTGTGTTCCCCCTGCATGCGTGTTGGAGTTGTACCTTTGGCTCTGGTCCTGTGGGGAGACAGGTGTTCTCTTGAGAAGGCCACACAAGTCCAGAGTGCAACCTAAGCCTAACCCTCTAACAGAGTCTTTATTTTGACTTAGGTGAAGAGTTACAGAGTAGCCTGCCATCAGTTTCAAAGGCAACAGTTAGCGACATTGTTTCCAGTCTCTCCCTTCAGTCCCCTCGATGCACCGTTGTCGTGGTAGCTCATCCAACTTCCTCCCTGGGTGTCCTGTTTCCTCTCCTCCTTCTTTCCTACCCTCCGCCCCATTGAACTTAAATTGCGGATTATTTTAACACTGAGCTGAGTTTAGTTCCAGACCTGAAAGGAGATGGACTCCCATCATTTCGGGGGTTCCACGAGTCTCCATGTATAAGGCAAGCACTTGGCAAAGTGGGGCAGAGGGGCAGCAAAACAGAGGAATGCCCTCATCAGAGGGATTGACACAGTGGCTATCACAATGGGCTCAGGCACAGGAACAATGGCCAGGGTGGCACAGGACCACGCAGTGTTTCCTACTGTTGTGCCTAGGGTAAGGTGACCAGATTTTAACATTGGTAAAGTGGGACAAAAGCGGGACACCATTGATAAAACTCATATCCTGGCGAAATAGCCACATGGCAGCCGAAAACCGTATACCCTAGTTTGTCGTGCATTCTTTCCAAAAATCGGGACTTTAAAAAAATGCCGCGGGACGTGGGAAAATTGTTAAAAATCAGGACTGTTCCACCCAAAGTGGGATGTCTGGTCACCTTAGCCTAGGGTGGGTATGGGTGGGAACGGACTCAATGTGAACAACAGCGACAACAACGTTAGCAGTCATCTCTATCCAACCAGTACGCCTAGTCTCTTTGATGATTTTGAGTTCTATTCCGCATTTTCTCTCATTCTACCCAGGACCTTCTATTGCGATCTGTCGCAGAACAGTTGGCAGCGGTAGATGCACACCATCTCGTTCTGATCTCAGTGGTCTACTCACTGGTTCCACGAACCTTTTCATTTTCAGCGCTCTTCTTTCCTCAGGATGGGAGACAAGTATTTTTACCATCGATGGCTGCTCTCTTGAGCTTTGAAGACCCCAGTCACTACTCACCAAAGTAGTATGTAGAACCATGTCTTTGTCAACTGTGCTATACCAGTTGGTGTCCCCTGAGGCCCCTGAGGCTGGGGTCCTGAGCCTCTAGACCCAGTGATTCCTTCCCTCATGGCATTTGAGGTTATATCTAAGACATTTTCATAACTTTCCCCCCTTTATGCTCCACCACATCCATGGATATATTTGCAGCAGAGCTAACGACCTATGTTTAAATATACTCTGTCAAACCTACCTATATGTATATTCATGGGTTTGCTGCTCCTCTTCCTCCTCAACGTGGTCAGCCTGTATGTCTAGCCAAGCATCTACTCAGAGATCACTGTTCTTGCAGGGGTGTGTGTCCACTGAACGAGAGGTTCACAGACAAATAGTCGTGGCTGTGACCCTGCTTTGAGCTCAGCACCCTGAACTATGAGAAAGTACGCTTGTATTATTTAAAGCTATTTACTTGTGATATTTCTGCCATAGCAGATGGTAGGCTGAGATATGAGGCTACAACTATGATACAGTGGTATGATCTAATAAAATAAAGGATAAAATAAAAATTACATTATCTTTAGGATGAAGCAGACCATTGTCCATGTAGAAAAATATGCAGTATGTTAAGCAAAAACAATTTGGTGGGCATTCTAAAACTCATGTGTTTACAGAGCTGTGTGTAATAATTTCCCCTCACTCTGGGGAAAATAAATGAACTGCAGAACGACACAAGATGATACAATGTTTCTGGAGTAGTTGATCACCCG
>NW_022111373.1:94129821-94130990 GCF_000313985.2 Echinops telfairi
CCTCTGCAAGGGGATCTCCAGTGGCCTACTAATGGGCTTTGGATCTCCACTCTGCACTTCCCCCATCATTCACTATAAATCTAACCATTTTTTAAAGCTTTGTATTCATTGATGACTCTCTGACAGGATTTCCTGTTTTTGTTTTGCATATGTCCATTCTCGTGTGTGTTGCTCTGTAGGGGCCTCATTATCATGACATTTCAAACATATCTGGACTCAACACAGAGGATGCCATCCCCTTGTCCCCCTCCCTTTGTATCAGAAACATAACTAACTCCCCTGCACTCTTGATTTGGCATGCCAGTAATTAGGCTCAGACAAATTCTATGTGCAGAGCAAACATCTGACCAACCCGAATTCCAAGTAGCATTGCTGGGGGTCCCGGGTTTCTTCTGCCGTCTCTGTGCTTGCTGTACTCTGAAGAGACACTCTCATGACTTCTCTAGCTGACGCACACTCCCGCACGAGGACCAGCAAAATGAAAGTGTGCGATGTCCCCAGGGAAGAGGGGTCCTTCATGGAGCTGGAATCCCATGGGGCAAAATGAGTTATAGATGGAGATTGAAATATTTGAGTTTGGCTCCCAGTTTTCCTTCTGATATTAAAAGAGAGCATGAGAGAGTGTGAGGACATCCCCTAATGTCTCTTTCTAGAAAAGGCACTCTGGCCTTCAAAATACCTCAGAAGAACTGCCCGGAGCCTTCTTGGAGCCAGATCTTTCATGAAATAAGACAATGTTTTCTAGTTTTGAACGTGTTTTCCCAGGGGAAGAAAACATGAAGAAGTTCGGTAGAGACACAAACTGAAAAATAAGAAATCTGTGACTCTTCCATCTTTGAAGAAATTAGAGTTGGTGTGAGATAAAGACAAACAACGTAAGAATTCTGAAGACTCTATGGAGAGCTCCCTAAATGTGTATCTGTTCCAGTTTGACCTTGAAACTTGAGAAGATGTGTGCCACTTTGTGGCTGCGTGCTCTCTAGGTGGAAATAGGACCCTGTCAGAGAGGTCCCACTCCCTCCTGCAGTGGCACTTTGCCTTAAAAAGCACATAACGCCAGAGAAAGCAAGAAGCAGCAACTTCTTGTATGGAGACTGCCCATACTATCATCAGTGAAGAATTAAGAGAGGTGAATCAAAGTAACTCTTTCTAGAAGAAAAATGGCTACT
>NW_022111373.1:94131681-94133628 GCF_000313985.2 Echinops telfairi
AGCTGGTCAACAATGCTACTATTCAAGCTTTGCCATCAATGGACCTCTCATGCTCCTCCCTGTCACATATTTCCTCTTCCAGACACTTCCCATGGAGCCGGGGATGTCAGGTGGGAAATTACTGTCAAAATGTGATGGAAGCCTTGCTTTCTTTGAGTGGGCCTGGGCCAATGTTTGTCTGAATAAAAGACACTGATCTCCATTTCTGCCACACTCTTTGTTTAGAACTCATAAGCAATGGGTTTCCATACTAACACAGTGGAAATGATTTCTCCCTTAGGAGATTGTTGGTAATCTTTAAACATGTCTGATTGCCATGCCTGGAGGAAGGAGTTGATGCTGGCATCTGGGGAGTAGAGGTCAAAGAAGCTGCTAACTGTGCTGATATGTCCAGGGCGGCCTTCACAATGAAGAAGTATCGGGATTCACATATCAATAGTGCCATGGTTGAAAACACCTGTTCTAATAGAGAAGCGAAAGCTCTCTTCTCAAATAATCCCTTGCTCAGGGAGCTGGGGCTTCAGCTTGGTAGGATGGAGAAATGGTAGGGAGAGGTTAATTCAAGTAAGCGGTTCTTTTGTGTGTGTGTGTGAAGAAAACTACACTGGTTACTTTGAAGAAGCAAAGGATTCTTACTTTGTTATCTAGGCAGCAAATAACACATGGCAGCTTACAACTATGGCTTTGCTGGAAAAGTGAAAAGATATGTCCAACATATTAGAAAGAACAGACTTTTCCTCAAAGGAGGGTGACTTGGGGCAGGGATGTGCCACAAGGTATTTTTCAGATAAACAACAGCCACACGCTTTCCTATGGTCACGCAGGTCTGCACGGAGGTAGACTGGGTCTGAATTTTCCAATTTTCTTCCTGTGGCTTGCCAGCTTTTTCCATCCTTTGATCACTAACTATAGACAAGATTATTAGGGTTTCCCTTATTCTTCCTCCCCTAAAATGGAGGCGTTGCTTGTCAGAATCCTTTCTTCCTGCTTAGAAGGCTCATCTTAAATCTCCTTTATTGAGCACTTCTGATGTGCGGGCAACCTTTCCTAGAATTTTGCGTGCTTGGCTCCATGTTGTTCCTCAAAATAGCCCTCTGAGAGATGGGCCTAACGCGGCCTCTATTCTGCAGTAGAGGAAAGTGAGGCACAGGGAGGCTAAGAACGTTGCCTAGAGGTGCAGGCACAAACCCATGGCTCCTCAGCTCCCTTCACCTCGATCCTAACATTCCATCGGAAGGGGAAGATCCTCCCTCTCTGTGTCGCGTTTTGCTTTCTTCTCTATGAATCCATTCACAGACGGTTGCTTAAAGAGACGGGGAAAAGAACCAGGGAGACAGAAACCCATGCACAATCCTGGAAATGTAAACATTCATGTCTTTTGGAATTACATGGAAAAAGATAGGACCCAGCCACATTTTGGACTCCAGGTGAGCTGGCCTAGAAATGCTGGAGCCATATTTCCTTGTGTGTATGTGTCTGTGTATGTGAGATTGCTTTTCTAGTTTTCTGCCCATGACTTCCTCATCTTTGCCTACCTAAGCTGAGCATTCACGTTACATTTCCGGGAGTATTTCTTATGGTTCCTTCGCTCTCCTGGGTTGCTTGTCCTTCCCTTAACAGGGCGACCTCATCTCCAGTGGGGCGTGTTCTTCTACATTCTCTGTTTGGAATACTTCCTTTCTTCCTCCCATACACTCAACACCTCTCCATCCTTCAACTCCCAGTGTAAGTTCATCTTTTGCAAGTGATAAGCCCCATCTTCTTGGCTCTAACACTAGTTATTGTCTACTGCAGCTTTGGCTCTTGAGTCTAGAAGATTTTATCTGGGGTTGTTATGAAGTACTTCTACGTGAGTATGTGAAGTTGGATTCTGATGAACAGGAGAGGATCTTAGGCTTATGTGCCTTCTCTTAAGGATTTAACAGTGTAAACTAAGTGTTCAGAAAA
>NW_022111373.1:94134765-94136511 GCF_000313985.2 Echinops telfairi
GTGATAAGAGCTGTATGAGCCCCCAATAAAATGATTAAAAAAATTAAAATGCCGTCACTGCTTCCTAGAACACCTTCACTACTCCCTTGTTCTGACTCTTTCTACTATGCAGTTTCAAACGTAAACACTCAGAATATACACTGACTACAGCAATGGACTTGAGGCTCCCGGCAATTATAAAGATGGCATGCATGGAGGAGGCAAGGTGTCATGTGTGGGGTCGCCCCTGACTTGGCGCTGACAGACAGCAAGAAACAACAATAGCATATGCAAGTCACATGAAACAGCTAGTGTATGCCAGTGGATGGTAGGGTGATAAATAGGCAGAGAGTCAAACCAAAATCACATTATCTTTAGGCATTATTGATACCAAAATATTATTTGTTGTTGTTTTGTAGAGAAGTCAAATGCACTTCATATATTTGGGGCATTCCTCTTAGTCCCTTCTGCATAAAGGGGTAGGTGGCTTAATTTAGCACTTGTGGCAGTTACATAATCTCCAGTCAACTTGTGAAGGGGTAGAGTCTAGTCTGTCAATCAGGTCCCAGCTTGATGGCCTCATTTGGAGGCATAAAGGAGACAAATAGCTCATTGGAAGACAGAGACATTCTCTGCCAAGACATTCCTGTTGACAAGCCAAATGGAGACACACTGATAGAGGCAGAGCCTTGGAGCTAGAAGATCCATGTGGAGACCCACGCCAGCACTGAGATGTTTCCACTGCCACTGGACCCACAAGACTTTCCACCCACTGGCCTGTGATCTTTCTTCCTACATTCGGCATCATTGCATGTGCTGTGTGAGTCTGAAGAATTTATAGACTGATAAGAGACATATGGGCTAATATTGGATTTATGGACTTGACCTGGATTGGGCTGGGATGTTTTCTTAATGTAAAATTGCTCTTTGATATAAAGTTCTCTCTTACCCACATATGAGTGTCTATGAATCTGTTTCTCTAGTCTACCCAGACTAACACAGCACTTGTGTATGAACTTTGCTCTTAAGAAAAGGTGCAGATATGACCAGAAGCACATGCAGGCACACACACATGCCCAACACAGTCTCAAGCGGTTTCTTTCCTCTCTTCATATTCAGGCTAGGGCAGCTGTGGATGCATATTTGTCCCCACCCATGCTTTTATTGTTAGTGACAAGCTGAAGATGTGCTGTCAAGGGGGCTAAACAAGATGCAAGCCTATCTGGGGTAAAGAAACCACTGTGTGCTCATGCAATTTCATAGACAGCTCTGAGGACTCTGCTCCTGCCCTGCTGCTAGTCAGGAGTTTGCATGTGGAAGAAGCAATCTGAGTGGAGTAGGAGCAATTCCTGGAGAGTCTTTAAGATTAGTGACATAGGGGAGGCAAAGAGATGCAAAGTGCCCAAGAAAGGAAACACTGTGATTTAGAAACTCAATGAAGATCCATGTGGTTGCTGGCATAATTTAAAAAGGAGACAGACAAGAAAAATAGCTGGTACTCTGCTATTATCAGCCATTCTGGAAATAAGGGCCAAAGGGAAGGGGAAGGAGATTGATCTCCTAAAACTATCTATTGAAGAAATCCACTGACTGATGACCAGATTTCAAAAGAGAATGAATAAAGCCCACATGGAAGTAGCACACCAGCCTGTATGACCACGAGGTGCAGAAGGGACCAGTTATCAGACATCAAAGAACTAAAAATCATATCAGTGGGTTCCCACCTTCTTGATATGATCACTGAAGACAAATGTGTGCATAAGCAAA
>NW_022111373.1:94139319-94141754 GCF_000313985.2 Echinops telfairi
CCACTCTCACCACTGGTCCTGAAGGGGTCATCTGTCCTGGATCCCTGTGTTTTCAGTTCCTATCTGTACCAATGTAAATCCTCTGGCCTAGCCAGATTTGTAAGGTAGAATAGGGATCATGATAGTGGGGGGAGGAAGCATTTAAGGACTAGAGGAAAGTTGTATGCAACCTGACTGGCTCGTCTCCTCCCTGCAACCCTTCAGTAAGGGGGTGTCCAATTGCCTACAGATGGGCTTTGAAGGTTAACATTTTAAATCATTCATCAACCCCCACTCTGTTGAATACCTCAACCCCTCTCCCTTGATGTCCCTTCTCCTCTTAAGGGTCTTCATCCTCCCTTTCACCCAAGTCAATACCTGTCAACCTTCTAGAGCGTTGCTCCATCTTCCCACCCTTGGGAACCTCCAAAGTCTGTTCCAAAGAAGTATTTGCCTTCCTTTTTATCCTTATAGTTGTGGTCTCATACAAGAGTTGTCCTTTTGTGATGGACTATCTTCACTTTGTATCATACTCTCCAGGTCCATCCCAGGGCCTCAGTTTTTATACTACCTAAGATCAGATTATTTGACTAAGGCCATGAGCCCTTGAGCTACAGTGGTTTAAGTCCACCTACTGCTGTATCCTTCATCTAAAACTATTCCTTTTGGCAAATTGTTAGCCCATCACAGAGGGCCAGAAATTTTGGGACTGAATGAAATCAGATTATTAATCAATCACTTCATTCTAAGATACTTTATTCAATTCCTAAAATTTCCAAGACAAATTATTATCTGTCCTCTGCAGTCATGGCTGTTGGCTGAGCTGACATTTCTTCTTGAAGATTCTGCATCATTACTCTACCTCTGGCAGCATGTGCACATAGCCATTGTACACAAATGCGTTTTCTTATAAGCACTGACAATAAAGAAACAGCAATGTACTTATTTGTTATCCTCCTGGATCTGAGACTAATGTACTCTGGTCCATTAGTAAGGAATATTGGTTTCATTACAAAAATGGGGAACAGGGTGCTAATTCAGAAGCTTGAGAGTGAGGGGTGATTGGGAGCATGGGCAACAATCAGATTTAGTATAATTGATGCAATTTTCCCTTTTTGTTTTGTTTACAAGTACCATGGTTCCCCCATGCTTTGGATTTCAGGTGCCTTCAACACTTATCTTTCTCTTAATTATACAGTGCTAAGAATTCTTGGAGAAAAAAATGGCTAATGCCTCAATCAAAAGGAAGGAACGGTATATTTCTGGTAAACTTTCACTTATTCTCTATGAATGCAGTTTGAATACTGGTTTTATGGGTAAAAGAAAGTAGCCCCATGTTTCCTTTCCTGCGACATAATGCCAGTAACCGTTGTTAAGGGAGTGATAGGTAGAAAATTGAAAGCTTGGAAGCCATTAAACATTTAAGGATTTATTTGAAGGGCACATTCCCTAGAGCCCTGAAGTAGAAAGAATCTTATTGAGTAGATTCTAGGCTGATTCCTGAGAGAGTGGCCCTGGCTTTACAAGCTGTCACACTGCACCAGTTCAAGAGGCTGGCCGAAGAGACAGCAGTGGAGACCCTGAGATCTGATGGCTTCATTACATCGCTAGAGGGGCCACCTCTGGCTAGAAAATAGAAGACAGAGATATTAAATTGAGGGATTGAGATATTAATGTCAAGAATCAGAAATGTACAGTGATTCATAAAATGAGGATGACAATGCCAACCCCAATAAAAATGCATATGAAGGTTTTACTTTCCAAAAGCCTCACAGGAACCCAATCTTCATGTGATAGTTAGGTTTTCTTTGTGCCAACATGGCATCTGTCAAAAGATATCGGTGGAGTTTATCTTGTTAATCAGGTTGCAGCCTGATGACCTTCCTTGGAGGTACAAGCCAGCTACACAAAAGGGTACCCAAAAGAAACAGGATTTTTCCCCCCAAAGCTATATATTTAATTTAATTAAAAAAATTTTTTTTTACAAAACAACCTTATCACCTTCCAAGTACTCTTCATTACACTTAATTATTTGTCACATCTGAAATTCCATTCTTGGAAATATTTTTCAAACTCATCTGTTTGCATGGCTAACAGCACCTCTCTTGTTTTTTTCTTCACCTCTTCTATGTTCTCAAATTGCTGCCCTTTCATATCCTTCTTTAATTTCCAGAAACAAGAAGAAGTTGCACACACTGATATCAGGTGAGTACGTGCGTGGGACAAGAGAGGCATGCTATTTTTGGCCAAAAACTGGTGCACTGAGATGGCTGTGTGAGCAGGTGCATTGTCATGGTGGCAAAACCAGTCCCGTGTTTGCCACAAATCAGGCCTTTTGTGTCCACACGCTGTTATGCAATCTCTTTAGAAATTCTAAATAGAAAGTTTAATTAACAGTCTGACCTGGTGGAACAAACTCCAAATATACTATGAGTTGACAATTTTGTCCATTTGGG
>NW_022111373.1:94142775-94162524 GCF_000313985.2 Echinops telfairi
GAGTAGTGAGAGCTCTTGAGAGAAGAGAGACACAGAGTCAAATTCTACATGTGTGTCATAGGTCCTAAGCCTTGCTTAGGGCCTTTTGCAGCTGTACTGATATGCTGTTGTCCATCTTGACCCTCAGAGGGTCAGAAAAATGAGGGCATATACTGATATTTTATGGATTGAATTGTCTTTCAAAAATAGATTGCAATCCTAACTCTGACCTCTTGCTGGACCTCCAATTGTTAAACCAAACTGGAACACAGACAGTCTTGAAGCCCAGGTCAGATAGTTTCTAGGGGTCATTATCATAGCACCAGGGAACTAAATCATAATGCATATTGACTGTGAGGGAAAAGGCCGGTTGGAATGAAGTGGTTATGAATTCATGGATGTCTCTATTTTCACTAAAACTGACTGGAAAGGAATGGACTAACACAATGACTACAACAATGGCCTTAAACACAGAAATGATCGTGGGGATAGTTCTGGTCCAAACAAAGGTGGACTCTATTGAACATCTGGTTGCTGTGAGTGAGAACCTCCTGGAAGGCGCCTAACAACAACAAGCACCCTCATGTACAGTAGCCAAGACACAGCTACAGACCCTCATTTACCCGGATGACTTCACCGCAGGTGACACTGAAGTGTTTTCATGATGCCTACAGAGATGAAGACCCCGCAGGGATTTTCCTGAAACATTAAAACAAAAAAAAAGAAGAAGAATAAAATAAAAACATAGCTATCCCAGAGATGGAGAAAATAAATGTTCCCAGGCTGGAAGGAAGCCCTATCATATAGAATTAAAAGTTTAAAAACCTTGGTTATGTATTTTTGCTCTATAAAGAACAAAAATTGCTAATGAGACCACTAGCCTACTGTGAGGTCTTCCCTCCTGCCTGCAAAATGATCTGGCTCTTCTTGGTCACTCATAAAATCTAAAACCCACATGTGCAGTCAAACAAAAGGGGAAAGGAATGTGGGGGGAGCTGCTTCCCACAAACTAACCCAGGGGTTTCTTTCTCACCAATCTTTCTTGAATCCAACTCTATTGACCCCTTGACTTTAAATGAGCACCTCATTTACTTGCCATAAAAATATGCTACTTTGCCTTCTGTTTGTTCTATTAAATTCATGGAAACATTTGCAGCATAGGTTAATGTACATGTAGAAACAACCTCTGACAAATCTATCTATATATTTGGGGGAATAGTCTCACTCTATTTTTCACAGCTTCATGGAGCTTCCAGGGGTGTGTTAGCCCAGGTTGACTAGAGAAACAAATTCATAGACAGTCATATGTGTATAAGAAAGAGCTTTATATAGAGTAATTCTATATGAAGGAAACATCCCAGGCCAGTTCAGATCAAGTTAATAAGTCCTATATTATCTCATATGTCTGTCACCAATCTATAAATTACTCTTCAGACTCATACAACACATGCAATGATGCTGAATGCAGGAAGATCACAGACCAGTGGGTGGAAAATCTTATGGATCCAGTGGCAGTGGAAGCATCTCAGCACTGGCGTGGCTCTCCACATGGCTCCTCAGGCAAGGGCTCTGGCAAGCTTCAGCATGGCTTGTCAACAGGAATGTCTCACAGGGAGAGAGTGTTTCTGGCCTCCAATGAGCTATTTCTCTCCATCGTGCCTCCAAATGAGGTCATCAAGTTGTGACTTGATTGACAGGCTAGACTCTAACTTGACAGGCGATCATGTAACTGTCACAGACCACCCCTATGTCAACAATTCTACATAACTCTTTATCCATACATAATTTTTAAAGCAAAGATGATGATCAAATCATATTCATGTGAAAAACAGGATAAAACTAAAATGCATACAACTCAAAATGTGCCAGGCTCACTTAAAGATAAGTGAACAAAACAAAAATATTCTATGCCTAACAATTGCAGTTAAGTAAAATGTAAACCTTATTCTTATAATCCTATGAATATATTCCTCCACCTATGAAAGTTTGTAAGCCAGCCACTTCATGCCTTTATCCTCCCAATTTTGGGTATACAATTTCTATAATGCTCACTTATACCAACCCAGTGCTCTGAGGAGACAAATGTGTTCTTTAATGAGAAGAATCTGTATTCCAGTTGGAGCATAAGCAAAGTCTGTATCCATAAACAAAGTGAAATCAGGACAGACCATCCATAAAGTCAACATTGATATGCAACAGTTCAAAGGTTCAAAAATCTTCTCTTCATCTGGTTGGGTTCTGGTCAATTCAGTTCTGGCCACCTTCCTTGGTCTCACCAGGGTGCCCATTGGTTGCTTTGCTTTTAGACCATGGGCCCCATCACCCATTCTCAACAAACCTAGGCCCCTTGTGCTAGATTATGAACTTCAGACCAGTTAACCCACTCTCGTTTTCTCCTCTAGTCCCTGTGAACCAGGTCCATGGGTGTCAGTGGCCAGACTCAACAAGCGGATTCAGGTGGCCACCTGGCAAACACTTCAACCTGCCCAGAGGCTCCCTTTAACCGTTAAATCCTAGAGCAGCGATTTCCTTCCATGGCTCCTTTCCAGCTACTGGCACAAACCATTCATTCAAAATTAAAAAAAACCAAAAGGGCTTCTTTTTCCCCCCTTCAATCTGTCAACATTCCCCTAGGAAAGTCTCTTCACCTTTCAATGTCCTGAGCACTCAAGACACTGGGTGGGGCTTATCTTTTGAGAGCCTTCATTGGAGGCTTGTCCCAAACCCATTTAAAGATCCAGTTTTAATGGCTGAAGGCTAGTGGGCTTATAAGCTCTCCATTTTCAGACTTCCCAATAATTATTTCTATCAATCATTATATCAATAACAATAGGCAGAAGAAAACAGCATAAACATCATACAGCTAGATCCTAAACTCAATTCTTAAAACAGTCAAGGTCAGTCCTTGACTATCATATCTGAATTCTTAGCTAAACTATTCCATTGATACAAAATGTCTCTAGGCCTCTGAGTGAATCAAGCCAGGGCCAGGCTTTCAGCCAGACATTTTTACCCTCAGCCAGCCATTTTCACTAAGCAGCATGGCCTCTGAGAAATCAAGGGGCAATTTCTACCCCTGAGCTCAAAATATATATTAGCAATATTCATTTTTGCCACTTCAAACAGGAATAACCAAAGACAACAACCAAAGAAAATAATAAAAACTTTAACTTCCCATATTCTTTTCAGAAAATAATCCAGTAAACAGAGTGGGCATATTTGACCTCTGGCTAGCCAAAGGAAAAAAAATACCAGGAGGCAAAGGTCAAAAAGCATCTGTCCTCCATCTTTATGATTTATTTTTCTAGTACCCCACTCCTAGTACCATAAGGTATTAGTTCGGGTTGACTAGAGAAACAAATTCATAGACATTCATGTGTATAACAAAGAGCTTTATATAAAGAGTAATTGTATATTGATAAAATATCCCAGCCCAGTTCAGATCAAGTTCATAAGGCTGATGTTAGCCCATATGTCCGATAGTAGTCTATAAATTCCTCTTCAGATTCACACAACAGATGCAATGATGCTAAATGCAGGAAGATCACAGGCCAGTGAGTGGAAAGTCTTATGAATCCAGTGGCAGTGGAAGCATCTCAGCACTGGCATGGGTCTCCACATGGTTTCTCCAGTTCCAGGATTCTGGCTCCATCAGCCTAGCTCCATGTGGTTTGTCAACAGGAATGTCTCACAGGGAGAGAGTCTATCTGGCCTCCAGAAACTATTTATATCTGTCGCACCTCCAAATGAGGCCATGAAGCTGCGAACTGATTGACAGGCTAGACTCCACCCCTTCCTTAAATTGGCAGATTGTGTAACTGCCACAAGGGGCAAAGTTATGAAAACCTCTTAGACATAAGAAAATTGCTTGAGGGAATGCCTCACTCATCTAGGGGCTCAGGTCCATGGTCTAAGAGGACATCAAGGGCAACTGGTATAGCACAGTCCACAAAGACAATGTCCTATAGCCTATCTGCGTGAGTGGTGCCTGGGATCTTAAAAGTTTATGAGTTGCCATCGCAGTGCAACTATTCATCTCTCCCTGTCCAGAGAATAGATGCAGCAAATGAAGACACAGGGAAACAATTAGTCCTATGAACTAATGGAACATGCAAAGATCAGTGTCCACAACCCCGAGACGAGAAGTGGATGGTGCCCTGCTACCACTACCAACTTCTCTGAGAGGTATCACTTGAGAAGGTCCTGGGTAGAGTGCAGAAAAATGTGGAACAAAACTCAAAATCATAATAAAAGAGAAAAGATCAGAAACTGAGAGGAACTCTCAAGATTAAGATCATTACTCTCCTTTTAGGTTTGGAAATAACCCTTATGGCTCAATTTTCAGTGGGCAGATCTGTAAGGAGAACAATAACACCAGGGAGGTCTGCACTCTTAAGAGACTGACCTCAAAGGGTATTCATCCAAAGGGAAGATCAGAGGATTAGGAAAGAGGAAGTGAAAGAGGAAACAGAGAGGAAGGGAAAGAAGTGGTGTTATCTTGTGGGGACTGCAATCAATGAGATGAAACAAAATGAGTGTAAACCATTGGATGGAAATGGATTTGCTTTGTAAACTTTCACCCAATTCACAACAAAACATTTTTTTAAAAGACAAAAGGAATTTTTTACTATGGAGCAATATAATGCATTATAAGAAACTGTGAACTTCCAAACACTACTTGCTGAGGAATCTCAACATGGAAATGATGTAAGCAATTAAAAGAGCACTGATATCAAATGGCTAAGTGTTCAGCTGTGAACAGAAAGGTCAGTAGCTGGAGCCCACCAACCACTCCGGGCAAGAAGAAAGTGGCAATCTTCTTCCATGAAGATTATAATCTAGTAAACTCTATGGGCCATTTCACACTTTCCTCGAGGATCACAATGAGTTGGAATCCAATGGATTACAATGGGTGTCAGTAGGCATAACCTGACACAGATAGTTGCATATTCAATCATGTATATTATTATAGAATTAATCCCCTCATATGCAAGTATAACAGATATAATAAATAGCTACACAAATAAGCAACATCATGATAAGTGGAGAAAAGATTGAAGTCAACAAGGATTTCAGTTTGCTTGAATCTTCATTCAATGCTCATGGGAACAGCAATCAAGAAATCAAATGAAGTATTTCTTTTGGCCTTGTTAGAGCACAGAAGTCACTTTGAGGACCAAGCTGCCATAATATTTTTATGGTCTGATATGTATATGAAAATTGAAAAATTAATGGTCTAATTTGTATGTGAAAATTGAAAAATGAATAAAGAAAAGACAGAAGAAGAATTGATGCATTTGAATGATGGTGTTGACAAAGAATACTGGAAGAACAAACAAATCTGTCTTGGTTGACCTTCGGCCAGGATACTCCTTAGAAGCATGGGCAATGAGACTTTGGCTGACATACTTTGGACATGCTCTTGGGAGAGAGAAGTCTCTGGAAAAGGACACTTGGTAGAGGGTCATCCAAAAAGAGTAAGACCCTCAAGGAGATGGACTGACACATTGGTGGCAGCAGTGTACTCAAACGATTGTGAAGATGGTGCTGTAGGATTGGGCAGTGTTTTGTTTTGTTTTACATGTAGTTGCCATGAGTTGGAACCAACTCAATGAGACCTAACAACAACAGCTATCTAGATCTTTCCTTCTGTAGAGGCATCTGTTGGTGGACTCAAACCTTCAACATTTTAGTTAGCAGCTGGTGGTGTTTTCTTCTTGTACCTTCCAAGGGCTCCACCTAAACAAGCAGACCTGCGGAAACAGCAGCCATTGGGAAGGAGAGGCAGCAAGCGAGGACAGCGAGTTGCTTGCCCATTTTCTAATAATTCTTTTTCATCCATTAGGGACTCTGATATCCCGGGTGCTGATTTCACTTAATGGTCAGCCCTTTAGGGAAACACGTTATCTTTCTCTGGATGCTAAAATATATATTTATAACATATAGATGGGATTTGGGACCAAAAAATGTCTTCTCAAGAACACAACCACTAATGACCCAGAGACTTGAGAGAATACAATATTTAGCTTGAATTCATTACTGCATATAGCAAATAATTATCAGTGGGGTAATGAGCTAATGAAAAACTTTTTTGCCCACCTCTACACATGCAGGTTAATTTGAAAATATGAGCAGGTAGTGTATGCACACCTGTGATGGATTAGAGGTGATAACCTTATTGAAAAATAACTTAATCGAAGAAATCCTGTATGCCACCCCCTTCCCTTCCATTCCTGCCCTGTTCTGGGCCCAGAGAGGTTGACCCCTATTAACGATATCACCTGGTGTGTGGTTGTTACATAATCTGATGCCAACTTGAGACTATTACGAGTGAAAGGGTGGAGTTTAGCTTGTCAATCAGATTGCAGCTCGATGACTTCATTTGGAGGCACTATGGTGATAAATAGCTCACTGGAGGCAAGAGACTATCTGCTTCATATTCCTGATGACAAGACACATTGAGCTATTCTAGAGCCCAGGAGCTGGAGGAGCCACATGGAGACCCACCCAAGTGCTGAGATGCTTACACCACCACTGGATCCACAAGACTTTCCACCCACTGGCCTGTGATCTTCCTGCATTCGATGTCATTGCATGTGTTGTGTGAGTTCAAAGAGGAATTTATACACTGGTATTGGACATAAGGACTAATATTGGACTTATGAACTTGATCTGGACTAGGCTAAGATATTTTCTCAATATGCAATTGCTCTTGTATATCAAGCTCTTTCTTATGCATATATGCATGTCTGTGAATTTCTTTCTCTAGTCAACCCAGACGAACATGCCTGGGCATCATTACTGTGTTCCAATTTCATTTGGCAGTGGGAAGGTCCAGCAAGATGTCAGATGACAGAAAGAGGTTCCCCTCCCTGCAACACTTTCCTCCTTATCTCCAAATCTCAATGGAGAGCAGCCAATACCCTTTCCAGCTGCTAGATCTTCAAACATAAGGATAGTAATGGTTTCCTGTAGTAATCAGTCTCAAGGTAATTCACCATACCAATTCTGATGTTTTCCAACATCCTTGTAAGTAAACTCTTCATGAGACTTTTTGAAGCACCCAGGATGGATATTGTTTCCTGCCAGGACTCTGAGGGATACAGTGACTAGCTGCTAAGTACTGTACTAGGTGATTCTCTAGTTAATCCTCTCAGGTACCCCACATGTTGGAATTGAAACCTTGCTGTTATAGCTGGGTAAATAGAGGCTCAAAAAAATTATACAACATGCCAGCCACCATCCATCCACCAGGTTTTGAAACCTGAGCCCATTTTAGGAGTTCTCCAGCATTTCACATAGTGTTTCCGTAACTTGCTTAGCACATTCTTCAAAGTTCAGGCTTATAAAAGGTAAGGGCTTGCCTGAGGTATTCCTGCCAAGTGGAACAAACACCTCAGAATCGAACATGGAAAGTTTGGGAGCTAAGTTTTTATTTCCCTCTTTCCAACCACTTTCTGTCAATTTCACAGGAAAGGTTATATGCTGTGAAAACTCACCATCAAAGCAAATGGGTTTGCGGAGATGCCCATCTGAGAGGTTATTTTTCTGCAGCTAGTAATTTGCCGTTGTCCTAGGAGCTGTACAGAGACAGTGAAGAATTGGTATATTCAACTGAGGCGCTAATAAGTTTACCATGGTTTGCTCTATTTGCAAGATTCATTTTGACAAATAGTTTCAGTTCTTCTGGAATTCAGATTTGGGGCTTTCGTGGAGTTTGGTGTATCCCACCCTAAATTGGTTTGCATCGGGCTTTCAAAGAATTCTATGCAGTCAGTTTTGAGGAATAGAAATGCCAAGGTCAGACCAGAAGTTGTGTTTTAAATCATTATTGGGTAATTGTGGTGTTGGCTCCATTTCCATGACGTGTCCATAAAATGTGGGATACAGATTTTGGACCTCCTTTTCCTCTTGGGAATATTTGAGTTGAAAGGGACTCAATGGCAATGAGTTTTTGTTTTTAGTTTTTCTGAAATGCAACCCCAGTTTGCAAATCATGCATTCAATAAAGGCTGATTTTCATTGTTGACTTTATTTTATGCTTTTGTTTATTTTACTTTAACAATTCCTATACTCTGTTACTGCTGTCTGGGATTTTGAGCCAATGCTACCTCACAGCAACACCATGTGACAGAGGAGAGCTGCCCCACAGCATCTCCTTGGTCATATTCTTACCAACCGACCTCTTCTTTTATCTTCCCTCTCTTTCTATTCCTGTTCTGTTCCCCCCCTGCCTCTTATTCCTGGATTTATGCCCTACCTCCTATCTCTATTGACTATTTCTGTTGAGTTTCTCTTCCCATCTTAACCTACTGCCATTTCTGGGAAGTAGGCTCTTATCGGAGCCAGAAAATGAATGCACCATTTACAGGGAGATTGGAGACCTGTCGTTTGGAAGGCCCAATGAGAGACTTAAACCTGCTGTCTTCTCTTCTCCTGAGTCTTGTCTATCAACTCCTAGTTTCTCACTGTGTTAGTCTGGGTACTTTAGAGAAACAAATCCACAGAAACTAATGTATAAGAGAGAGTTTTATATAAAGGTTAAGTGCGCATTAAGAAAACATCCCAACCCAGTGCTGCCCAAGCCCACAAGTCCAACATTAACCCATATGTCCAACACCAATCCACAAAGTCCTCCTCCATCTCACAAAACACACACAATGATGCCGACTACAGGAGGAAAGCCGAGTCAGTGAATGTGTAAGCATCTCAGAACTGGCAGGGTCTCCACACGGCTGCTCCAGCACCCAGGGCTACATCAGGGTAGGTCCATGTGGCATCTCCTCAGGGATGTCTTGTAGTAAGTGAGCCTTGCCAGCTAAAGCAGGGAACTGGCTAAGGCAGCTGCACCCTGGTCCGACCATCAGAAAGCAAGAGAACTGAGAACTAGAAAGGCGAGGCTCACTGAGCCATTTATCCCTCCACCCTTCAATTAATCCCACATGTGTTTATTGGCAATGCTGGCACAATAAACTATCTACCTCAAAGACTAAGACAGGAGGCAAGGGCATGGCATGGGGTGGGAGTGGGGGTGGGGGACTGGGACAGACCCAGGGAGCGAAAGACTTCTTTGTTTTCTTTAAAAATGTACTTATCTCACAAGTTTTTGAAGTCACACACACATGTGCATACACATACACACAAGGATAAGTAAAAAGTATTGTTACAAAATCATAGATAACTGTAGTAAACCAAATATCAAAGCATGGAGCTATTTTTGACATACCTTCTCTCTAGCGCTATATACTTCCCAAGGCATTGTTTCTATCTCTCTAGCCCTTCTACAAATTCTGAATTTTTTGGTTTACATTATATCAAAACAGAAGCTTGGGCATCTTCCAGGGACTTAAGTAGCACTCCTTTGTAATGTTCTTGAGTTTTGGAAACAAAAAGAAGTCTGAGATGGGCCATAGTAGGGCTGTAGGGAAGAAGACGTGGCAGTTTCCAAGGAGAGTCTCATAGGGCCGCTCTTGCCAGTCTCAAAGAAGGAGCAGGTGCATTGTCAGGAAGAAAAATACTTTTTCTTAGTGCAATTTTTCTGACCTTTTTTCTCACCAATGTAATTTTCCACTTTCATGAAAGTTCTTGAATAGACGCCCTCTGGGGCACAGTTGTGAAAACATCTCAGACATAATCAAACACCTTCAGGGAAGGAGTCACTGGGCCAGCAAAGCCAATTGACAACGCCTAGTGCCCAGTGTTCTGTATTCAATTTTCCCGGGTGGCACGTGGGGTCTTAAACACTACGGGGTAGACATCTAAGGGGGAACGTTGGGCTCTTCCCTCCAGCAGAGAGAAGAGTGCTGCAAACCCAAAGGTATGTGGAAACAGTTTACAAGACTGAGAGCATCCCCCAGAGCATCCGGAGACCAGAGCGCTAGACAACTGCTCTGAAAAAGATCATCTTAGAAAATCCTGGATAGTGTGGGAGAACAATATAGAAAAGAACTCAAAATCAAGAGACCAGTCTTCCTGGTCAGATAGAAATGGTGAGACCCACCAGTTTTTAGTCACCTCTCAGTAATGGAATTGAACTTACCCCTGTGTTATTATAGCCAACCATTTAAGATCAAAAGGGCAGCATTTTTTTTTTCCAAGACAAAAGCTCAGAGGGTTAGGAAAGATGAAGGAAAGTGTGGCAGTTACATAATCTCTTGTCAACTTGCAAAGGAGTGGAGTCCAGCCTGTCAATCAGGTCGCAGCTTGATGACCTCATTTTGAGGCACAATGGAGGTTAACAGCTCACGGCTGGCCAGACACACTCTCTCTGCTACACCTTCCTGTTGACAAGACACACGGAGTCACACTGATGGCAGCCAGAGCCCTGGAGCTGGAGGAGCCATGTGGAGACCCATGCCATTGCTGAGATGCTTCTACTAACCCTGGATCCACAAGACTTTCTACTCACTGGCCTGTGCTCTTCTTGCATACAGCATCATTACATGTGTTGTGTTGAGTCTGAAACTGGTATCAGACATATGGGCTGATACCGGACTTATGGACTTGATGTGGGCTGGGAAAATTAAATATTTTCTCCATATTTAATTCCTCTTTGGTATAAAGTTGTCTATTTCACACACATGAGTGTCTCTAGTCGACGCAGACTGACAGAGAAAGGAAACAGGAAACACCAGGACAAAGTGGAGAAGGCGGTGCATAGAGGAGAGTGCAATGGATGAGCTCAAACAAAAGGCTTATGAGCTGCTGAAGGTGACACTGTTGATCTGCTCTGTAAACTTTGCCCTTGTTCACAATGAAACGTTTGGAAAACAAGAGTTGGGGTAGGCTGGGCTGAGTGAAGCCCTGGTGATAGTCTTATATTCTTCAAGAAAACCTTATCTAAACATCCCCTTTGGGGTCCTCAGAAACAATGGTTACACATTAGGAACACCAAGGGAGAGAGAGATGTGGCAGCCTGCTTCCACACCGATTGATAGCCTTGGAAATGCTATGTGACACTTCTAATCTGTCGTATAGGGTTGATCAGTTAGAAGCGGCTTGAAGGCAGTGGTTTGAGGATGGCAGAGTGCTTTTAGAACTCATCATCAAGACGTATCTCCGATGAGTTACAGCAGGCTTTCTGGGCATGGAAACCAGGCATCATTATTATTTTTTTAAATCCCAGGTTATTACCATGTACAGCCAAGATTTGGAGACAATGTCTTGGGGTTTCTGGCTAATATTTCAATATTTCAGCATCCTGAATTGCTCAAGCAACAAGACAAACCACCGTGGGGTTTAATTATAAGTAACCACTTTGTTGTAAACATCCAAATCATGCACAATGTCTACTTGATCTTTAATGTTAAGTAAACTGCCCTTCACTTTGAAACAATTATACCAACCCTTACTCAATACATTCTTCATCATAACCATAATGATTTGCTGCATGCACAGCTTGTAAGTCAGGGGAAAGGCTTTGAGCCTTTTCTTGCACTCACCGGCACAAACACAAACCCACGGCTACTCGAGTGCATCCAACTCATGGTGGACCTTCAGGGCAGAGTAGAACTGCCCCTGGGTTTCTGAAGCTCTGAGTCTTCACTGCAGCCTCTCATCTTTTTCCTATCACAGAGCGGCTGGTGTGTTTGAACTGCTGACCTTAATGGTAACTGCTCATTATACTATTCCACAACCCATGATTACCAAGGCTCCTGCATAGTTCTGTTTTGATTTACTTAAAAATTCCACTTAAAGATGCATTTAGGAGTAGATCCCTTTATAGCCTGGGAATTGTTTGTATTGGCTTTGGATGTGGTTTTAATTTTCCCCCAATAATGTTTGTTTGTTTTTTTGTAGATTCCTTCTTCCACTTCTCCTATCTCAATTCTAGGAACTGTCCAAAGGATTGTGGGCAAAGCTGAACAAGATGGAAAGAACATAGAGATGGCCCTGGCAGGTGGAGCCGAGGTCTGCCTCCTCCGCTTGCGAACTGAGTGCTCAGGACTAAAGCACGTGGAGTCTTGGAGCCATTTTTTTTTAAAAGATGTAAAAATGGAGACAGCACTGACTTTTAGAAGGCTGATTTTCAGTATAAATAACTTCATAATGCTGTAGGCAACAAAAGGCGATAATGCAAACAACACTCCAGACAAGCATTACATCTAAGGCTAAAAAAGACCCCATGGAATCTCCTTAAAACAATAGTTTCACTAGGAAGGAACATCTGTCTTGAGCATTGCACTCTTTTTAGAACTATCCATTGCACTCTTTTTAGAACTGACAATGGTAACTGGAAGGATTAAATGGGACATTTACGAAGCAGTGAGTTTTTGTTAATAAGGGAATAATAATCTGGAGAAAGAGGGTGTTATTATTAAATTGTGGACCCCCCCATATGCTATATGTTTTAGCTTCTATGCTTGTGATCATAATCCCACTTGGGAATGGGTTGTCTTTATTACGTTAATGAGGAAGGATTAGTACAGGGTGTGTTTAAGTCTATCTTTTTTGGAATATTAAAAAGCTTCAGTAAGCTTGTGGGAAATAGAGATGGAGGAAGAGAGAGCTTAAAGATCAGGCAGAAGCAGAAGCTTGAAGAAGCTATGCCCTTCCTATAGAGCTGATGGAGAGAGCCTTCCCCCACAGCCACCACCTTGAATTTGGATTTCTAGCCTCTTCAATGGCGAGGAAATAAACTTCCATTTGGTAAAGTGCCCCCCTTTTAGAATTTCTGTTATAGTAGCACTAGATAACTAAAACAAAGGGCGGAACTGGTTGTACAATTAAAAGGATGAACCTAGTGTCACTGAATTATATACATTGTGAAGTGGTGTATGAGCTGCTGTTCATATTCTCAACACCAACAACAAATAAATTAAACAATATACTGCTGGATTGCTAACTCAAAGATTGGTGGTTCAAACCCATGAGCCACTCCTAGGAGAAAGATGAAGCTGTCTGCCCCAGAAAAAACTTTAGAGCCTCAGAGAATGCATACAGGGTCATTAAGAGTGGGAATCAACTAGATAGCAGTGGGTTTACTCTATCGATAACAGCTGAAACGAGACATGTCATTTACATATGTAATAGAACACATTTGTCCTTCTTCAGCTACAGTGTTAACAGTGTTCATTTTGAGGTTTACAGCCATCCCTGGGGAGACATGCAATAGATTTGAAGCTTCTTTTACTTGCTGTCAGGGCACGGGAGGCTCTAACTTCGGTCAGTGTCAGAGAAATGGCTGTGCGCTCAGCAGAGCAGGGGTGAAGGTGTAACCGAGTGAGGCTGCAGCTCCTCACTTTCCCCACTGAATCCATAGTTCCTCCTCCTCAGCTTTGCATTTACATCTGTATTTTGTATGTGTAATGCATACATTTTTTTACTTCCATTGCCCATAACATTTTATAAAAACTTATTGTGAAGGAGGTGACAGTTTTCAGAGCAGATCATAGTTTGACATTCAACAATTCAGACACATTTTGATTCAACTCATCCAGGGCAATCCCCTCGAGGCACCATTGCTTGTCTCTCCTCCTCCCTGCGCATCCTCTTTCCACTTCCCCTTTGCACATCATGGAGGTAGGTTCAGTTCTAGACCAGAAGGGTAAGTGGGGGAAGGAGGAGAGAGTGCCATCAGTCCCTACCTGACCAGTAAGCCTGGTCTATTTTGATTTTGAGTTGTGCTCCACATATTTCTCTCCCTATTATTTACATGAGTGTGTATACATAAACAAAGGCATTCGGCATGTATGTATGTGTGTGTATACACCTACACAGATGTACTTAATGCCTTTGTGTGTATATATGTATATGCATATGTATATAATACACAAATATAATACAAATACACACAAACATGTACAATGCCCTTTCTTTTTCACATGCCTTTCAATTATCACGCCTTTCCCTGGGCTGTACTCTTTCATTCCCATCCCCACCCCCACCACATGGACGCCCAAGAGCCTTCGTTACCGCAGATTCCTCAAGCCAGTCTGTTTTTCAGTCTCTTCTTTTTTCGCTCCAGTAGCATCTGGTTTTCAGATATTTCACAAAACCTTGACAAGCACTGAGCCATAGAAACCACTTAGGGCAAAGGGAATATTTACATACCATTATCCCCCAAATGTGAGATTTCTACAGCAAACAGTGCTTATTTGTAGCACACACCCAAATGTAAGCATCTATGCTAAACACTGGCCACCTTTTACGAGATCGATGACTATGCACAGACGTTGGCAGTATTTGTTTGGGGCAGTCCATTGCACACTATCAAGAAAATGCCCGCTCCGTTCCTCAGCATGCACTGTTCACTCCTACAGACCGGAATGCTCGCAGAAGGCATACTGCACTGAGCAGTGCGCCTGAAGCTTGCATCAGATTTGCCCTAAGACACACAAACGCAGAGTCCATCCACCCGTACCCCAACAGGAAACAATCTATACATGAAAAATTCCAAATGATTTGTTCCTGGTATCACCTCATAGGCAAAATCACAAATGGTTTTCTTTCCATTCATGCCCACCTGAAAATGTCAAAGTGCAGGCATTGAGCACATTCTCCTTTGAGGGAGCATCTGAAACGGACTGGCCTGGACTCACCTGGCAGAAGGCAGACAGCAAGGAGCGGAAGGGCAGTGGAGCAGCTGGGCCTGCAGCACGTGCATTAGACACAAAGCCATCGTTGGCTGTTTTTCAAGACAGAGACAGGGGTGCCACAAAAGATACCGTGAACTCCTTATATGGAAAGAAGCCAAGCTGGAGCAGCAAGCAGAGCGGGCGGAATTAAATGTGCAGATTAAACCAACAGCTTGCTGTACGTGCAACAGCTAAGTTCAGTGCTTTCTGACCCATTGCTAATGGCAGGCTTGGCAGAGAAGTAAATAGTGGCCTGGGTGACATCGGGCCTGGCAGAAGGCAGGCCAGGGCAGCATTTGCCTACTGGCTCTCTCTTCCCCCACCCTTCATCTCTGTTTCCCCTCTCCCTACAATCGGAGACACATCTACAAGTAGCTCTTCTTGTGCAGAAGGAAAGGCTGTATTACTGCTTGGTCCGGAGAGGTCAGCATCCTTGAGAAGGAAGTTGGACGACTGAGGACTATTGGGCCTGGCTTTGCTGCTGACAGCAGAGTGTTTGGAATGAGGGCAGTGATTCCTGACTCCTGCACAGACTCTTGAGCGTTGTTGCGGGGAGTGGTCACGTTGGTTCTGACTCAGAGTGGCCCCACGTGGAACAGTAGGAAGCCCTGCCGGGTCCGGCCCCATCCTGGGGTTGTCGTCATGTCTGAGCCTGTCAATCCATCCTTCCTCTCTGTCGCTGCCCCTCTACTTTACCAAACCTGAAGTCTTTTTCCAGGGACTGGTCTCTCCTGATAACATATCAAAGTGTCACCATCCTTGCTTCTAAAGGGCATTTTCACTGTACATTTTCCAAGACAGATTTGTTTGTTCTTTGGCAGTCCATGGTACTTTAATATCCTTCGGCAGCACTTTAATTCAATTGCATCTATTGGACTTTGGCCTTCCTTATTTAATGTCCAACTTCACAAGCATATGAAGCGATTGAACATACCATGGGTTTGGGCAGGCACACCTTAGTTTTCAAAGTAACCTCCCTGCTCTTCAATACTTTAAAGAGGACGTGTGCAGTAGATTTACCCAATGCAATGCGTTGTTTGATCTCTTGACTTTTGCTTCCATGAGCATTGATTGTGGATCCAAGAAATACAAAATCCTCGACAGCTTCAATCTATTCTCTGTTTATAGAAATGTTACCTGTTGGTCCAACTGGGAGGATAAGTGTTTTCTTTTGAAAAGTAAGAATGATACTTTGAGTGCAATGGCGGCTCTGACTCAAGTCTGGTATTTTCAATGACCTCATATGCATGTGACAGTTAGACACCAAATAAAGAAGCTTGTGAAAGAATTGGTGTGTTTGAATTATGGTGATGGCAAAGAGCACTGAAAATAGCGTGGGCTGCCAGAAGAACAAACAAATCTGTCCCGGAAGAAATACACTCAGAAACTCCTTTGACATGTCATCAGGATATCAGTCCCTGGAGAAGGACATCAAGCCTGGTAAAGTAGAGGGGATACAGAGAAGAGGATGACCTTGGACAAGATGTATGGCCACAGTGGCGCAACAATGGGTTCAAACGTAAGAACATTTAAGAGGATGGTGCAGGACCAGGCATTGTTTCCTTCTATTGTACATATGGTTGCTATGGGTCAGAAACAACTTAGTTGCATCTAACAACAACAATAACAAAAAATACATATATCAAAGGATCCTAAAAATGTCTGTTCTCACTAATATATCTGTTATCGTTTTTATTGTATATAGCCTTGAGAGTGATTCTAGTTTCTGCCCAGAAGATTGGCAGCTATCCCCCTTTTGGAATCTGTATGTGGGGACAATGGTCTCCCCCAACCATCACCCTCTCTGGTCCATGGGGGACTAGGCTTTCTTCTGGTTTGTCCAGGCAATCTGGTGGTGATTCCAGCAATGACCCTTGGCCAGATCACACCTGCCCTTGTGATGAAAGCTTTACTCACAAGATTTCCAAGGGACAGGCAGCAAAGCCTAGGAGTTGCCTCGGGGGAAGAAGGATACAGAGAAAGTTAAGTTTAGCAGCTACTGTAAACACCTGTGAGGAGCTCTGATGACTTAGTGGACTACACATTGGGCTGCTAGCCACAAGGTCAGCATTTCAAACCCACCCATCTCTCCCCAGAAGAAGCTCTCTAGACTTAGAAAGATGTACAGCCTTGGAAACACACTCGGGAGTGGTTCTGTTCTGTCCTGAAAAGTCTCTGTGGGCTGGAATAGATTAGATGGCAGTGAGAGAGCACCTATGCGCATGAATCCTGAGATACCTTTCAGGTTCTCGCCACGGTGTAAGGCCACTGACAAGACAGAGGTGACCACCCATCAGGTCCCCTTTCTTGGCTCCAGCCTCACGCTCTCTATTACTCTGAGGGATGTAGAAATTGGCTGAAGTAGCCCCAGGCAGAGCCTGCACCGCATCCCTGGCCCTCCGCAGCGGCTCTGACCACGAGTCTGGGTGTGGGCTTCACTCCCACGAAGAGCTCTCCGGGCACTCTCTTCTCTTTCAGGTTTGGGACAATGGGAACTCGGGGAAAACCGCCGTAATGAAAAAAAATATATACTTCTTTCCCACACAGATGTGAGGATGGATATCATACCTGTGTTTTTCTAATACTATTATTTATTTGTTTTCTATTAGTTTACTAATAGTTTAGCAATACGAAACGGTTTCCTATTGCTGCTGTAAAAATTACCAAAAACTTTTAAACATTTGAATTTATTATCTCACAGTTCTGCAGGTCAGAAGGCTGATGCCAAGTCTCACTAGGCTACAATCAAGTTGCCAGCAAGGCTGTGTTCCTTTCTTGGGGGCTCTGATTATTGGGGAGAATCGGTTTTCCTTTCTTCTCCAGCTTCTAGAGACTGCCAGCATTCTCCGGCTTGTCGTTCCTTTCCATCTTCAAAGCCAACAATGGCCAGTGGTGTTTCTCTCATATCACATCAGTTTAACACTGACCCTTCTATCATCTAGTCCTGTGTTTAAGTACCCTTGTCACTGCATAAAGGAGTCCCAGTGATTCAGAGGGTTAAAGCATTGGCTTTGAGCCCAAAGGCTGGTAATTTGAAACCCACCAGCCACTCCACTGGAGAAAGATGAGGCAGGTTGCTCCCATAAAGATGTACAGCTCAGAGGCTTGATGGAGCAGTTCCATTATGTCCAACAGGGATTCTAAGAAGTAGAATGAACTCAACGGTGTGGAGGGCTAATTACATGGGGCCGGCCTCAGTGGTTCAGTATCATCATCTCATTTGAATGTCAAGTGAGTAGCAAACTTAATTTCTTACACAATCTTCATTCCCATTTGTCATGTAACAAAATATATGTCTCTAGGACTAGGTGGTAGACATCTCTGGGGGTGGGGCTTATTTTGTCTACAGCAATACCTAAAATGTACCCACAGTTTGCCTATTGATACCTTCTCTAATACACTTTCCTGTTTCCAGTAATGGCACTTCAATTGATCTTTACTAATCTTAAAGAAATTAGAAATTATTTAGAAAAATTCTTTTTGTCGTTCATTGTCTATGAATAAGCAGCATCAGCATCACCCAGGTGTTGTTAGAAATGCAAATCATCTAGCCTCTTCCCAGGCCAATTGGATCAAAGACCTGGACTTTAACCAGATCCTCCAGGGAATCCCTATGCACTGATTCAGAAAATCACAACTTAAGATAGCCTGACCATTTCTGCAAAACTAATTGCAAATGTATAGGCAAAAATTGTACTGGAAAAGCCCCTGAAGTTCAGAAAACAAAAAACAAATAAAAAGAACAAACTCACTGAAATCAATTCTATGCTGACTCATAGCTATGCTATAGGGCAGGGTAGAACTGCCTGAGTTTTCAAGATTGTAACTCTTCATGAGAGTAGAAAGCCCTGTTGTTTCCTGAGGAGCAGCTGGTGGTTTCAAACTGTGGACCTTGAGCTTAGCAGCCCAATGTCTAACTACTATGTCACTAGAGAGTTTAAATACTTTGGTGAAGTTACTTAGTGCAGAGCTTCTTAAACTGCCCTGCATGTTAGAATCACCTGGGGAGCTGTAAGAACTTTCAGCCCCAGGTTGCATCTTGTACCAATTAAATTAGATTCTCTGAAGGTGGTCCATTGGTAGTCATTTAAAAAAAATTCCTCAGGTCTATTCCTTTTAAATCATTCCAGGTGTTTCTAGTGTACAAACAAACAGCTTGGAAAGCCTGAGATTTGGAAGACTTTCAGAGGGGCAAGAGTCAATGGGTGCTACAAATGATCAACATGCTAAACTCTTCACCAAAGGGGTGGCGATGAGGTCCACAGGCACCTGCGAAGGCAGCCCTGACGATCTACTTTGGAAGAATTTGGCCATCGAAAATCCTAAGGAGCACAGTTCTACTCTAACAAGCATGTGATAACCAGAAACAACAAGACGGCAACTGACTTGGATTTATGGTTCAGTGGTGAAGGGTCTAAATTTTATTAACAGATTAACCAGTAGGCCTGCTCAGGATAGGAACAGTTGCAAGGATGCATTCTTTGGAATGAACCATGCAGGGTAGCTATGTTGGAACTGACTCGATGGCACCTAACAGCAATATGCTACACACTAGTCTGCATTAGGAAGGTAGGCAGGTCTCACCCAACCTTTGATGTGGTGAGAAACAGGTTCAGCCGAGGCTGATTAGGAAGCAAGTACAAATAAGTCTGTGTATTTTGCTGACTGGATACTTTGTTCCTGGCTCAATTGGGGGTTTTCAGGATAATCCACATTCTGGTTGCGCAGGAGTATTCTGGTATTGAAGAGTGAAAGTGTGAGCTTGGCAGTGGTCTGCCAATTAAAGGTTGGCATTCCAAACTCACCAGCTATTCCACTAGAGAAAGATGACGCTGTCTGCTCCCACAGAACTTTACAGTCTCGGAAACCCAGTATGGAGTAATTGTGGGCCAGGATCCACTTGATGGCGGTAGATTTGTTGTTGTTATAGCATTTATACCAAAATCCTGCATCTTAGGGGAAAAATCCCCATCTCATGCAAACGAAGACAATTATTCTTGTTTCTTTATGCAAAATCCAATCCATCTCTTTTCAATATAGAGAAAGAGTTGATTCTAGCTTTTCACCCTCACTTTTCCTTCTAGTTTCTTTTTTTATTTTAATCATTTTATTAGGGGCTCATACAACTCTTATCACAATCCATACACACATCAATTGTGTAAAGCGTATTTGTACATTCATTGCCCTCATCATT
>NW_022111373.1:94163001-94177377 GCF_000313985.2 Echinops telfairi
GCACCCTGACTGGCTCATCTCCTCCCCGAGACCCCTCTGCAAGGGATCTCCAGTGGCCTGCTAATGGGCTTGGGGTCTCCACTCTGTCCTTCTAGTTTCTTGTGGAATACACGCTAGGCATGAATAAGCAATCAGAGGCAATGCCTTGAATGTGTGAGTCAAGACAGGCAACTCCACAATCACTTTTAGAACCCAAATCCTTAAGTAAATCCATCTTCTTCTCACAAAGTATATGAAAACATGTTAATGATTCTTAAAAAAATCATTGGTTCATTTAAACTATGGTAATGAGACAATTCTCTTCTGTTCCTTGCGTGCTCCTTTTAGCATAGCTCAACATCCCTCACTTGATTCTCTCATCTTCCAGCATTCCCTACTTAAGGAACATGATTAAGAGGTCTGGGAACATCTGAGATATTTATGAGTTGGTTAGCAACACACACACACACACACACACACATACACACTTTTGCTTGGTACAAGCAAAGAGGACATGAAGCACTTACTGATGAAGTTCAAGGACAGAAACCTTCAGTATGGATTACAACTCCTTGTAAAGAAGGCCAATGTCTTCACAACGGAAACAATAGATAACACCATGATAAACTGAGAAAAGATTGGAGCTGTCCAGAATTCCATCTTGCTTGGATCCACAATCAATCCTCATAGTCAAGAAATCAAATGATGTATTGCGCTGGGCAACTGCTGCACTAGAGCTCTTTCAAGTGTTGAAGAGCAAGAATGTCACTTTGAAGACTGAGGTACACCTAACCCAAGCCACGGCATTTTCCATCACCTCATATACATCTGAAAGCTGGACAATGCATAAGAAAGACCAAAGAATTGATGCATGTGAATTATGTTGTGGACAAAGAATACTGAAAGTACCGTGGACTGCCAGAACTACAAAAAAAAAGTCTGTCTTGGAAGAATTACAACTGGAATGCTCCTTAGAAGTGAGGATGGTGAGACTTTGTCTCAAGCACTTTGGACATGTTATCAGGAGAGACTAAGCCTTGGAAAAGGACATCATAAAGTAAAAGCTAAAGTAGAAGGGTAGCGAAAAGGAGGAGCCCATGAACAAGATATATTGAGACAGTGAATGCAACACTGTGCTCAAATATAACAACAATGGCAAGGGTGATGCCAGGGTTCCCTTCTGTCCTCCATTGGGGTGCAATGAGTCAGCACCAACTCGATGACCCCTGACAACAGCAACCTCTTTTTAAAAAAATATATTTTTAATGAGCAGACAGACAGGGTTCTAAGCTCAGAGCTTCTAAAGGGAAAACACATGGTTCCTCAGTTTTGAAGTGGGTGAAGTGCTTGACTCATTTATTCTGGAGATCTGCTTTCAAACCGTTAACTGAGTTAACAGTTTCAAACAGTTTGTTTGCTAACTGAAAGGTTGGCGGTTCAAGCCTACACAGAGGTGCCTCCGTGGAAAAGGACTGGCAGACAACTTCTGCGAACGCAGCCACTGAAAACCCAACAAGGTGCACCGTTCTCCTCTGAGACAGGAGGCAGAGGAAGGAAGACCTCAGACAAGCGAATGCAATTGAATGACCGTGCTGACACCAGATACTGAAAGCGCCACCGAGTGCAGAAATACAAACAAGTCTGTCTCAGAAGTACAGCCAGAATGCTCATTAGAAGTGAGGATGGCGAGACTCGTGGACTTTGGACATGTTGTCAGGAGAGACCAGGCCTTGGTTGCCATGAGTCAGGGTCTGATGTTGCAAAGCATTTTTTTTTAAAATTTTAATAAAGAGAGCCAAGTGGCTCCACCTGGTCAAGCTGGTCTGCTCCAGACCCTGCATGCCCCATCTCCACAAAGAATCACAAGGTACATGGTGGCTGGCTAGTCACCAAAGGGCCACCTCTCATTTTCATCTACAAATGCCTGACTCACAGCAAAATTGAAGCCTCATTTCCACTTTCAGCCTCCCTACTGACATTGATTTGCATTAAAGTGATACAAAAGTGCACTCACTGTGAAAAAAAATGAACTCAGTCAATATTTAGATGGAAAACATTATCTTCTCAATATTTGGGCTGTGTGCTCAGAAAACTTGAAGGGAATTGTGGCTCAGGGGGAAAGGGGAGGGGAGGGAAAAAAGGGGAGAATTTGCCATGTCTAATCCCCCAATGCACTTCCAGGTTCCGCCTGGCCACATGCCCAAGCAAGCTCACAGGCTAAGCGCCTTCATGAATTGCAGCCCACTTCTGAACGCATTTACCTTAAAAGCAGTCAACCCAAAACAAGCACCATGGAGAGCCCTTTGCCCTCCTTGCCCCCTCCATACTTTGTGAAGGAGCTGCTTAAAATATAAACAATGGGTCTGCTGCATTCTCATATCTGCTTCAGCAGAAACATAAATTACTTATCTGTAATAGATCATCGTATAAAAAACATGGGTCTTCTAAGAAGTGCAAAGTGGCTATTGATGCACCAGGCTTTAGAGGAGATCTGTTTGTTCTTTGTTTCTCACCCACGTTGTCTTATGCCTCTGTTTCAAACACTCAGGTTTCCATGAATGACTACCATGTCGATATGAATTTTTCTACCATCCAAAAATAAAATAATGCATTTTCTACTCTGCTGAGGTTAGAGTGAAGTTGTTTTTGTTGTTTAAACTATTAATCTGAAAACATATTCCTTGGTGAGCATCTCATGGATTTTTCTAAAAACCCTTTTCTCTGTAATCCATATGGTTTAGGGACTATTTGTGTTTTGTAAATATGTATACGTGTGTTGGGCTTTCATTAAATTAATTACTAACACAGAAACTATGCAGTAAGTGTAGGAACACACGTTGGGTCGCATGTAATCTCTGATAAATATCTGACAGCTAAAGGAATAGTTGAGAATATGCAGTGTTTGTATCTACCATCGACATCTCTTAGAAATCAAGAGAGACTATCTGATCATCTCCTACCAGGAAAGAACTACAGTCACCGAAATAATAACATTATAGGACACAATACAAAAGAGGGATATTGCAAACACAAAATTTTCACATTTTAAATCTGAAAGGCAAATATGGTCCTACACCCTAGCTCCGGAGAAATAATTCTTACCCTGCTTTTTCCAAAATCAAGGGCTCTGAATATATTCTGGAAGGGTAGCTCTGTTTTAAGAATATCGGAAACATAACTCAAATCTCTGCGGCTGCCACGGTCTCACTAAGCCTTTCAGGTGTTACCTTCTCAGTCAGCACTGATTTTAATAGGTCAGGACACAGTTGGACTTGCTTTAACTCTGAGGCTTCTTAAAGGAACCCCAGGCACGTAACAGAAGCCCCCAGATTTGACATTTGGTGGTTGGCTCATGTGTGGCCTCAGCCAAAATTACTTTCCGGTGAACCAGGGGGTATAAACCAGATTGGATTTTTGGGAGGCGCTAGGTGGGACTCTTGGGAGAAGTACAGCCAGGGTGCTCCTTAGAGGCAAGGGTGGTGAGAATTATTTCATGTACTTTGGACATGCCAGGAGAGCCCAGTCCCTGGAGCAGGATATCTTGCAGGGTAGAGGAAAGACTTCAACAAGATGGATTGACACCATGGCTGCCACAATGGGCTCAAGCATAGGAACAATTATAAGGGTGGCACAAGAAGTATTTCTGTTGTGGAAGAGTTACTATGGGTCAGAAGTGAATCCATGGCGTCTAACCACAACCACCACAACATAGGAGGGACCACTCTTCATGAGTATGGTGGCAAGTGGAAGAAAAAGGCCCCCCAAATCTCACTGCCATTGAGTCAAATCAAACTAATTGCAAACCTCTGACACAACTGGGTTTCCAAGCTGTTAAATCTTTACAGGAATAGCCAGCCTCAACTTTCTCCGGTGGAGTGCCTGGTGGGTTCAAACCACCAACCTTATGATTAGCAGCTCAATGCGTAACCCACTGTACTGCCAGAGTCTCCTAGTGGAGTCTCCTTTTGGATGATTACAGATGTCTTCTAACAAGACCCTGTGCTTCTACCTTTGCTGTCCTATGGTCAATTTATAACACAGCAGCCAAATAGACGAAGGTGTAACTCCAGGCACGTTGCCCCTCTCCTCAAAACCTTCCTACCAGCTTTACGATTTACCGAGAGGAAAAGTCAAAGTCCTTATTTACATCGCCTCGCACAGTCCCCGACGACCGGTCTCTGACCGCCCACCCTACCATAGTTCTCCTCCCCATTCTGCTCCTGCCAGCCCTTCTCACTGCTCCTTTGCTTCTACCCCAACTACTCTGACCTTGCCTCGGGATCTTAACCTTGGTAGTTTCCTCTGTTTCAAATGCTGTTCTCCCAGATAGTCCACATGGATTACTCCTTCACTTCCTACCGGGCTCTGGTTAAATATCACCTACACCAGACTCTTACGTTGAGTAGCATACCTATCTCCCCACTCCCTCAGTCCTTGTGCCCTGATCATTCCACCCAAGGCTTTTGTCAACATTTGTCTATTTTCAACTTATTTATGTATTCTGCTCTCATGAAAATATTGTTGGATTCTCCCATTTCACTTTGAAGTGCAGAAATTATATCTTCTGGGGTGGGGGAAAGTGGGGGTGAATCTATCCCTAGAACCAAGTTATTGCCTTATGGTAGTGCTTAGTACATACTAGCTCAGATTGGTGTTAGGAGTAAAAATTAGCACTTTGTGGGCTGAAGTGTAGCTGGAAGGTGGAAAGAGAAGTTTAAGAAATAGAGTGCATCAATGATAAGGCATGATCTCTGGCAAAATGGGAATGGATAGAAAAAAAAAAGCTGACCTTGAATGTTCCCTCTCGGTTTAGGTGTAAAGGAGGTGAGAATGGGTGTCCACACCCATTAAAAATGTGAGGAAGGGGAACTCTTACTCGTTGACATTCACTAACAAACAGAATTATTCAGCCACTGATTTAATACCACCACCATATAATACGCAGAGCACTGAGTGCAGAAGTAATGCCTTTCATTTTTCCTTCCGATGTTTAAACTAAGTCAGTAGCTGAAAAGAATGGAAGATGGGAAATATCAGAAGCATAAGGAGGGTGTAAAGATTTTGGAACAGCTGCAAATGGAAGGTGGTCAGGGGCATGTGAAAGGATTGCTGATCAGTGTGGAGGGCACATCGGATGCTGCAGAGGTACCGACCAGCACCAGCATCCGGTTTTCTCCAGCAGCATCTGCAGGTGGGGAGCAGAAGTAGAGAAAAGCAGCTAGTTGGAGTACATTGGTCTTGGGGATTTCTAGGAGAGGGAGCTGAGGGAGGATCAGGGAGTGGGGGATTGAGTGATCATCTGCAAACCTACCAGTCCATGACCTTGCCGATCACCTTGATGCTGCTCATCTGATTTGGAATAATGCCCATGATGAGCGGCTGTGGCTCCTCCCACCCTCAATCTCCCTGGTGCTCTTGGATTGGTCTTTGGCTCCATCAAGTGTAACCAGGGTGGATTACCCAACAAAATGTGAAGAATAGAAATAGTGATACATATTTCTTAGGGCTCTACTTTATTGCATCCCAACTAACTTCCCCACAGTGATGTGCTGAACACCACCCATCACCCAACAAAGACATTCTGGCCTACTCGGTGGGGCAGCCGTCCTCGTCTGGCTTCTGGAACAGACAAACTGCAGTCCTCAGAGGGAGAATGGCTACTCTGTTATGTCCATGTGCATTTAGAAGAGTTTCTTGCTTGAGTTCCCAAGGACACACTTCTTTGCTTCCTGCCATAGCAATTCCGCCAAGGGGACAACCACAGAGAAACGTGGAGTCAACCTTCTGGTGTCTAGAATTTGCAAACACTTGGGAACCAGGGACCCCTTTTCTTCCCTGGAAAGTGGCGATTTCCAGAGGAGATGTCCTCTTTTTCCCCTAAATACAAAAGGACCAATCAAAGGGCCATTTATTAAAGATATTTTCTGTGAGCAGGTTGAAAAAGCTTATTTTCAAGAGATCCCCGAAAGATCATGATCACCTGAGGGAAATGAGTAGGCCACTTCCAAAAATAAGTCCGAACTGGATTCAGTTTTGCTTTAAGCCCTGAAGAACTTTATCGCCCTTTGTGTTTTGCCAGCCATCCAGAACAAACACGCTGCCAAGCTGCTCCAATTATTATTCAGTTTTGATGCCAATATCATTTCTGGGTTATAGACAGTGCCTTCTTTTTCACTCTGAGAAAATGATTTGGATAATGCATTAGCAGGAGAGGACACAACAGCTTGCTATGGTGCATGTGTCTTATCAATGAACTATACATCGGGTAAGAGACCAGGGTGTCTCCTTAATTAAACACTGCACCCACCCCAGGGCAGAATATGTTAATAATTACAATCCTCATTCTTTAATAATATTATTCTGTGTTGAAGTGAATAATTAACACTGCATGGAAACAACCCAGCAAAAGGTAATTATAACAATCATTATGGAATGGAGAACAGCGTCATTCTGTACATACTATATATATACTCTTCTAAACTACATGGTTTTAGATTTATTATCATGGAGTGTGATTTTTCACATGTGATTTAGTTACTTTTTTCTATTCACACTTTTCAAAGTAGTCATTGCTTCTTGGGAATAATCTGATGAAAACACTGGGCATAAATTACTAGTATCCCCCAGCGAAGAGGATTAAATTTAAATTCATATCTTGAAGAAACATGCAGATGATTTAATTTCTCCCAAAGAAATATGCATGAGTGATTTCACCCCCTAGTGGAAGTTATATATAAGGATTCTGGATGTTACCTATAAGGATTCAGTAGACTATCAGGTCTGTAAAGGCAGAAAGAAACAAAGAGCACAGATCTAATAAAATTGTGCACTGCAAGTTAAATCACAACCTTAGCAGCGTCCTCATAGCAAGTTCTGATGATACTTTTCCGCTCCTTTTTATGAAGATGAGACTGTCAGGGCTCTATTCTTTCAACAGACGTGCGCCTTCGCCATTCATGGACTGCCCTAGAGAAAAAGAAAAGTCCGAGGGCAGAAGGAACAGCACACGTAGGCCATATTGCTGCAAGTACCAGCCTGCAGGTTCGAGGAGACCCTGAAGTCTCTCTAACCTGAACCCCCTTCTTGAAGGACACACACAAATACCTAACTGCCAACTCAACATACCTGCTTGGAGGTTCAGTAGAAATTTGCAACATGTAATACCCAAGATGAGGCTCTCCACACTGCTGCCTCTGACCTCACCCTTAGCCCCCACCTGCCAACCCACCCCCTCAGTCCTGCCCCTCAGCCTTCCCCACCAGTTATCGGCACGGTTGTCTGTCCAGCATCAAACATAGGGCCGTCCTTGGTCTTCCCTGTCCTTTTCGATCACCACCAATCCCGGGCTGGTTTGCTTTCCACCTATATCCTGACCCTGACCACTTCCCTCTCCCTCCAAGGCTAACAACTTGATCCATACAATCACCACACTCTCTCCGTACGATAATCATAGCCTCTTAATGGGTCTTCAAGTTTCCTTTGCTGGGTTCCCACCGTCTAATCTCTACACAGCAGTGAGAGGAAATGACAAAAACGCATGGGTGATGGACGGCACTCTTTCGGTTTCCTACCACACAGCATTACCAAAGGCCAATTCAGCCCTCTGCAATCCAGGTCTCCTCTCCCACCCTCTCCTCTGAAGCCCTCCCCCTGCTTTCTGGGTCCTGAACACAGTGGGCCCTTGTATTACTCCTTGGACTCAGCAAGTGTCAGCCTTCAGGTTTTACACTTGAAGTTCTTTCCTAGAAACCCCAAGTTTGATGAGGAGACAGTAAACACGAGAAGTAGAGTGCTACCAGTGGTATACTATGGTATACCAGATACCATCGACTCGGTTTTACTACTATCAGCCACCCGTGTGTTCCAGAGCTTTGTTCTGTGTGTAGGGTCTGTGTTGACTAACTTTTAGGAAGGAGATCACCAGCCCTTTCTTCCAAGGTACCTCTGGGTGGACTTAAACCTCTAGGCTTTCAGTTAACATTAGAGCACATTAACCATTTGTACCCCAAAGTGTCCACATGGCATATAGTAACTGGTGAGTCGTTTTTGTTAAATACTTCTTGAGCTTAGTGGCCTGAATCCACTGTGTGGATAAGAAATGCTTGTTGAAATATGAGAATGCTTAACTGCACACCCCCTACCACCACCACCCCACCCCCACTGCAACATAGGTCTTCTATTGATGTGTAAAGTGATGTCAGTCTGTCTTTGAAAAAAAAATCTGTTTTCCTGCTTTAACCCAAATATATATCTTACATTTTCTCTTTTAATTGTGGCATGGTATAATTTCTTTTTTTATCTGAAATAGGCAGGGTGTTTTATTTATATATGTTTGCAGCACATAGCAGAGTGTCTGACACATAGCAGGTGCTCAATAAATATTTATTGAAGGAGTGAATGAATGAAACAAGTGTCTAGAATACAGCTAAGGAACTGCAGGTTGGGCGCCTGCCAGAACTGTATCATGGAACAACACTAGACTGCTTGGCAATGTATCAACCCACCTTTCAGAGCTGTGAATTATTTGGGTCTAATTTCTGAGTTTGGCTGCCTGCATCATTTGCATTCACCAGAAAATGACTCTACCCACTTCTTTAAAATGTGTTGACCTATTATCAAAAAAGTCTCCACAGAGAACCTGCCTTTCTCTTTCATTGGCAGTTCCAGCAGAATTTAGCTGCCCCTTGAATACAGAACAGAGTCCTTGGGTGATGCAAACTGGTTAAGATGCTCCAGTGCTAATCTGGAGACTGGAGGTCTGAGACCACCCGAGGGGCCCCGGAATAAAGGTCTGGAGGTCTACTTCTGAAATATCAATCATCGAAAGCGCTTCAGAGCCCGGTTCTATTCTGAAACACATGAGTTGGGGTCAGCTTGGCATCAGCTGGTGAAGTGGTCGGAGCGAGAGCCCGCCTACTCTCCTGGTTTGTTCACAGGACGGTTCTTTCCAGGGCAGAGCTAGGGTAGCCTGTGTCTGGGATCTCCGGCCAGGCTGTTCTGTTTTGTGGGCTTATATTCCTGCTTCAGACTCATAGATACTGTCTTCAGTCTTTCCTCAGATACTCTGAACGCTAGAACACTCATCATACTTGGATGCTTCCTATCAGCGCCTGGCTGACATCTGGCTGCTGTGGCCTTTTGTACCTCAAAGCCTCTCTGGTATGAGTCTGTATGACTTAACAGGTGTGCCGTGTTGCATTTGTGCTTCTGCACGAGCATTGGCTTTATCTTCAGCTGAGTTCTATCCACATCCCTACCCTGAAACGCTGCCAGTGAACCCTGTTTTGCATCTGAGCGTCACTGTTGAATTCATGATAACATGATCATTTTGATAAAGATAATAATAATATAATTTTTCTTCTTAAAAGTCAAGACCTTTGAGTAATCTCCCTCTTCTCTTGGCCATGTGTTGTTTGGGGTTGACATTCTCCTTTCAGATATTTCCATCTGGTGCTTCAAGGCAATCAGTGGTTGGATCCTTGCCTTGGCCCTGGAGTCTCATTCTGGGGCTTCGTCTCTCTTGTTATTGTGTTCATTAGATAAACCATTCAGGGTGTGTCCACACAATGGAATCTTACCGGATCCTTAAAAGATTGGTGTTTGGCTATAGCAGCATGAAAACACCTCCCTAATACATTTTTTTGGTATAAGGTTGAAAAACAATATGTTTACAATGACTAGGCTCACATCGAATTGTGCACCTAAGTTTAAAAGGAGGCCTGGAAGGTTGCTCTGCAAATATTACTGGTGGTAAGATTAAGGGCACTGTGCTTTCTTTTTTATAAATGAGGTAGAATTTACACTTTCAAGAATGAGCAAATGCTCTCTTTTTAAACACAATAAAAAAGAATGGCCAACTGTATGGCAAGGATCCATTATGTAACCATTTAGTTTTTCATCTTAGTAAAACACATTGAAGGAAAATGTTAGCCACGGGAAGCTGAAGTGGACAACCCTGTGCTAATCATAGCAGGATAGGTCTAGGTCTCCAAAGGCACAGCTTCTGGACCTGTCCCTGCCTGGAGGCAGGAGGGAACGGTTGTGAGTACAGCTTTCCACAGGCGACAAAGCTGGGGGTCTGTTTGCTGACAGTGGCCGACCCTCAAATGACCATACACGATGCTGACTATGGAAGAATCAGAGCCTCTTCTTCTACTTTCTCCAGTTCCTCCTCCTCCTTTGGTTGCAAGACATTTCCTTCATGGTTGAATTCTCAGCAGTTCTGAAGAAAATCAGTTGAATTTCAAAATATGATCCTTTGCATCTATAACTACTTCAGTAGCAAAACAATAGCACACACCTTTAAAGAAGTAACAATCAGTCAAATATGGCAGCCTTAAGCCACCGATGGCCCTTGAGGTTCTGAACTGTCTAGTCTAAATGAAGATATGTTGTAAATGTAAGATTTACACTGAATTAAAAATTTTTTTAAATTAAGATACTTAATTGATTATACATTGGAATAATTTTATATCTATTGGGTTAAATAAAATATATAGGTTTCCTTTCACCATTTTAATATGGCTACTAGAGACACATGTCACATTGCAAACAAAACAATTTAATATTATTTTGCTAAATATTATATCTTCTTTAAGTTCAATATTCATATGAAGAAAAGAAAAACAAGACAAGAACAAAGAAAGTGCATTTGTTGAAGAGCAATTAGCTCCCTGGGTGTTCATACAAAATGAATAGGTTTACTTTTATGAGCAATCATGCAGTATTCAATTGTGATCTTTTACAGTACAGGAAGGCAGAAAAGATACTGAAGCAGCTGCATCCGAAAGTTTGAAAACAAGTGACCATATGTTTAGTTTTGCTGGAGCTTTTATCCTTAATGGAAAGCAAGCATAATAAGGACTCTGTGTGTGTGTGTGTGTGTGTGTGTGTATGCAAAAGTGTGTCTACACACAGGTACATGAAAATAAAATTGCTAACTATGGGAAAAGGAGACATGGATATAAACTTGGTTATGCTTTCTAGAGATGCGATTGGTATACAGATTGGAAGCTGTTTAAATTCTTAGATCAAAAAGATCCTGCAAGATGACCTCTGAGTACACATATATTTTTTTCAAGGTACCTTGAATGTGGATTTAAAGCCTTAATTCTCCAAAATGAAGTACAGAAAGTATTTCTGGGCATTGAAAATGCATACATTGATTGCCTAACTTTTATTTTCAATGAGGGAACAAACTACATACCTATCAGGTAAAACCTCAATGATGGGAGTGATAAACTGCTTTTTTTTTCAGGGAATGTACTCTGCATGGTTTTACTGCAATAAATTATTTGTTTTTCTGGTTATAAAAATACAAAATGGCTATTTAAAAAAATTCAATCAGCACAAATGGCATACAAAGTGATAAGCAGCCTCCCACCGACAACGCCCCTCCCTGCCTGAGCTGGCCCACAGTTAGCCACATGACGCACCCTTGTCAATTCATTCTTGCTAAACGGGGCTAGGTGGAGGACGCGCGGCATCAGGAGACGAAAAGGACTCACTGGCAACCTGTGCCATGAAGAAGACACAGCCTGAGCTGCTGACCCTGGGTAGGACTTGAAGCCTTGGTTGCTGTAGAGCAGGGGTTCTCAACCTTCCTCATGCCGCGACCCTTTCCTACAGTTCCTCATGTGGTGGTGCCCCCCAACCATAACATTATTTTTGGTGCTACTTCATCACTGTGATTTTGCTACAGTTATGAATTGGGCGACCCCTGTGAAAGGGTCATTTGACCCCTAAAGGGGTCGTGACCCACAGGTTGAGAACCACTGATCTAGAGCAAAGACTACAGCCTTTAGGATGGATTGTACCTTAACATAAAGAAAACAAAAGTTCTGACAACTGATCCGATAAGCAGCACTACGCTAAACCGAGAAGAGACTGAAGTTACCAAGGGTTTCATTTTACTTGAATATACCAGCAGCAGGCAAGAAATCCAACTGCACAAACGTTGGGTAAACCTTCTGCACAAAACCTCTTTACCATTATTTTGCCATTTTGAAGAAGATGGTGCCCTTGACCCAACCCTTGGTGTTTTCAATTGTCTCATATCCACGTGAAAGCTGGACGTCAAGTATGGAAATCTGAAGTATAATCGATCTGTTTGAAACATGGTGTTGGAAAATAATATGGACTATGCTATGGACGATCAGAATAATAAACACATCTAACTTGGTTGCAGCCATGCCAGAACGTGCCTTAGAAATGAGCATAGTAAGAATTCTCACATAATTTGGACATGTTATCTGGAAGGGCTGCTGTGCTTGGTAAAGTCGAGGTTCAGTCACAAAGAGGCAGATCCTGATGGCACTGGACGGATCCAGTGACTGCACAGATAGGCTCGGACATAACGACGATGTGAGAATGGTGCAGGGTTTGCCTTTGTGGCACCGAAGAACACAAAGCCGCGTGTGTTTCTGTATGTGTGTGCATGTGAATGAGATAATACAACTCGAGTTATTGTTTAAATTTCTTTTGAAAGGCCTAGTATTGTCCTTCTTTGAGATCTAACTGGGGGTTTTGACACTGATAGGCAGCCTCTGCCACCTGGGGTTGCTGTGGGTGCCTCTGAATCAGCTCTGATTCATAGCGACTCATGTACAGCAGCATGAGACGCTGCCCGGTCCCGCACCATCCTCACAATTGTGCCTATGTTTGAGCTCATTTCTACAGCTACTCTGTCGGTGTATCTTGTTGAGGACCTTCCTCTTGTTCGCTGGCTCTCTACTTTACCAAGCATGATGCCTTTCACCAGGGACTGGTCTCTCTTGACAACATGTCCATGAGATACGCCAGCTACAGTACTAATTTGACTGGCTGCATTGGAGCTGTGACACAACTGTGTATATGCTATGTCTCCATTAACTAGACTGTAAGCTCCCTGAGGTCAGAAAGCAAGTCACCTTTCAGTGCACCACAACAGCTACCACAGAGGTATGTACATGGTGGGATCTCAAAAATACTTCCTCAATAATAGATATTTCTTGGGTTTCTAATTTTTTTATTTTTCAGTGCATTGTCAGTGACTGAAGTCCCTACATGGTGGAAATGGTAAGCACTCTTGACGTCTAACTGAATATTGGAAGTTTAAGTCTACACAGTGGTACCTGGAAGAAGGTCTGGTGATTACTTCTGAAGACCCCACAGAACACAGTTCTACTCTCACTGCTCTGACACGCCCAGGGCTGCCACAAGTGGAAGACAACTTTAGTTTTTAAAAATGAATATATAAAGCATTCTGGGTTTTTAACACCAGAAAAGTCGCCTCATTCATCATAGCAACCGCGCACAACCATCAAGCACTTCCGAGCAGGGGTGTGGTCAGCTGAGTGTGGACTTGGGCTTCCAACAATCATGACGATGGACAGTAGCCTAGAGAGTGTCAATGAGTCACCACACTAAGTACTTTATTAAGTCGCTGAATCCTCACAACAGACCTTCATCTTAGAGGGAATTTTTAGATTCCCAGGCTGGGAACTGACTCCAGAACTTGGACTGTCACCTTCTCTGGCTGATCAGGGAGGTTACATTCTAAAGGAACCATGGCTGTTTTTCACATGCTCATAGCAGACAGCAAGTGATAGGCTACAATTGTCATACAAATATGCACCCAAGTTCTATTGACATAGCGATTAGTTGCACGTGCATTCTACTCATTCCAGTGCCGTAGTGGGGATTTGAATGGGATGAAGACCTACCTGGGTCAGAGAAGCCGAGGAGAAGAAGGAGCACATGCCTCAGACCCCCTGCTCTTCTACTAGTTCCCCTTGGTGTGACATTTGTCATAACACACCACGCCACTTGAATGCATTGCTACCCCTGTGGCCTAATTTCCACCCTCTATATTTGCCACCACGTACTTTGGGCTCTTATAAGCTAAATGATTCACACTAATTAACCCATACCCACGATGCTAATTGTTGACCACAAGAATGAACCAAAGTCAACTCAACCTTGGCTTTCAGTTAATTAGAAATTTCACACTGATGAGAGAAGTCGGTTCTTTTAAGTGTAAGTAATACACCTTACAACCTCTCTCTGTGAAAATAACAGCAAACTCTTTCAAACCAGTGGACGCCCAAACCGGTCCACCCTCTTCTCCTACACGTCATTGAAACTATAGTACAGATGCCCACGGACAGTCAAGTAAGTGGAGTCTCAGACACCAAACAGTTTGAAGAACTTCATGTTGAATTTTATATGGGTTTTCTCTATTTGATGATACAGGAACCCTTATTGGAGCCGAGGGGAGGGCTTCAAAAGCTTCATGAAAAAAATCCAGAATTGAAAGAAAAAAGGCATCTTGTCCATGAACGTTTTGGAGTCCCCTTGTGCACACACTCAGTAGCTTTTTCTAGGAGATGTGGGTGTCAATGATGTGCCAGCCTGTGG
>NW_022111373.1:94178450-94184303 GCF_000313985.2 Echinops telfairi
CCCCCCCCAGGAACTCTGTAAGAGAAAGACAGGACAGTCTGCTCCCTCACTGATGCCCAGCCCGGAAACTCGAGGGCGGCTCGATTTCGACCCGTAGGTTCTCTGTAAGTGGCATCGACGCCACAGCAATGGGTTGGGTGAGTAGAACTCTTCGAGAATGGGTCAGACTGCCTGTCACATTGTACTCAATAAGTACCCTCTGAGGAAATCAATGAGAAGACCACTTAATTAAATTTTTCTTTTCTTTCTTATTCTCTCACTGAGAGGAAACTAGAGAGTTATAGGTCCACACTGATTTTAAACAAATAAATTAATGAAAAGGGGCTTTTGCTTAAAGTAGACACTGAAACTTTAAGTGGGGCTGGTGGCAGGTGTGGAGGGAGTGTTGGAATTGGAAAATCATAATTTTGTAAACACTACATCAAAGACGGGGTTTGGCAAGACCATCCGCAGATGGAAAATCTAGGGGGAAATCTTGACAAGAAACTCAATATTAGCATGGCTTTAAAGTGTCTCCCTAGACTGCTTATTAGTTGAAGGAAAGGAAATTAAACAGTAATTACATAGTGGAGAAATCAGAAAGCACTTACCAGGGTGATCACAATTAACATCAGCAGAGGGGACACTCCAGGTTTCCAGATGGGATGCCCAGAGCAGGACACAGACTAACCAAGGGCCACAGTCCAATTAAGGATGCATCACTTGAATCTAATCACGAGGAAATGGGAGACAAACCCCGAGTGAGGAATGTTCTACTCTAAGGGGGTGTAGGAGGGAGGGAGTACTCATTTCTTCCAAAATATCAATGCCCTAAGACACAGAAAAGATGTGGACACAGTCCATTTTGACAGGGGCTATGGAGACATAGCAGCTAAACTCAATACCTGCAGAAGCCCGGGGCTAAGGCAGAGGGTGGTGTGTTGAAAGGGGGCTATAGGAGATGACCAAACTGCAACAGGCAGCTGAGCGGTAGAGTTATTGAACTTGCTAGCCCTTCTGGACTACGTAAGGGCACATTGACATTCGTTGGAAATATGTATTAAAGTGTGGGGCTAAAGGGCCATTCATGTAAGTGACAGCTTACTCAGAATGAAAATATTCAGAATGCTTGTGAAAACAGGTAAATAATATATAAGATGTGCTGGCGGCATCCATGGTTAAGTGGCAACCAGAAAGTGAGTGGTTTGGAACCACACTCAGAAGCTCTGCAGGCACATACCTGGTGCTGCCATTTAAAAAATGATAATAGTACATTAAAAAAGCCGATTCTGTAAAGATTCCAGCAAAGACCCCTCAAGAGGTACAGTTCTACTCTGTGGTTGCAATGAGTTGAAACTGACTGCAGGCACGCTACGTCCAATACAAATTGTGCAAAATACGAACAATAGACAATTCTGTACAATTTTTATATTTGTAATGTTTCTATAACAGTGAAAGTGTTTACAAATGAAAAGGTTTTAAAAGGTGGGTAGAACGTATTAAAAATGTATCTACCATCGCAACACATGAAAAATTTAATTAAAAGACGCTTTCATGTCTTTGGCATTTTAACTGTTTAAGGATGTCACAGTCTTGGATTATTCGTGTTTCAGAGTGCTGTAGTTTACATACTAAAATTCATTTCAAACTCAAAATTTAAAAGGGAATGTATAATTAAGCCAATGGAAATGTGAAAGTTTGCAAACTATGGCAAGGTACTTCCCAGTCCTCGCACTTGGAAACCTTGGGGTTCCAGCATGTTGCCCTCTGGAAGGGGAGCTTTTTCCCTGGCTCAGCCTGGCTATGAGTGAGAAGCAGGTTTCTTCCCGCAGCACAAACTCTGGCTTCTCATTCCCCGGTGCTGCAATATGCCAGATGGGTTCAGTCCCTCTGGCCCTGCCCTGCCCACTGCTGATCCTGAAGCCTCACCCTGTCTAGGTCCCAACATTCTCCCTGTCTAGGGGCAGCCTATGAAGATAGTCATGCTAATATTCAAAACGCGTTGATTAGGAATGGGCTACCCGAAACATCACACAGCATTTCACAATACACAAAGTGCATCCTGCCCCAGGAACAGCAATCTGTGTCCAATGAAAACAAATCGCCAGATGAAAGGGAAACGTTAATTGGAAGTAGCCAATTAAGCATTTATAATGCCAGATTAGTTCAGGCTTTACAATCACATTAAATCAGGACATCAAAAGGCACTGGCCTAGAATATTAAGTCAGAAACCAGCCCTGTCACTTGGTGTCTTCTGGATGCTATCCCTGAGTGCCCTTCTGCCATCTTCCGTGGGAATACCTCTCTCTTGGTCACAAGCCTTTGTGGCTGCCGTTTGTTTGGGGTGTTGTGGAAATGATCAGAGGCTGCTTCTCAGTCGATAATGCTGTCAGCTGTCAGCTCCAATTGCTCGTTGAACTTCAGCATTTTCAAGGGGACCTGATGTTTATACATATATTTTCCCATTCTGTCTCCTTCTTGGTGTCCTATGGACTGGACTTCCCCTTTGGCTGACAGTGAAGGCTTTATTGATTTATGTAGGAGGGCAAGGGGTGGGGTGGGGGCTGACAAACAGGGCAATTCAGCTCTCTGGGTAATCCTGGGTGACCCGAGATGGAGATTCTCACAGAGAGGTTCTCATTGTCACAAAAAACCCAACCACCGCCAATGAATTCCCCTCATAGCGACATGACACAGGGTTTTGGAGGCTGTAAATCTTTATGGTAGCAGACAGCCTCATCTTTCCCACATGGAGCAGCTGAGGGGCTTTGAACACCAACACTATGGTTAACAATTCAAAGCTTTACCAAACAACTCATCAAAAAGCCATTGCTATCAGGGCAACTGGCCCCACACAGCTTTTATTGACTGACTTTTTTTTTTTCTCTCTCCAGAGTTAGACTGCTCGGTCTTTTTCTTCAGGTGACTCTGGGTGGACTCAAATCTTCAGCTGTTAGGTTTACCGCCCAGTGCATGAATCGTTCACATCATCTGGGATTCCAAATAACAGGGAAGATACTCTATTTGTACAATTGATTATTTTTTGTGCCTTTGTTCCCTAGCTTTCAGGAAGGACAATTGAATTAGCATATTAAAAGAACACACACAATTTAAAAACATCAAACAAGTAAAAATAAATAAAAACAAAACAAACAGAAAATCTGACTATCATCACTGTCATCCACTCGATGTCAACTCATAGTCACTCGATTGGCAGGAGTAGAAAGCCCTCTCTTTCTCCCAAGGAGTGCCTTGTGGTTTCGAACTGCTGGCCTTACAGTTAGTAGCCAAACTCGAAGCCACTATGCCACCAAGGCTCCCTGCATTAGCATATGCTATGAACCTTTGTTTAGGGCGCCTCTTTGCAGGCAAAAAATCAAACAATATATTGCATTGGGGCAAAGCGGCTGCACTACGACTCTTTACAGTGTTAAAGAGCAAGGATGCCACTTTTTGAGGAGCATGGTTTACAGTGTTGGAAACCATTATTGTCACAGGACTGAGGTGTGCCTGACCCATACCACGGTATTTTCTTTCTTTCATTTTATTATTCCTGGACTTAGTTTCACCAATGCTGCTTTGTGTCAAGCACATTTGTACATTTGTTGTCTCATCGCATTCAAAACATTGTTTTTCTATTGAGCCCTTGGTATCTGCTCCACATTTTTCACCCTCTTTCCCACACCCTCCCTCCCTCATGAACCTATGATAATTTATAAATTATTATTATTTTTTCATGTCTTACACTGACTGATGTCTCCCTTCACCCACTTTTCTATAGTCCATCCCCCAGGGAGGGGATTATATGTAGGTCATTGTGATCGGTTCTCCTTTCACCCCCCACTTTCCCCTTGACCTCCTGGTGTCACTACTCTCATTATTGGTCCTGAGGGGTTGATCTGTCCTGGATTCTCTGTTTCTAGCTCTTATCTGTACCTGTGCACATGCTCTGGTCTAGCTGGACTTGTAAGGTACAATTTGGATCATGATAGTGGGAGCAAGGAAGCATTAAAGAACTAGAGGAAAGTTGTAAGTTCCATCGGTGCTAGACTCCACCCTGACTGGCTTGTCTCTTCCTTGTAACCCTTCTGTAAGGGGATGTCCACTTGTCTACAGATGGGCTTTGGGTCTCCACTCTGTACTCTCCCTCATTCACAATGCTATGATTTTTTGTTCTGGATCTTTGATGCTTGATATCTGATCCCATCGACACCTCATGAGCACACAGGCTAGTGTGCTTCTTCCATGTGGGTTTTGTTGCTTCTCAGCTAGATGGCTGCTTGCTTATCGTCAAGCCTTTAAGACCCCAGACGCTCCATCTTTTGATAGCTAGGCACCATCAGCTTTTTTCACCACATTTGCTTATGCACACATTTTGTCTTCAGCGATTGTGTCGGAAAGGTGAGCATCACAGAATGCCAGGTTATTAGAACAAAGTGTTCTTGTGTTGAGGGAGGTCTTGAGTAGAGGCCCAATGTCCTTCTGCTACCTTTATACTTAAAATATAAATATATGTACATAGATCTATTTCCCTATTGTTATATATAAATATATTTACATATGTACATGCCTGTATTTAGACTTCTTATAAATACCCTTTGCCTCCTAGTCATTTCCTCTATTTCATTTTATTTTCCAGCCACAGTATTTTCAATTGCCTCATATGAATGTGAACACTGGACAATGAATAAGAAGAGTTGATGGTGTTGGTGAACAATGTTAAAATTATTGTGGGCTTCCAAGAAAAATGTGTCTTAGAAGAAGTACAGCCAGAATGCCCCTCAGAAGGGAGGTGTCATGACTTTGTCTTAGGGCCTTTGGACATGTGGAAGAGGCCAATCTCTGAAAAAGGACATCACGCTTGGTAAAGCAGAGGTTCGGCAAAAAGAGGAGGATCACCAGCTAGATGGACTGACACAGTGCGGCAACACTGGGCTCCACCATAACGATGACTGTGAAGATGCTGTGGGACTGGGCAGTGTTTTGCTCTATTGTGCATCAAGTCACTGCGTTGGACTGGACTCATCAGCTCCTAACAACGATACATTTACTAAGGTCCCCTTCTTGGCTGGAGCAATTGTGTGAAGATTTGTTGTAGACTGACTTGGTTTGGGGTAATTCTACCCGTAGTGTGTTGGGGGAGTGTATGCAGCCTTCAAAGGCAAGTGATGACCTTCGGTTGTTCTCTTCCCAATGGCCCTGGCTGGCTCATGGGGGTGTTCACAAATGCCTGCTCAGTGTGACATGACACTGACCTCTTTTCTTTGGGCAAGCACTCATCTAGCTCCTGTATGTGTAAGGTCCCTTGATGAGGACAGACAAAAATACAAATAACTATCAGGGACTTGCCTCTCTGACGATGATATCTAGCATCCGAAATATTCAATAGGTTTATTTGCATAAATTATTTCATGATAGTTTCTACAAGTTTTATGTTAATGAATCGAGCAGGAGAACAATTATGTTGCAAGTCTCTCCCAGAGGACAAAACAGAACCTATTATATAATTCACCCTGGGGATCCCAGAGCTGCCCAGCACTCTGCATAACCCCGGTGTGCCAGAAATCCATCATTTGCGATGGAAGACTTCCTAAAATGTCTTGCCCATGTCTCCACTCTTCACAGAACAGAATAATCTCCCAATCCTACCCACTATCCCCTGCCTCGCTCTGCCACCCCTCCCCAGCATGGACCCCCAGGCTACTCCCAGCCCATCCCCTCTTAACACCCTCTGGTCCTCCTCCCAAACTGAAATTTTGAGTCTGCCAAGGTCCATCAATATTGAGGAGCAATTATTTCTCACCTGCCCTCCTTGTCCCTGCTTTCTTTTCTCCACTAAGGAGCCACAGCACACTGCTGGGTAAGTGTTGGAC
>NW_022111373.1:94185448-94197653 GCF_000313985.2 Echinops telfairi
TATTCTTCTTCATGGAAAAATAAGACCTCTCCCGAAAATAAGACCTAGTGCATCTTTGGGAGCAAAAATTAATACAAGACACTGTCTTATTTTTGGGCAAACAGGGTACTTCTAAATAGGGTTAAAAGACAGTGGAATCATTCTACAAACTTTTTGAAGCCCCTATATGGGCATTTACCGAGCATTTCTTGAAATTTGCTTTAAAGATCTATGGCTTAAGATCTATGGCTCAGGAATCTGAAGAAGGCATAGACCGCAGTGAAATCCTTGCTCCTTTGTTTTGTTCTCCTTCTTGTTGCTTCTGGTCAGAGAAAGTTAATTGCATAGGCTCAGGGCTGGGCAATGTTTTGTTCTGCCATTGACGTGAGTCAGAGTCTGCTCCCTGCCAGCGAACAACAGATCGTGGAGTCTAAAAATGCTTCCACCCAGAGCCGATCAAACTGATCATCCCATTAAGTCTCCTCACATATTTCAAAAATAAATGCTGGCTCCAGACAGGACACCCACCTCGGCAGATCAGTATTTTTGTTCTGCAGCAAAACATCTAGCTTCATATAACTAATTGACTCCATGAATATTTATGAGTTTAAACAGACTCAAAACAGCCTGTTAACCAGTTTTCCAACAGGAAAATGCTTCTTTTAAAGTTTTTAATTTTTGCCTTCCTTTCTTTCTGCCTGGGATCCTTCTTAATTTCTTCAAGCCCAGGTTCAAATGGACCTTGTCTGTGTTCCTGAGTGATGGCACTCTCATCTCAACTCTCATAAAGCAACTCGCTCAATTGCTTACATACGCCTAGATCATCAACAGCTACTTTCTTATAGGGAGTAGGTTGCCATAACTTAATCCATTGGTGAGCTGGTGTATGATTTATATTATTAAAAAACATACTATATTTTGAAGTGATGAAGAAATCTGCATTTAGGAATTACTAATATAAATTGAATAAAATAGAGTTAAATCTCAGAATGGTGTACTTTTCCCCCAACACACCTTGGTCAATAGCTTGGTTGCAAATAGAAAGATAGGTACTGAGAGGGTTTCAATGACTTGGAATTGATTCATTTGCAATAGGTTTTACCCCCAAACCTGTATTATCTCATTCCTGTTTTGATACTTTGTTGGGTAGCTAGAGAAAACCTACCAGCAATCAGATTCTCATTTGTAATTGATCAAAAGGGACATCTAGTGTGAATTACTAGTGACCGGTATGCTTGGTAACAAGTGATACATTTTTACAATATCTAAAATGAGCATGTGCAAATGCTCCTCTTAGAAGTGATGTCTTTCCCTCTGCAGCTTCTTTTGTCTCTGGCTAATTCAGTGAGATTTTTGCACTGTTGTTTTTGACTGATCCTACCCAAAGACAACAGAGAACTTTTCCTTTTCAAGGACGTCCTTGGGAGCACAGGCCTGATGGGCGTGTCTGTGGTTGGCGGTGTTCTAAAATCCCTTCCAAGTCATCAGGGGTTTCCAAGCACTGAATCACGGTTCTGTTATTAAGTTTCAGCAGGAGTAGTCTTTGAATGGGGCTGGCATTTCCTCTCAGGGAGGATGCTGCGGAGTTGGCAAATTTGTATGGAAAGGTATTAAGTAGGTTTGAGAAGCTATTTTGGGATATCATTTTCTTGAATTTTCCTTAGGTGCCTGAGTGTGAGTTACACAAAAGATGGTATATTTTCTTTGCACCTTTGAAGTAATTTTTATAACCATTTTTAACAAAAGTCCAGGGTTCTAAATTCCACACGCCCCCAGGTCAGTCTGAAAGTTGATTTTCATGTTTATTGTCACAATAGACTGTACTGTACTTGGTGTGATATTAGGGTTACTGTGCCAACCTGGCCAATTGGAACATGTGGTCACAGTTTGATTGGAGGGCAAAGATATAAATGGCTCTGCAAGGCCTGTTCTTGTCTCTCTTGCTCTCTGGTGATCAGACCAACGTGCTGCTGCTTTACCTAGACCTCTGCCTCAAACTGTGTGCTACATGACCTGTAGGCCAAGCCAACCCATGGATCATGTTAGAGCTTGAGGCTCCTTCAAGACCTGCTTTGCCCTGCTGCTGGTACTTACATCACTTGAGCTTGAGGCTGGTGGATCCTGTTACCTTGCTTTGTTTGAGTTCAATATCCCATTAGACCCTGCTTTGCTAAGCTCCCGAGCAACTGATTGTTGCGGACTCACCCTGCTATTTGCTGCCTACGGGCAAACTCTGCCTGCTTTGCCCAAAGGAGGACTCCACTGTCTGCGACCTTGACCTTGGACCCCCACAGCTCATGTGAGTTGAAGGACTTTCCGTATATTAACTTTTCCAAGAAAGTGAGTTGAACTGAGCTCTCTGTACTGCTGTGTGGACTAATAAGTTGTTAGATTCCTTCTCGTTTTATAAATATATATATCCTGGCTTTGTTTCTCTAGAGGACCCTGCCTAACACAGTTGGGAATTTTGCTTTGATATATATAGCCTTTATTTTGTTGTAAAAGCAATGCTTGTAAATTCAAGGTTAAGGAAAGTGCACAATTATATAGAAATTCACCAACCTTAAATTCTTAATTTATAGTGTTAAATAAAAATGAATAAAATAAAACTAATGAGAAAATAATAAATTAAACAGTCAACCTTATTTGGAGTTCTGTAAACAAATACTTTATTTCATTTAACACCAAGGTAAAACCAGCCCCCAAAATGATCTTTTCTCACTGAGCATAACTAATATGACTTGATGCCATTTCTACTAAGCAGTTACTTCGTGATTCCAGTGCATTTTTAAATTAAATTATGATTTGAGTGAAAATTTATAGAGCAGAGTGGTGTTCCACCCAGAAATTCATACGCATTTTGTTTTATAACATTGAGCGCAACCTCTACAATGCAACCCTTCTTTCCTGTGTCTCCCATCTCCACCCAGTCCTCTTTCCTAACCCTTCCTGCCTTCTCACCTTTCCAAGAAAAGAAAAATCCTCACTCCTGGACCAATAAAGGAAATAATATAATGATAAATAAAAGATTGAAATTGTTAAGGATTTTATGAGCATTTTACTTGGATCCACAATCAATGCTCATGTGAGCAACAGTCAAAAACTCAAAGGACACAGAATGTTGTACAAGACCTCCTTAAAGTTTTGACTAGTAAAGATAGTACTTTGAAGACTAAGGTGCACGTGTTTCACACCATAGTATTTTACATCACTTCATTGGTATGTGGGAGTGGGAAATGGATTTTCTGGTAGTTAAGGTTTTTTGTCAACTTGACTGGGTCAAGATTATCAGTGGTTTTGTTCTTCGTTGCTGATAGGTTCCATCAAGTTGGTTCTGACTCATAGCGACTCATACAACAGAATGGAACACTACCCAGTCCCACACCATCCTCACAACTGTTGTTACACACTGCCACAGAGTCCATTCTGACTCCTAGAGATCCTGAAGGTCAATGAAGAACTGTCCCTGAGTTTCTGAGACCATAACTCTTTACTGGAGTAGAAAGCCTCATCTTTCCCCCCGTGGAGGAGCTGGTGGTTTTGAACTGCTGACCTGGCTTCGCTTCTCTAGAGAACACAACTTAAGACAAATAAGAAACCACAGAATAATTTATGCATTTAAATTATGGCATTGGCAAGGAATATTGTAATTCCATGGACTGTCCAAACAACAACCAAATTTGTTTTGGAGGAAGAACAGCCAGAATGCTCTTTCAAGGGTAGGGTGGTAAGAATAAGGCTCCCATCCTTTGGGCATATTGCCAGTCTCTGGCAAAGGACACCTTGCTTGGTAAAGTAGATGGTCAGGGAACAAGAGGAACACCCTCAATAAGATGTATTGACACAGTGCTTGCAACAATGGACTAAAACATAACAATTGTGATGATGGTGCAGGACTGGGCAGTGTTTTGTCCTATTAGACGTAGGGTTGCTATGAGTAGTAACTGATTTGAGAATGCCCAGCAATAAAGATAACATATAAACAAAGACATGCAAAAACTCAGAGACTCAATAAGAAAACTACTAGAACCGAGAGAAGGATCTGTGTTCTTCCACAAATACACTGACAACCACAAGACAATGGAAGAAATGCAGGAATCTCAATTATCCTTTTTATCCACTGTACAGGTAATGCTATTCTGGTATACTTCCTAAATCCAGGAAGTCCATCCCCCACAAGTACCACTGCTCACACATGACTCTGTCCAAACTGCTGGTCTTAGTTACCTTATAGTCTCCTTCTTGCCCTCCTCTCAGCTGTCCTGATTTAGGAGGGGTGCCACCCCTCCCCCCCCCACCCCGAAAACAGAAAGGTTTTCTATCGTCACAATGTATTTTTTGGTTAAAGCAGTTTTGTTAGAACCTTGTTTTTTGTGATGGCCAGTATAAGAGAATAGAATGTGGCTGTGAAATTTTGTTTCTTGCTCAGGAAAATAGCCACCCAAACTGTTGTGATGTTGAACACAGCTTACCAGGACAGCCCTATGGGAAAATCTCAAGTGAATGAGTGGTTTCCTCATTTCAAAAAAGGTGAAATATCAATTGATGACAAACCTTGCTCTGGATGTCCATCAATTTCCCGAAAGGACGAAAATGTGGAGTCATAGTACATTTGGAGTTCATTCCACCAGTTCAGACTGTTAATCAAGCTTTCTCTTTAGAGGTTCTTAAAAAATTGCATAACAGTGAACAACAAAAAAGGTCTGACTTGTGGCAGACTGGGACTGGTTTTGCCCACGACAATGGACCTGCTCACACAGCCATCTCAGTGCGCCAGTTTTTGACAAAAACAGCATGCCTCTCTTGCCCCGTGCACCTTACTTACCTGACCTCGCTCCATGTGGCTTCTTTTTGTCTCCTTGAATGAAGAGGACCATGACAGGACAGCGATTTGATGACATAGAAGAGGTGAAGAAAAAAATGAAGGAGCCATCCAGTTTGAAAAATATTTCCAAGAATGACATTGCAGATTTGCAAATATATTAAGTGTAATGGAGAGAACTTTGAAGGTGAAAAGGTTGTTTTGTAAAACAATTTAAATACATAGCTTTGAAAAAAAATCCATTTGGGGTGGGGATATCCCCTCGTAGACTTCATGATTCATTCTTCAGTGATCACCTTTGCTGCTTGTAAATCATCCTTGGCATTGCCTCTATCACTCAACAAATGGTTGAGTGCCCATGATGTGTCTAGGAGCCTGGGTGGAATAGTGGGTTACAAGCAGCTCCTCTGGAGAAAGATGAGGCTTGCTCCCATAAAGATTTACAACCTCAGAAGCTCATAAGGGAGGTTCAACTCTATCTTATAGGACCTCGCTGAGTCTAAATCAACTCATGGCACTCATTTGGGTTCTAGTTTGGTATGATGTGTCTTGCTAGCACTACTCTCATAGAAGAGATAGGGCAGGGAACAAAGCAAGTACTTCAACTCTGTACTTGGCTTCTTGTGCCAACCAGGATCTGGATACTGGCTTTGATTATGCACATTTCTATGGCAGAACACCAACAGCATGGGGGTCAAGGTTTCTACATGAGGACACACCATTTCATTTGTATAAGTAGAAGACCTTTCCCAACTCTGGCCTAATTTTTAAAATGTCATTTTAATGTGAAGACAGGGTTATAGTGAGTTTATATCCAAAGTAAAAGCTTTGCAGTCTGATTAAGCTGGCTGCAGGCTACTGGCTAAGGCCGTCATTTCCATATATATTAAATTGACTCAAAGAAATCTCCTCCTCAGTTAATGGCTTTGGAGAGGGTCAGAGACCTAATTCTTCCTCTTCTTTTTCCACAGCTTTTTAGCCTGAAAGTTCATTGTTTTTCAATAAATAATTCTTAGAGTTTCTGCATGTCTTACAAACAGTTACTGAATGTAAGTCCTCCTCCGTTTGTCCTTGAATAGAGTTACTGACAGGCACAGAAGTGGCCCAAGACCTGGGGTGACTCATTGAACACATATGTCCTGCATCTATTTCCTAGGTCTTGACTAGAGTTCCAGTGAAGAACAACACTTCTGTCCTTGACGCGCTCGTAATACCATAGGCCTCTTAAGTCCTTCTCGTTAATCTGATTGTTTCTAACTGCAGACATTCGGGAATTGGTCCTTTTCTGGAGTGAAAACTATTAAGTTGGGAAGATCAGGAGGAAAGACTTGAGGCACTCCCTCTGTCATATATAAAAATATAATGTATTAGGTATCAAAATTGTGTGACATGGTGATAGGGCAAACCCCAAATCCTCTGAGGGGAACCAAGTCTAGGAGCTTAATAAATGATAATACTGGGAAACATCAAATAATAAATAATAATTAACCTTTAATAAACATATCTTAAAGTCACTTACAGATAAAATAACATCATATTCAATAAATTCCAGAGGAATATTTTTAACTTGATTTTTAAAGAAGCCCTGAACATTATTGAAGGAGCCCTGTTAGCATAGTGGCTGTGCCTTGGGCTGCTATCTGCAGAGTCACAGTCCGATATCACTCCTCAGGAGAAGGACAGGGATTTTCAGTCCTTCTACACTCACAGGGACAGTTCCACCCTGTCCTATAAGATGGTTATGAGTTGGTACCACCTTAGTGGCAGTGAGTTTGGTTGGATTTCCTGACTATTGAAATGAAAAGCTAACAACTGGAAGCTTTGTTCAGCAAAAGGCTAAACATAAAAGCAACAGAAATTTATGAAGTAATTTATCTAAAGAAAGTTATATGAAGTAAGTTATAGTCATAATTTTATGATGAAAGTCATAAGTAAGATATATAAGAAAAATACCTTAGTTATAAGGTATTTTTATAAGCTGAGTTCTTTTCTGGAGCAAACAAAGCTATAGTTCAAACACAAAAGAAATTTATTCCATGTTCACATGCAGTCCATCATGTGTGTTCCTGATGGAGAAGTTAGGAAAAACCCTTCGTCAAGTAGTTATTCTAGAAGCCAAGCTCTTCCCACTGTCTGCCTGAATGATCTTTGTCACCCGACTTCTAAGATTCTACACTGAGGCAAATGAAAGGGGGAAAGGGGGAAGGAAACAATTTCATTTCTTAACAATGGTGGCCTGGATCTAGCATTACTTGGTTCACAGTCTGTTGAAGAGCATTAAACAAGTGGCCCCCGAAGTGCAGGGGAATCTGGGGGATCGAGTTCCCGAGTGCCATCCCTTCCTAGGAATTATCTTATAGATACGGGGAAGAGACAACCTACACCTTCTTCGAAATTACTCCTAATGGACTACTTGACTCTCACTGCCATGGAGTCAATGCCCACTCACAGCGACCCTATAGAGCATGCTAGAACTGTTCCTGTGAGTTTCCAAGACGGTAACTGCTTACTGGAGTCGAAAGCCCCACCTTTCTCCTGAGGAGTGCCTGTGGTTTCAAACTACTGACCCAGTGGATTCCAGCCCAATTCATAAACACTGTGCCATCAAAACCTTCTAAATAATTCTTAATTGAAATGCTATGCATTATTTCCTATATGTCTATACAGAATGTATGGAATATGTGTGCCTTTATATATCTATCTATCTATCTATCAAGTTATGGAAAATACACACATATAACATAAGGTTTTTTGAGAAACACAAGATTGGAACTATAAGCAAGCCAAAAAGTGAGAGGTTCGATCTTCCCAAAATAACAGAATTGTGCAGTTCTGCTTCAGTCTTGCAGCCCTCAGACTTTTTTGGATATATAATAAGTGTGCTTGCACTAAGAGTCAGGCATTATGCTAGACAATAACATCACCCACAGAAACAAAAACATAATTGCAGAAAGAAGAACAGGTTCATTTCAGTTCACACAGATTCTCAAGTCTTACCAAGAGGAAGATACAAAAGCAGGTAATTATGATATTAAGGTTAAACACAATGACAAAATATGAATAGCTTTAATGTTTAAAAGAGTTAAAGATCTTTCTTGTTCTTGCTGGCTTGATACATCATTTCCCCTTAAAGTTCCTTGTGGATAACATGGAATAAATAGCCTAAGATCCTATTAAAGGATCTCATGAAAGGATATGAACAAATATGAGGACTAAGATGAGAAATGGCAAGAGTTCAATTCTCCATTTCATTAATGAAGCTTTTATGCCTGTTGTTTCTTCTTGTAATGTAATCAGGAAGCTCTATTCTGCTACATGTAGACGACTCCTCCCCCACCCCTCACCCTGACCTCAAGGTGACGCCAAATGTATTATTTCAGTACCTGAAAGAATTTCACTGGAAGTTCACACCCATAGGCGGAGGAAATACTTCACTGAGATGCTGAAGACCGGAGCCTACTCTGAAGTGTGTCAGAGAAAAGGTCAGGTGATCTACTTCCAACAAATCAGCCATTGGAGTCCATGGAGGGCAGTTCTGCTATGTCTGACATGAGTCTGGATGGGCTCAATTACTGCTTTAAGAAGGGTCTGGATGCAGGTAATGAAAAATCAAATTTAGAGCCAGTGAAACCCTAAGATATATTTCTTTTCTCTTCTTTTTTAAGGACTCATTTCTAATAATTGCTCTTACCTCAGATAATTACTTACAGAGCATTAGCACTGCTAAATTTACACTTTTACTCTGTCATCCAAAAGTAAAGAATTTTGTAATTCTACCAATGAAATGGAGCAGATATTTAAACAGAGGGACGACAGAGTTGGAGGGATGTGAATAACCTTGCTACCAAACCGAGTGCATTGGAAAGCAAATCAATGCAGAATCTCACTCAATGCTCACATCACACGATACTGACTCATAATGGCCTGATAGTGTAGAACTGCCCCTGTGACCTTCAGAGACTATTAACTCTTGATGGGAGTAGAGAACACTGTCCTCCTTTGTTTAGCTGGTGCTTTCAAATGGCCGACCTTACCGTTTGCAGCCCTACAGGCAACCACTATACTAACGTATCATTTGTTTTTACTGTTTGGCTCATTGAAAACTTGTTTTAATATTTATTAGTCTCTGCTTTCTTTTGGATCAAGGGTTTTGTGGGTTTTTTTGTTTTGTTATACTTTGTGGTGTTCAGTTTTGTTTCAACTTGATTTTCTTTTTATGAATTCCAAGATAGGTGAATCTATAGGGATAGTAAAGGGATTAAGAGGTTTTGGGGATTATGACAGGGGAGGTTGGGGGAAATGGGGAGCTAATAATAATGGATACAAGAATAGCAAAAATGTTCTAAAATTGGTGTGGTGATGATTGCACAACTTATAAATATATTTAAACCACTGAATTTATGATATGTGAATTCTATGTGATGAGAAATGGCAGAGAGAAAAAGAAAGCAGGTCGGCGGCCAGTCCTGCAAAGGGGAACAGTGAACCCACTCTATGCGGCTGTCTTGGTGCAAGTTTCCCACCAGCGCCTCTGGAAGCTCCCATGCTTAGGCTAGGGGTAATAAATATTTTGACTAAATAATCACATGTTTTTGGTTACCAGCTGCGACCTCCAGAAAACAGTAGAAGCAGATGGCAGGAAGCATGGAGAGGGGCGTTTAATAGTGAAATATTTAAACATGATCACTTTTGAGTAAGCTTGGTAGAGCTAGAGGCCCCTAAAACTATGATGATGAGATCAACAAAAAACTACTTTTATAATTATGTCCCAATATTGCACAAGGCATTGTTTTCCATTAACCGTCTATACATCATTTATCTTGCACTTAAATCTAAGTGGACAGTGTACATTTTTATTTGCTATGTCTGACAGTCCTGCTAAATGTTCTTTTGAGGATATTTCAAACGGTATTGTAATACATGTTTACTGCCATCTAAACAGATTTGGTAAGAAACTCTGTTACCAAAAAAAAAAAAAAAAGGCTTAATTGTCAGTGTTCAGTTGGGTCACTGAGAGCTATGGCTTCTCAGAGAGTAATTCTAACTCATGGGTGGAATTAGTAGAATTGAATACTGTTAGAATCGTGAAGGACGCTCCAAGTCCATTGCTTCAGTCCCAGTGTCCACTCTCCTCTCACTCGCATTTTGTATGCATCTCCTGGTAGCCCAAGGAGCTATGGAGTTCAGGGAGCTACACAAGCACTCTTCTGATCTAGCACAGGACTTGAGGGTATAAATGAACAATAGGCATCAGTAAAAGAACACTTATCCTCACGTATGCAGAAGCCTTTCTGAATGTTATAGCATATTTGATTCTCAAAGATGTGAACTGACTATCAATTTCAGCCAGGTTTTCCTAAAATCATGAAATTCTTTTTCTTTAATTACAAAAAAAAAAAAAAAAAGGTGAATTCTCTCCTTGCAATTGCAGAGGTAGCAGAAAATAAATGCCGCTTTCCATTCCAGCTGTCAAGCTTGTACTTTACAGATGAGTTCATTATTATGCAAGTTGGTACTGGATCACATCGTTGTGTAGTGGCTACTAATGAGAAGCCATAAATCAAAGTCCTCAATGCGCAGCTCGAGCTACCACATGTACTGCCCTCAAACTATCATAAGGATGACGACGTGTACATGCATATATGCGCAGCCACTCTCTGCTAGCGGATTCTTGATTCCCAGTTAAAATATTCAGCACCTCTCCTCTGTCCTCTCCTCGATGGCTTTGTTTTCGTAAAATCCTACACAGTGCAGAGCTCTTTGGAAAGGTGAGGAGAAGGAGTGGGCAGTGAGGAAGAGTGTCTGAGAAAGCCATAGAAGGATGCCTGTCCATGTGGCCACTCTGACAGACGAGTGACAGGGAGGAAAGAGATTTGCCAGAATGAGAAGTCGTTTTTCATCTTCCCTTTAACAAAATCTGTTTCACTTCTTTTCTTCTCCCTAGCTTCAGTAAGAAGTGAAAAGAATTTCAAAGCTACATTCACTCCGAATCCCTTTAGACATTGAAGATCTGTTTGAGGATATCTCTCTCATCCTTTAAAGTGCAAATGTTCCCATTGACCCTATCAAATCAATGATCAACTTGGATATTCTGTAAATGATTTTAACATGATTAGTTCCTGGGCAGTATCAAGGCAATCAGTTAATCGGGATAGTTCAGATAAGAAGACAGCCACGTAGAAGGGCGTGTTAAGGGTGCAACATTCCTGAGTGGTATTTGTTCTGCATTTGTTTTTCTACATATTCATTTATATTCAATTGATTATCGAGGGACTCTTAATTATCAGGCTCTTTGAGCAATCTGTAAAGACAGTGGTTTGAATCTGTCATTTGCTCCACAGGAGAGAGAAGATCCCTTCTGCTTCTACAAATATGACTGCCTTGGCTTTAGAGAGTCACCAAAACAGACTCAATGGTGAGGGGGCAATGGGTTGGGGTCAAAGACCACTGTGATCTGCAGAGTTTTCATCAGGTGATTTTTTTTCCAGAAATAAATTGCCAGGCATCATATTAATCCAATCCACAGCAGATTAAGGGATTCACACACATTTTGTTTTGGTGCATAGAGTTGGTTAGTGTGAGTTAGGGCCTATCAGAGCACAGTCAACAAAGGACAGAGATAGATTCTGTCATAGTAACGACGTGACCAAGAAATAATACTAGTCTTATTCACCCTGAATGGCCCAGAAGTCCCAGAGGAGAGGACAAGCTTCATTTGGCTGTCCCTCACAGTGACTGCCATGCAAAACCCTTCAACTTTAAAAACAAAACACATGAGCAAGACCGAAGTCCCACCTTGTGTTTGAATGGAATTTCATATGCTATATTCAGTTTACTAGAAGCTTCATATCTGGGGTTAAAAACAACAACAACAAAATTCTGATGTTTGAGCATTCCAAAGCTGACTATCACCCACCCCTGCCAAGGCAGAAGTCTACAAAGTTCAGAGACTGGCCCTGCCTCTTTTCATGTGGTCCTCTCAGCAGAGAGAGAGGGCAGCACGGGAAGAGTCATGATATGTACCATTGACCTCATTTCACAGAGAAGCATGTTCTAGAACAGCCCCTGTGCATTTCTGAGACTGTAATTGTTTACACAAAGTCCCCTATTTCTTCTGCAGAGCGCTGGTAGTTGCCAACCTTGCCAACCTCAGTCCAACATAGTGCATAACCACTGTGCCATCAGGGCAGCAAGGAACTTGAATTCAAATATTTGGGTTTGAATTCTTGGCATATACCCAGACTGTACTCCATGTCTCTATTTGAATCACAGAATTTCTGGAAAAAACTTAAGTAACTTAAACTGCACTGGAAAGTGAAAAAGGGTGGGATGGGGTTTTCAGGTTTTTAAAAAAATCATTTTATTGGGGGCTTGTACAACTTTGATCACAATCCATCCATCCAT
>NW_022111373.1:94198386-94200258 GCF_000313985.2 Echinops telfairi
TTTAAGACCCCAGATGCTTTATCTTTTGATACCCGGGCGCCATCAAATTTTCTTATGCACCACATTTCTTCACCACATTTGCTTATGTACCTGCTTTGTCTTTGGTGATCATGTTGGGAAGGTAAGCATCATGGAATGCCAGTTTAATAGAACAAAGTGTTCTTGCATTGAAGGAGTATTGGGGTTGTCAGTTTAATGGGTTGACTGTAGTGATAGGGGTACTAAACAAAAAAGTCATTGTGAAAAAATCTAAACAGACAAAAGGCTATGAAAAATGAATCCGATATATTTACATACTTTCCAGGATGTTGTTAATAATACATGAATCCAATTTTAAGAACACGTGACTAAAAACTGCCCTGTGGAAAAATCACAAAATTATGAATGTGACCTCACATTATAATCGCCTGTAAATTTTATTTATTTTTTAATTCTGATGCTGGGTTCACAGAGATTCTGACTGAATTTACCTAGAATGGGGTCTAAGTACACTTTTAAAAGATTTCCAGGTGATTCTAATGTGAAGTCTAGTTGAGAAATGCTGTCTTGTATCTGGGCGAGATCAAGTCATTTTCTGTCTATGTGATGCTTTGCATTTTTCTTTCCTGCAGTCACCTTGAAAGTTAGGAATTGTTTCCCCATTTGAACGGATAGTAAAGTCAGGGTGAGGTGCTGCCAATTTCTAATGGCACATAGTGTTTTTGTGTGCTGGGCGTGTCTACCCTTGAGTAAAGGGATGTCAAGGGAAGGAGCCACAAAATCTTTCCTGAGTGTGTCTGAGGCTTTGTAGCCCTCTGCATTGTCCTTCCTCGCTGCCTCTTTCTCTTCACCACATGGAGTTGTAACCAGTAACTTTACTTTCATATTCACTCCCTTCTTTCTGCCTCTCTCATTCCTTCCCCATTCTTCTGCTCATTTATTTGAAGTTAAGGGAATTAAAATATAATCACTTCCTCTCCCTGTTTAAAGATTGTATTCAAAAGATAAGACTCTATCCTATCCAGCTACATAAATGAAGTCATAATTGGTACTTTTCCATATGTTTCATAAGGTCATCGGATAGAAAATTCTGTGCTCTAGCAATTTAGAAAGGATTTATCTTCAGAATATAAAACATTAAGACAGATTTACATAAATTACCACATTAACATATATTTTAAATTCTCCATTTCTCACACACGGAAAGATAAGGAAATTATTTTAATTGCAGCAAAGCAGCTATGTCCTCATTATTTAAATATTTGATATGCAAGTAGGGAGTGCCAGGCTTGGGGGCCAGGGATAGTGTTTTGGGTGTCAGTAAACAAATATATGTCAGCAAAGAAATATATATTTGAAAACTGGCTTTAGGGTGAAGGTTCTATGGGATTCAGAGCAGGGATGAGGCTGAGGAAAGGGCTTGTCTCCTTAGCGGGAGAGCAGCAGGGACGGAGTCGACATTCTTGGCGTGGAGTAGATTCCAACTCACAGCGACGGCTCCGGAGCATGGACTAGCACTGCCCAGAAGGGTCCTGGGCTTTAATATTTGTAACCTGTTTTTGTTTTTTCCTTTACAGGAATAGATCACAGGTCTTTTCTGACTCAGAGCCTCTGATGGGTTTGAGTCTTCGCCTTTTGGGTAGTCACCAAGTAGTTAACTGTTGTACCACAGCCTCCACAGGGATGGAGCAGGATCAAAATATCTGCCCTTCGATTCTTTGCTAAGGGAAAAGAATGCTTTAACCTTTGGAAGTGAACATTTTGATGAGGGCGACATCAAAATGACCCTGTCATGTTGTCCTCGTGGCCACGCTCTGCTTCAGTGGCAATGAAGCAGATTTGCATACAAAACTTAACTGGCCAGCAAGGGCAAGAGCAGGGAGGAATGCCAAG
>NW_022111373.1:94200557-94201381 GCF_000313985.2 Echinops telfairi
ATGCTAGGAGCTTTACTCATATTTATGTGTAACTCACACTCACTTTGTTAGCATAGCGTTTTCTCTGTTTTATAAGGCACAAGATAGATTATATGGGTTAAACCTTTTGACATGGCTCATATGTTTTTGAAAGTACCCTGGTGGAGTCCTTAACCTATTTATAGGCTTTTCCATTTTTGTCAGAGGCTTTCTTTTTGTTGTTGTTATTGTTTTGTTGGTCATGACTTCCTTTGTTGTTTCGTTTGGCTCTGCCTGTTTTTTGTGCTTATTAATGTCTTTGCATGTCTATCTAGATAAGATAGGTGGGATAAACAATTCAGAGATGGAACGAACAGGCCAATTGTTCTGGAGTGGTACGGGAGATGGGGAGGTGGGAGAAAGGAAGTGGGTGGGGGAGCAACCCAGGGACAAGGGAAAAACAAGTGAACTAAAATCAATGGAGAGAAGGGCGCAGGGTGCCTCGTGGGGCTTAATCAAGGGCAATGTAGCAGTGAGGAATTACTAAACCTGAATGAAGGCTGAAGATGATGGTGGGACAAGAGGAAAGTAAAAGGAAAGAAAGGAAAGAACCAGGAGGCAAAGGACATTTATAAAGATCTAAATAAAGGCATGCATATATGTAAATATATGTACAACGAGAGGGGAATAGAACTATGTACTCATATCTATATGTTAAGAATTAAGGTTGCAGATGGACATTTGGCCTCGACTCAAGTACTCCCTCAACACAAGAACACTTTGTTCTAATAATTTGGCATGCTGTGATGTTCACTTTCCCAACACGATTGCTAAAGACAAAATGGGTGCATAAGCAAATGTGGTGA
>NW_022111373.1:94201956-94216348 GCF_000313985.2 Echinops telfairi
AACAAATGTACACATATGCTTGACACAATGGATATCTGTATGGAATGTGATAAGAGGTATACGAGCCCCCAATAAAATGATTAAAAAAAAGAAAGAACTGGAGATCAAGCAGAGACAAGCCAGATGCAGGATTCAGAACACAAAAAGAGAGTTGCTTAGCACAGAAACATGACACAAATGAAAGTGGAGACAAGCCTTGCTTGCTCAGCCAGGCCGAAGAGCAAGCTCGGACTGCTGTCAGGATAGCTACCCAAGTCCTGGGCAAGGCGGCTCTTTTGGGTGATAACTGGCATCTGATTGGTGTCCGTCACCAGTGACTCAGCATTAGACTTCAGTGCAGACTCTGTTGGGAAGAGGCAGTCTTGCTCATGTTCTGGGCTTTGATGGAGGCGTGGTTCTTGCTGTCTGATGGAGACCATGCTCCCCAGTCAATGATGCGTGATGACTCGAGTCACTCCCTCTCATAAAGTGGGGATTCAAAATATATCCCACCTTAATTAATTCCACCTCATCAGCATAACACATAACTCACTCCAACGTGGACCTGTGGCCACAGATTACGTCCTAGGGCTTACATCACATCACAAAATGGAGGACTAGGGTTAGAAGGGCCCTGGTGGCATAGTGGTTATGAGCTGGGCTGTGATTTGGAAGGCTAGCAGGTTGAAACCATCCGCTGCCTCGCAGGAGATGTACGTGGTTTTATACTCCTGAGAAGAGTTACAGTTTGGAAACTCACAGGGAAGTTCTATCTTGTCCTCTGGGGTCACGATGAGTCGGCATCAACTCGATGGCAGTGAGTAATTAATTAATGAACTACACCACATTTATAGCGCTGTTGTTCCAAACGGCAACATCAACACTCCTACTGCAGACTTGTATTTGAAGCAACCACCATTTAGAATACCCCCTAGTTACCAAGCTGGATAGCCAGGAGAGGAAGCAGGTACTCATCACAATTCCTTCCCTGAGACTTATGTGATAGGCATCATTATTGTCCTTTAAGACAAATCTCCAGCCCCTCCTTCAAAGGCAGGCAATTAAATTCTAATAACAGATGATACACTATGACACATGAAAACCAAAGAATCCCGGTTAGAACATACTGGTGTTTGCAATAAATATTCTGGCATAAAAGCACACGTTTGAAGGTGCCTGGAAGTAGAGGAGGGGGCTTCAAAAAGCTCATGGAGAAATTCCGTTATGTTTTAATTCCATTTTCTACACAAACTTCTTTCAAGATCCCTGGAATGCTAAAAGTGTAAATGAAGCTGAACTAATAGCAATCATATTTTTACAATTCCTTCCAGTCAAGACACCAAGCCTTTTATTTAATCTTTATAGCCCCTTGACAGCCTTACTGGAGTAAAGCTGTAGCTACTGAAATTTAGCTTCTGGAGTTGACATTAGTGTCAATATTTATGGATTATTAGCGCTTCCAAGGCAACGCTAATATTACTTTGGCTCTCATACCACAAAGTTTTTATGTCTCTCTACTCTCATACCTCTCTCTCTACATAACCAGCACATTATCTCACTAGCTTCTGATAAGTGCTGCATCTTGAGTATCTGTCTGCCTCTCTAACACACACGCACACACACACACACACACCTCTCTGCGACAAGAATAAAAGTCCAAGTGAAGTCTTAAAGTAACAAGGATCCCTGGTGGTACAGTGGATAAAGCAATCAGGTGCTAACCAAAAGGCCAGCAGTCCTAATCCCCCAGGTTAGATACCACAAGAGCAAGATGAAGCCATCTGCTTTTTGTAGAGATTTAAAGTCTTTAACACTCTATGGGGCACTTCTACTCTGTTCACTCAGGCCAATATGAGTAAGAATCAGCTCCACAGCTGTGGAGCTTTGCCATTGGTTGTCTGTGTCGACACTGGATAAAGGAAAATGCTTCTTACTTTACGGGTTGTACAGTTTTTAGCACATGCACATTTTTCACAGAGTTAATTTCTTTGCTGGTGGCCACCCTAGGTTCATAGTGACCTTCTGCAGGGGTTCCCAAGGCTGTAAATCATTATAGGAGTAGACAGCCTCATCCTGCTCCAGAGGAACAGATGAAGGGCCTGAACTGCTCACTGTGGTTAGCAGTCAAACTTACAACCCATGACTGCTTCGGCTCTTATTTTAGGTGATCTGAATCATGTGCTGTGCTTGTATATGTTCAAAAGCAACAATGCCACTTTGAGGGCTAAGAAGCTCCGGAGCTGAGCCAGTGTAATTTCAGTTACCTCATATGCATGAAAGAACTAGACAAAAAAATGTAGAAAAACCACAGCAGCCTGGCTGCATTTGAAATATAGTATCATTGAAGAGGATGGAGTACACCAGGGACCACTAGAGGTTTGAGTGGAGGTACTTCCAAAGTTGTTTTGGAAGACATTTATCCAGAATGCCTCTGAGAAGTGAGGTTGATGAGATGCCTTCTCGTGTATTTTGGCCATGTTATAGATGGTAGATGGTAGAGGGTTTGCTTCGAACAAGGGACTATCTGGGCACAGAAGACATGTTATCAGCGTTGTTCCTGTGTGCTGTTGCTTCCCAAGCAGAATGGCCCTGTAGGCTTTCCTAGATTGTAATCTTCTGATAGCAAATCACCAGGTCTTTTTACCCACCAAGTAGATGGAAGGTTCAAATGCCAACCTTCTAGCAGTTAACCATTACACAACCAAGAGTGTGCAAACCCTGGGTCTCCGAGGTTGCATTCTCCTTGAAGAGTCAGGCATTACACAGAGTAACCAAACAAATTACATACGATGGCACATGGTCATACATGTGATGGAAAAACAGAAAGCAGTGGAAAAGGATAAAGACTACCAAGGAGAGTTACAAAATAGAATCGAGTTTGGGAAAAGAAGGTGACATTAAAATGAAGACTTGAAGGATCTGAGGAAGTGACCCATAAAGATATCTGGGGAAGAGAGTTCCAGGCAGTGGGAAGAGCGGGTGCAAAGGCCCTGAGAGAGTCTAACAATAGCAAGGAGGTCTTTGTGGTTGACGGGGGTGGAGGAGAAGAGAAAAGCAGAAGGTAAGGTCAGAGATGGTTCGACAGTGTGTGCATTGTGCAGGGTTTTGTAGGCCATTGTAAAGATTTTTGACTTTGTTTCAGAAGAGGTGGAAGCTGGGATAAAGGAATGAAGTGAGCAGAATTACACTTAGAAAGGCTCACTCCAGGTGCTGGGAAGACTCTGGGGCTGGACTGTTGCAATTTTAACAATTACTCGAGCCGAGATGATGGGGCACGGCAAGGGTGGTGGCAGTGTAAGTGGTAAGACACAATGAGAAAATATTAATATAGTTTGTAATTGGGTCAAGATATCAGGGGGGTTTCAATAGTTTATGGTACAATTCCATTATCTTTTATTACCACTTTCCCACAAACTCTTTGAAGCTCTTTGAAGGACCTGATGTGGGGCATGGCCAAAAGAAAGAGTCCAAAGATTTTTTAACAGGTTAAATGGAGATAGTGGAAGGTGTTGTTAATTGGCATGGGAGAGACTATGGGGAAAATTGTGCTTCTTTAATGTGTGGTTTTACGTTGAAATGGTCATTTACCTTCTCTCTAGAAGCTTGAGTTTAAGGGCTATCTTTACAAGTTGGCTGTTGTAAGGCCAGGTTAGGCCAACTTTCGGAATGTAGGAATTAACATACAGGAAGAGAGTGTCTCTTTGATGGCCCAAAAGGCATAAGAATGAAATGGGTCAGACACCACATTCTAATCCCAGTATTGCCACCTTCACCTTGTGACAGGACCTACTTTATAGCTGATAAGAGAATTGGAGACAATTAGGAAGCCCGAACAAAAGTTGATCATGCCATAGTTGTTATTATCAAGCTAAAATTATTTCCTACTTAATATGAGGTCACCTTAATTTAAGAATAATATATATTTTTGGAAAAAGAGAAATAAAGGTAACAGCAGACGGAGAGAATATTTGAAGGCGATATTTTATTTCCATCCCTGCACATCTGCAGTGGTCCCCTGAAAGTCATAGACATGAATTATTGAAAACTGGTGGGAAGATGGTGTCAGACTTTTATCCTCAGTCTGTTGGCTGTTAGAAAAACATCAATCTACTCAACAGATTTCCTGCTTAAAAAAAACAAACCCGAATATCTTATCTTTATAGTTCTTCCTTGTGCCATGAACAGTACAATGCACATAAATAAGGTGGGAGAGAGAAGCCAAGATGTTCTCCCACAGGAAACACAGTTGCCCATGGCCAGGCCACACTTGAAATGGAAATATCTTTAAAGTTCTTGCTGAGGAAGTCTGAAGTCGAGTTCAAATCTGCAGCAAAATATGTAGAAATTTCAAATCACAATGCAAAGCTCTCTGGCAACATCCAGACTACTGTTTCTAATTAAGTCTCTCCAGGGCTATAGTCCAGCTGAGATCCAGTCTACTCTCTGGACACCACTCGTTTGAGAAATGTCAAAAGGAGAGAACTGTCCATGACTATCTGGTGTTTTTATAACTGCTTAATCCTATTCTGGATTGGTGTCTTTGCCAAACAATACATTTAATTCAATACCTCTCTAGAGGATTCAAATTTCTGCTGAAAGATTCAAGCCACTAAGCACAGAGATAGCTTTGATTTTTCTCAGAATCTTGGTGCCACTAGATTGCTCTTACTTCCTTTGCAACTGCATGCCAGTTTTCTCTTTAACAACCTTTAAGCAAATGTGGCTCAGGCAAATTAGCCTACTCCCTGGCAGGATTATTTTGCCACATGAACAAATCTGAAGAACATTGTAAGACTCTTTACAGCTTCCAGTGTAATCACTGGCAAACATCCTTACTTCTTGAGTCTATTTTTCCCTCCAATTAATGTAGATAGCCTCTCCAGATCTGAATTTTTCATGAAGATTTTATTCACTCATTCTAGGAATATTGATTGAGCACTAACCAGTAACACTAGGCTAGGCACTGGGGATATAAAGGTGAAGAAGACAAGCATTGCCCTTCCCTTCAGGGAACTTAGACTTCAGCAGGAAAACATAATTAAATAAGCCATGTCATACAAGACAGCAAAGAGGTTGTTCAGGGAGCCACCTACAGAGTCAATTAAACTCGTATGAAGGCTAGAGAACTCTTCTAGAGGAAGTGAAGGTGAAGCTGAGATCTGAAGGGCAGCAGAAATGAGTCTGATGGGATGGGATGTGGAGGAATACGCTTCTTCAGAAGGCTTGGCATGTTCATGAAGAGAGGCTTACAGACTTGAGAAACTCATAAAATGGAAAAGAAGTTCAGAAAAGGCCAAATCGATGAACTAGTATAATAATAGCGAATTAGCATGTGGTTCCCAAAGTACTGGGTGTAAAATAAGCACTTGAGGCTCTCTGCAGAGTATCTGATCTCATAGAAACATACCTCACTTTACTGTGCTTCATTTATATATATACATATATAGAGAGATAGATATAGATCTCTTTTTACAAATTGAAGGTTAGTAGAACCTTGCATTGAGCAAATCTATGGATATGCCATTTTTCCCCCCAATAGCATGTGGTCACTGCATGTCTCTGTTCCATTTTGGTCATTTTCACTTCAAACTTTTTCATAATGCTATTGCATAGTTAGTAGATGACAACCCCCTGTCATTGAGTAGATCCTGACTCAGGGTTTTTGAGGCAGTAAATCTTTACAGGGACAGATGGCCTCAACTCTCTCTCCAGGTTTTGATAGAATGATGGGTTTGGTCTGCGGATGCAGCAGTTACCTGTGCAATGCTTCCATAACAGTACCAAGAGGAATCCTAAGAGACTATAGTTTCCCAATGCATATAAAAGGTTTACACTAATAGACTAGAGGACAGTGTAAGCCTAACTTTTATATGCACTAGAGAACCAAAACACAAAACAAAACACAGGTGACCCATTTTATTGTAATACTTGCTCTATTGCAGTGGTTTGGAACTGAACCCAAGTATGTCAGATGGACCAGTAAGATGGATCTCCAGTCCCTGGAGAAGGACATCATGTTCGGAGAAGTGGAGGGGCAGGGAAAAAGAGCGAGACCCTCAATAAGATGATTGACACAGTGGCTGTACCAAAGGAGTCCAACATCCGAGCAATCTTGAGGATGGGACAGGACCAGGCAGTGTTTGCTTCTGCTGTGTAGAGTCCTCATGAGCTGGAACTGACCCAAGAGTGCCTAGCAACAGGACTGAAACTGCAGTGGTACATGCCAGGTATTTGCCTGGGCTGCCTTCTATTCAGCACAGAAGATAGAAAAATGATGTTTTAAGGAATAGTGTCCAGATAGGAGTCACTGTTTTCATTCTCTTGAGTAGTTACCATTCAATTCTGGGTTTATTTGTGACCTGGAGAAATTTATGTGCTTGGATTATACTGGCCTAGTGGCCTCACACTGGGACCTCCATTAAAGAGGCTTGTCTTCTATGTTTTAAAAGTGCTATAAAAACAAATCTCACAAGGTCTTTTTAGTACAGTGGTAAAAGCCAGTGTTGACATAAACCAACATGCTCCAAATAAAAGGTTATTTTCATCACAATGTAATTCAATGAAAATGTCTCGGTCCTGAGAGATTAGTAGCTTTTTGTTTTTGTCCTCCTCCTGCCCCCCACCTTTCCAGTAATTAAAGCTATGTAAATCATGAGGGGGAAACAAGGCTTTCTACTTCTGTAAAGAGGTGTAGTTTCAGAACCCATGAAGGCAGTTCTACTCGCTCCTATAGGGTCTCTATGCATCAAGAAGGCACCCAGTGGCAGTAAATGCTGTAGTCCATTTGCTTTGGGGTGGGCAGTGAGTGATAGCATATATTGTGTTTGGCTTTCTTCTCTCTTCTTTAATAAGCTTTGGTTTTATCATATTTTCCAGGATGTCCACAACCCAATTTACTGAGGCACAGCAGGAACCCTGGTGATGCGATAACATTAAGTGCTCAAACGCACACAAATTCCCAGTGAAGAAAGACGGGCGATCTGCTCCCGTGCAGGTCACAGCCGAGGAAACCTTGTGGAAGGAACCCTTCCATTCCATTCTGCCCTACAGTCACGATGAGTCAGAACTGCTTGATGACAAACAACCACCATGAGTCAGTCTACCCTTTGTATTCCGATAAACTTTTAATTCCTCTCAGTCACCTTTTATGTGCCCCAAAGGTCCTATCAGACTCACCTGTCTGTAGAACTCTTATTCTCTTGGACCATTTCAGCTGCCAATAACTTAATGTGTAGCTACCAAGTATGTTAGTAATTTGGAATGGACACAACCCAACAGTGCCTCCCCTCAGACCAATGCTACACAGCTACACAATTCTTGCCTCCCACACGGACACTTCCCTGGTGTTGCTAAGGCACAGCCACCTGTGTGTGTAACTGCTAAAGGGGTTAAGACCCCAGAAGTGAACCTTTGGCCACTTGAGGACAAGAGCTTGTGAATAAATTATTTTTCCTTCCTTTGGTGAAAGATTTTGTCTTGAGACATAAGCCTTTTAAAGATGTTACTATGAGATCAGCAACCACTTACATTTGATATCAAGTGGTGTCTGTTTGCAACATACCCTTACTTTTATCCCTTACTCTTGATTCTCTGGGACTATACTTCCCAATAAAGAATTAGCATATAATCTGCTTTCAAGGGAATGAGGACTAAATCAAGTACTGTCTCCTGGTTCCTGGGAGACTCTTTCTTTTCTTATTTTATTGACTAGATTCTATGTTAGTTTTTTGTAATCAACTAATAACCAGAAGGCTGGAGGTTCAAATTTACTCAGTAGCACCATGAGAGAAAGATCTGTAAAGATAGATGGCTGTCGTTATTATGGTATGCCATCAAGTTGATTCCTAGTCATAGAGCCCCTATCTGACAGACAAGAATTACCCATCATGTTTCCTAGGCTGTAATCTGTATGGAAGAAGTTCTCCAGGTCTGCTGGGTTGAGTTATTGGTCTTTGGTTATCAGATGGATGCTTAATCATTGCGTCATCAGGACTTCTTTGTAAAGAGTACAGTCAGGAAAACTCTATGGAGCAGTTCTAATCTTTAACACATTGGGTTCTCATGAGTTGGAATTAATTCAGTGGCAATGAATTGAGAAATTAATAAAGGTATATATATGTAAATGTTTCTATGTATATACATATACATTAGTTTTTCATTCTAATTACAATTTGTAGATTATAAATGAATATTTAAGTCATTTTGCAGTGAGCTTGATTTTATATTAATTTCATAAAAGTGGGAAATTTAGCCAAATTAAAAAGGAGATATTCATTTAAGCTAATTCCACAAGTGAAGTTATATTTGAAGATTTAAAGCACAGACTACTTTTTTTTTTAAGGAATAGCCTCTATTTTCTAAAAGCATTGCAAGGATGGCCTAGAGTCATACAATGATGTACAACAACGTTCTGTTGTAGGTAAGCCAATATGAGTCCGATTTGCCCCAATTACACCCTGAAACAATATTATCTTTGAAGGATTCCCTGTTATTGCAAACAGTTAATGTGCTTAGCTGCTAATCATGGAAAAGATAAAAGTTTCAGTCCACCCTGAGGTACTTTATTATATGGACCTAACAATCCACTTCCCCCAAATTTGCTAACACCTTATGGAGGACAATTCTACCAACACACACAGAGTCACTATAAATTGGAATTGCTTCCACTAGTATAATTTCTAAAGCTGTATGTCTGTTTTCTCTTGATCAGCCTAGAACTTGAGAGTGACTAAAAAAATAATTAAACATTTTATTGGGGGCTCTTACAAATCTTGTAACAATCCATCATTCAAAAGTAATGAAAATTTTAAGAAACATAATAATAAAAATATATCTGTAGTTAGATAGCACTACACATGTTCCTGAGTTCACAGTCAGCAAGAATGTTTCTACCAAGTAAAAGGAAAGAGAGGAAAGAACCAGGAGTCAATGGACATTTCTAGAGGTCTAAATGCAGGCATGTACAGATGTAACTATATTTCTATATAACAAGGGGAATAGAACTATGTACTCATATCTTTCTGTAAGAATCAAGGTTGCAGATGGACATTGGGCCTCTGCTCAAGCACTCCCTCAACACAAGAACACTTTGTTCTAATAATCCAACATTCTGTGATGCTCACCTTCCTGACATGATCACTGAAGACAAAATGGGTGCAAAATGGGGGTGAAGACAGTTGAGGATGCCTGGCTATCAAAAGACATAGCATCTGGGGTCTTAATGGCATGAAGATAAACAAGCTGCCATCTAGCTGAGAAGCCACAAGGCCCATATGGAAGAAGCACACCAGCCTGTGTGATCATGAGGTGCTGATGGGATCATGCATCAGGCTTCTAAAACCCATAAAAAAATTATGCTCAATTTGAATGAGAGGTGGGCGTGGAGTGGAGACCCATGCCCATCTATAGACAATTGGACATCCCCTCACAGAGGGGTCACAGGAAAGAAATAAGCCAGTCAGGTCGCAGTATAGTACCATGAAACACACAACTTTCCTCTAGTCCTTTGGTGTTTTCTTCACCCCACTATCATGAGTTTAATTCTACGTTACAAATTGGATTAGACCAGAGCATGCATGCTGCTACAGATAAGAATCTGCAACACAGGGAATCCAGGAAAGACAGACCCCTCAGGGTCACAATGAGAGTAGAGATACCAGGAGGATTAGGAGACCGTGGGAGGAGAAAGGGGGAATCAATCACAAGGATTAACCTAGAACCCCCTACCAAGGGGATGAACAACGGAAAACTGGGTGAGGGGCGATGGCAGATGATGTAAGATATGAAAATAATGATCTATAACTTACCAAGGTTTCATGAGGGAGGGCAGGTGGGAGAGGGAGGGAGGGGGAAGAAATGAGGAGCTGATATTAGAGGCTCAAGTGGGAAGAGAATGCTTTGAAAACAGTGATGATAGCATATGTGCAAATGTGCTTGACACAATGGATGAATGTATGGATTGTGATAAGACATTTAAGAGTCCCCAATAAAAGTATTTAATTAAAAAGAAGAAGAATGTTTCTACCTTTCATGTAATGAAAGTACATTTTATTATGAAGGTAGTTGCAGATACATTTCAATTAATTTTTCTTTGTATTATATATATCTTTTGCTATTGTTTTTCCTAATTTTCAGATAAGTGGTTGGAAACCAGGGATTTAAAGAATGCATTTCTTCCTGCTTGCTCTCCCAGCAGTATGCCTTCTACCCAGGAGCAGAAACTCATCTCAGAGCATCCGCAAGCTCTTTATCCCTCAATCCCTCACAGTCATGCTGCATAAGGGACGCAACTCTGGTTTGGTGAACTGGATTTTCCCAATAGGTTTCTGCTTACTATGTCATTCTGTTCTCATTCCTTAAACCTTTCCCAGGTTTTGGATGGAAAATCTTGTATACTTTTATCCAATTAAGAATATTGTACAAAATATCCCTTTTATGCTACTTTATTATGCTAACTAGGGGCTGCAAACAAGTGTAATATAGACTTTCCCTGTAAGTAGTTTATAAGATAGAAGGGGCTTAACATCAGTATAACTAAAACCCCAAACAACTAAACATCGTTGTCCCATAGTAGCAATGCACACACAAGCGTCAATCTTTGGCTGAGAGGAAGAATAGATCCACCGATTCATTCGTGACTGTCAGTCTGAAACAATTTCTATATTTTCCTTTGGGAAATCTGATACGATCCAGGACAGTTCCTTGGATCATCGATTCAGAATGGCCATTGAATTGCATTGTATTTGGTATTAAAGAAAAATATCAAGGAATGCATAGCCTAATACAGCAGACAAAATGTAATCAACTAACAACAGAATCAGCTATATTCTTTATGATAAGCAGGATCCAGCGAGCGAGTGTGAATAACACTGCCTGCTGTGACTGGAGAGGGATGTGAGAAGGGAGCTGTAGAGATGCCCTAAGGTCTGTAGAAGAGGTGACATGTGACATGCCTTTGGTGGGCAAATAAGAACTTACATAATTTAACAAGAAAGCATTCTAGGCACAGGTGTTGTGGTTGTTTTTTTAAAGAAACTTTGTAAATTGGGGGAAATTTTGTCTAGATGAAACATGGAAGAGAACAGTAGGAGATGATGTTAGTAAAACGATATATGAAGGCAACAATGTCTACCCTGTTAGAGAGTTTAGATTTCATTATTAATCAGTGGTCTTAACCATAAATTGAGCTTAAGATTCATTTGTACACTCAAATTCAAGCTTTCAAATAGAGGTATATGCAAATTTGACACTGGGCCTTTTGAGTGTAGTCTGTCCAGACTGGGATTTGCACGCCTGTATGTTGTCAACACACCAGTGGTGACTTTGATACACTATCGAATCATTGCTCATGACTCTCATCTTAGAAATGAAAACGTTAAATAACATCATATTAATAAAGGTAGCATTACTGTTATACTGAGGGTTTTGTTTTAAGTTGAGAGTCACATCCAAGTTCATTCAGAAAGATAGCTCTGATGGCAATGTGAAGCAAAGTCTGCAGAGAATGGGACCTGAAGGCAAGAAGAGTAAAGGTTCCTGACATGAATGTGAGCTAATGATAGTTTGTATGAAGGCAAAGGCACTTGGACAAAGGGGAGGAAAAGACTTCACAGATAATTAGAAAGTCAAAATGGTTGGCCTTGATAGTCAATGAGATGTGATGGGTAAAACAGAGAGAGATCAAACATAATGCTCAGATTTCTATGTCAGATATCTGAGATATGGTGGATTCATTAACTGAGATGATAGATGCTGGCCAGATATTAAACACAATGTCCATCAGGCAAATTGACTCTCAAAGAGCAAGTATTCAATAAGTATTGTTGAATGGATTTAAAAAATACTCAGCTAACCAATGATGCTATTATTCTGGATGAAAAATATAGTAAGGATTATTTTATAAGCTTTTTAGCTTTTGACAGATAGATGTATGGGATGCATGTAGAAAGTTAAGGGAGATTTGCATAACCATAAAAGAAACAACAACACAACAAACAACCAAGCAATACAAAAAATATCACCAAGAACCATCATTTAAAAAGCATAGGCTGGCTTCCAGAAACAGTGGATGGTCTAGTTTTGTTCTACAACAACAAGAGGTGAACTTCAAAAAATATAGAGAATCGGAAAGTAATGTATCTGATATTCAGGCTGAAGAATTTAAATTCATTCAGGAGGCAATGATGAGTCATGGGGGACTTTGGAGTAGGGGGTGTTCCTTGATCTTTAGGAGCATGCTCTTTGGGAGATTTTCATAGCATCAGTGGAGAGGATAGAATGGGGCAGGAAGAAGTCTAAAGATATAAACATGAATTAAAAGATTACTGTGATGGTAGAGGTAGAAACTGAACAAGGATGGTCACAGAAGGACTGGAAAGGTAGGGGCAGATTCAATGGGTATTCAGAAAATAAAAACATGCGATATCTGGAGGTGATAGTTGGACCCAGGTTGGGCTCAGGATGATGTCCAGCAATGAGGTTTCAATGAACAGAAATAATGATGCGAGAGGAGCAAGCAGTTTCTGGTGATGATAACTGATTCTGAGGTGCCAGCAGGATGTCCAGGTGCAAAAATGTGTCAGGAACCTGAAAAGGCCACACTGAAGTTGAGAAGACCATTTTGGGGCCAATAAATTTAAATTTGGGAGCCATCTGTGTGTGAGCAATAAATGAAGCTGTGTGAGTGGATAGGACTGCCTAGGAAACGAAGAGCAAGCCCAAGAAAAAAGCCACAGTGCTTACTTTCTGTTGGCAGGATGGAGAGTGAGTGAGATCCAGAGCGGGTAAAGAGGAACTGTCAAGGAGAGAAAGAAAACAACATGGAAATAGCGCTTCAAACGAATGCAGACTGAGTCAGATATGGTGTCTGAGGAGGAGGCAGAAGACGAAGAAAGGACAGAGACTTGTCGCCATGGGAGGAAGGGTTCATGGGGTGGAAGCAGCGTGACTCAGGGTACGGAAGAAGGTATGGAGGAAGGAGGGCATGAGGAAGCCAAACTTTTCCAGATCTTTTTGATGCAAGAGTATTGACAACATGGGTCCTGCCATTGTTGCCAGCTGATGTTAATGAGCTTAGTATATTCTTCAATCTAAGCCCATTAGTCTGCTAATGGAAATTGCAGGGCTAGAAGAGCAATGAGCACCAACAGCCTTGGACGCCCTGAAGATCTGGAGCCACCTTCATGAGCTTTCCCTAACAGAGCACCAAGTCTTCATGCTTCCTGAGCGAAAACAGTGAAGATTCAAACCGTCATTTTACATGACAAGATACATGTCATCGCCATGTGTGGTGACTAAGCAGCACTCACAACACGATTCATTGAGCAAAGCCTTTTTTGTACTAATTTGAAATAAACTTTGGTCAAATATTAAATCCTTATATACCGTATACACTTGAGTATAAGCCGACCCAATTATCAGCCGAAGCACCTAATTTTACCCAAAAAAGCTGCATAAAAAAATGTGCTGAAAAACTCAGCGTATCCTCGAGTATAGAGGTATGGTTTTTTTTCTATTTCTGGGCACTCTCTCATTTTATTTTGTACTAAGCTTTCAGGGACTGGAGTCTTTGAATTTATGAATTGGACAAAGCTGACAATTTGGTAATAGTGCGACTACTGTACAGGAAATCCTTGTGTTTAGTTGTTGTCTCATCGTGATGTACAGCAGAACAAAGGTCTGCCCAGCCCTGCGCCATCCTCAGCGTCAGCCCTCGGCAGAGCCCGCTGCTGCAGCCACGTGGCAGCGATCTCACGGAGGGTCTTCTTGATCATTGACCCTCTGTGTTACTGAGTGGTGTCCTTCCCCAGGGACTGTCTCCTGATAGCATGCCCCACATACGGAGACAAAGGCTACGACCCTTGGTCTCCAAAGTGACATCTTTGCTTTTTAAACCTTACAGAGATGTTTTGCAGCAGATCTGCCCAAGGAAATAGCTTCCTATTTCCTAAGGGCTGCTTCCCTGGGGGGTGATTGTGGCTGGACGGCTACTGAAGCCTCCAGTACGTCCTGTTAAGAGAGTGTTTGTTTTCACGTAGGTCTTACTCCTTTTCAGTGTCTAGCTCCACATCTTCCTTTAAGTTGCTATTTCTTGAAGTGTGTATTTGTGGATGCATAATGCCAATGCAGGTGTCTTCTCAAACGGACACTTAAATGTAAAAGAATCTCAAGTGGACTGAAGTTTTGATAGCATCTGTCTCTCAATGGAATGAGTACGTGTATGAATACAGCATTTTGAATATCTATTGATATTTCTAAAAGATCATTTGGGAAAACAGACAGAAAAGTAAATGACTTTCATTTCATCTTTCATCTGTGTATTCTAATTTTCCCTGTCTGTGTCTGTATTTGGAGTTAAAATGTGGTGTCTGCTCAGTACTGACCATTATTTGTTATCCACACCAGTGGGATTTCA
>NW_022111373.1:94216595-94234063 GCF_000313985.2 Echinops telfairi
TTCTTGTGGCAAGAGTCAGAAAGGATTTGGGTTTTATCTTTTCCTTCAGCCCAGCCCTTGGAAGTTTTTCATCCTGAAGAACCCATTTAACAACTGTTCTAGACCAGAGGTCAGCAACCTTTTCCTGTAAAGGGCCAGAGCGTAAGTAGGTTGTGCTTTGCAAGCACTATGGTCTCTATTGCAAGGACGCAATTCTGCCATTTCAGGGTGAAATCAGCCACAGATAACAACAGCAGGCATACAGAAAAGGGTACTTATGTTTTAATAACACTGTAGTTACAGAAACAGACGGCATGCCGAATTTGGCCTACAGGTGGGACTTGGCCCATGGGCTGTAGTGTGTTGTTTATTCCACACGAGTACATTTCTCAGCTATTCATTATTTGCAGTTAAAAATTCAGAAGCAGTGCTCTACTCTCCACGGAGTAAAGGCTGACAGGATGCAAAGCACAGAACTGACAAAACGTAGAGGGGGAAATCACAAAATGATTTGTCATCAATCACTACATAATGGTTCTAAGCATAATGAGCATGTGTTTGTTTTATGCAGGACAAGTGGGCCTGCAGAGTATAATAAATACACACATTGCCTGGCAATAGGGTAATTGCTGTGGGGGAAGAAGAGAACCCAAAGGGAAGACCATCAATGTAATGTGTAATGTCAGGGTTTGCTCTTACTCACCAATCCTGCACCGCAGTGAAGGACTCTTCGTTTGTGATGTCGTACATTAAAATAAAGCCCATGGCCCCACGGTAATAGGCTGTGGTGATGGTCCTGTATCTCTCCTGGCCTGCTGTGTCCTAAAAAATAACAATAATAAGCTCTCAAACATAAGGCAATACATCTTGTGGGAAGCGATTCATGATCCAGAAAAGTCACAGCACACATTTTAAAACATCCTTGCAAAACATAATTCCGTATCTTATTCAGTCATGGTTCTTCCTAAAGACTTTCAGATGGTGGCTTTGCAATATTGGGAAAAAATGTTTTTGGATAAAGGTCTAGCTCAAAGTTTCTCATAGTTATGTTCACTCCCATTAAGTCACATCTAACAGTCCTTGGTTGATATAGGTCAACTTGTTCACTGCTAATTGAAAGTGGGTGACTTCAATCTGCCCAGAGGCACCTGAGAAGCAAGGAGGGCTTGGCATTTTACTTCTGAAAAACCAGTCATTGAAAACATGTGGCGCACAGTTCTGCTCTGATACACGTGGGAACTCCTTGAGTCGGGATCAGTCTGGGGCCAAGGCTGGGGCAGGGGGAGTGTTGATGGCACCTTGGTTAAAACGCTTAGCTTTGAACTAAAAGGTCTGTGAGCCCAATCCACCAGCCACTGTGTAACAGGGACAATTTATGGCGTTGGGAACCCTATAGTCTTTCTACTCTCCTGAGGAGGCTGGGAGGGAGAGGGAGAACTTGAACTGCCAAGACTTCATCTAACAGTTGAATGCTTAAAGGTTTTGCCTTCAAATTGTATATAAGTTGCAACAAAGGGCACAATCTTCAACCTTATTTGGATTTAATACCAGAAACACAAGCTAGTTGGAGGTTTTTGTCACTTAAAAGCTTATTAAGAATAAAAAGTCACAGCAGATCAAGGAAATGAGGTAACAAACATAAAGAGGAAATTTCTGTTTTCTCCATAACCTAGGGAGGCATGACAAATATAACAAAATTAATAGACCCCACCTTGACTGTGCATTGACACTGGTTAGTTACAATGATTTCAGAATTATACACTCATTAGCATTTTCTTCCAGGAAATCAGGAGGAAAGAGAAGTCAGAGAAACACTTCATTATAGTTGATGTTTAGTAATGATGAAGAAGGTTATGATGGATCATTTCATAATGTCAAGTGCCACTAACGTAATTAACCATGAGCAGTCTCAGAAAGCAAGGTACCTCTGACTGAAAAGGTACCTCTTCTTCGTTTGTTCAGGTAACTAGCTTCAAACCTGCGCTTCCCCTCCCTGATAGACTCTATTAACTGGATATACCTGCCGATTTTCTCAAAAGGTAGGCTTCTCGACTGAAAACTGCAACCAGAAATCTCTTACCAAGAAAATAAGGGAGGAGAACATAATTAAAAAATAAAAACTCTCATCCAGGAGTGACAGCTTTCATTGTTCTGGTTCCTAAGAAAACAGAATTGTTCTACTTGGTTCAAATGTTTTGAATTCTCAATCATCTGTTTCAGAACAAAATTGGACTTTAGTGAATGGTTCGATGAAAAACATTTGAATATCTGTCAAGCTTTACAGGTAACAAACAGAACTTTCTCAGTTTCAATTTTGACACTTTTGTCTTTGCTTTATTTCCTCCAAAGAAACTCCCCCTCTCCCCCCACAACTGTATGTGCTGCATTCACAAATCCTTCGGAGGCCACGTGGAGATAATATATAGTGTTAAGCCTGAGAAAATAGCTTTCTTTCACAAGGTATGTAGCAATATTGTAATGTGTTCTTTGTTGTGGTAGTTACCTCTCTCTGTGTTGAATCAAAGGGAAAATGGAACCAATCGATAACAAAGCAAAACTCAGTATCAACAAATCAAAATGCATTTACTGAATGTCTAGATAGAGAAAAATCGGACAGGCAATCCTTGTACATAACAGAAAAGGTAATTTTCTAGACGGAGAAATAAAAACACGTCAGTGTTAACTGATCAGCAATGGTAATTTAATTAAGCTAACAAAAGAATAAATCAAAGACTGCAATAGTCCAAAGAAGATGTCAATAAAATGGGACCTGGATGACTAGCACAAGACATGAAAGGATCATTAGGGAGCTCCCAAAGGGGGAGGGGCGAGAAGCAGGGTACTAGCTCAGTCATTTGTCATTCAAGCAAGTGCAGAGATCTCAATCTATATTTTGCTACATTGTGTACCTGCAGGGATTATTTCAAATCTTAAAAGAAAGGTCAAATTGTGTTCAACATAATTAGACTTAAAAGAGATTGATCAATTCATTTGCTCATTCAATAAGCATTTAGTGGATACACAGAACAAGTTCATCACCACCACCATCATCATCACCACCACCACCACCACCACCATCATCATCATCATCATCATCATCATTGCCATTTGTCATCTAATCAATCCAGATTGGGTGACCCCATGTGTTTAAAGCTGCACTTACTCCATAGAAATTTCTTTTTTATTAAATTTAAAAACTATTGCTGTTAAGAATCTACACAGCAAAGTATACACCAATGCAACCATTTCCACATACACCAGTTAAGGACATTGATTGCATTCTGGGGGTTGTGCAACCATGTGCAGCTTCCTTTTCTGAGTGGTTCCTCCCTGGTTAGCATACTTTCACTGCCTACAAGGTTCCTAGCTAATCTTTACATGTCATTGTCAATATGGTCCCACACAGATCATTCTAAAAAGAGCACAATGCTCAAGGCAGTCATTATTTATTAGTTTACCAAAATAATTATTTGGTTTTAAGATGCTTTCGGGGGATATTACTGGTTTAAGGTTTAGACATGATCCCAGAGCAATAGTTTCAGGGGCTTCATGACCTTATGACTAGCCCTTCTCTGTAGGTATAGCTCTGAATTGCTTCCTACTGTCTTCCTTTCCATCTACAAACCTCCCGTTAGTATTTTTGGTCGGCTAATCTAGTGTATATAAACTCTCTCAGCTTCTCTTTCTCTGGGAAGGTTTTAATTCACCCTCAATCTTTAAAACAATATATTATTAATTGGGAGTTAATACACATATTATATCATTCTATAGTTCAAGCACATCCAGCAGAAGTGTACAATTGCTACTACAATCAGTTTCCAACATTCATTTTCTTCCTGGACTCCTGGACATCATCTTTCTTCCCTTCCCCCAACCTCTGTTCACACCCCCGCGGGGGCTCCCCACATCTCTCCCACCCTGCCTGAAACCCTTCTTCTTCTTTTTTTAAAAAATCCTTTTATTGGGAACTCTTACAGACATCATAACATTCCATAGTTCAATCATATCAAGCAGTATTGTACAAATGCTACCCCAGTTAGTTTCAAAACATATTCTTTTTTCTTAAACTCCTTGCTATCAACTCCTTTTTTTTTTAATCCCCTCCCTCCCCCACCCTGTCCCTCAGGAACTCTTATTTATGCATTTATTTGTCGTTTCTTACACCATTCAATATATCAATTGACATACAATTCTGTTATTCACTCTCCTTGAGTGGAGTTATATAGTAATCAATGCTATCAGCTCCCCCTTTCTCCTCTTCCTCTTCTTCTCCTCTCTCCCCCTACCATCAAGGATAATTCTGATGCTTGGGGTTGCAAGGGGATTTGAGGGAGGGCAGTTTGACCACCTTGCTGCCATGGGTTGAAGATGTCCTTGGAAACTGACTTAGCTTAGTATCCACAGCAAAGAGAAGACAAGAGCTCTGTGCCGGATCTCCGGCCTGCTCTGGATCTCCAACCTGCTCTCATGGATCTCCAGCCTACTCCCGCTCTCTGGCCTGCTCTCATGGATCTCCGGCCTGCTCTGGATCTCCAACCTGCTCTCATGGATCTCCTGCCTGCTCATGGATCTCCAGCCTGCTCATGGATCGCCAGCCTACTCCAGCTCTCTGGCCTGTTCATGAGTCTCTGGCCGGCTCTGGTTCTCCAGCTGGCAGTCACATTCTCTTGATTTCCTGATCTAACAATGGGAGCCCAGAACGGGTGATTCTAAATGGGCGCCATCTTCCCAGAAGTCTCCCGAAAACCTTATGCCACTTGTCCCTTTGGTTCCTCAGTCTTGGGCTTCACATACCAAAACACAGGAAAACATACAACGCAACTTCTAGAGGGTGACCTCCAATGGTATAACACCTCTCAGGTACACCCTCATTTGCTCTTTTACCTTTCAAGATCTTAATATTTATCTTTCTGGCCTCCAACATTTTGGGAGAAAAATTGGCAATTAATCCTATCGAGGAGTCTTTGTATGTGACTCATTGCTTTTCTCTCACTGTTTTCTGATTTCTCTCATCTTTAATTTTTCAGAGACTCACCATAATGCATATTGCTGTAGTTATCTTTCGTTTCATTCTGTGTAGAATTGTGTGAGTTCATGGGTTTGTACATTAATGTCATTAGGTTGTGAAAATTGGCTGTCATTCTTTCTTCAAATTATTTCTGTTCCTTCTGATCTTTCACCCCCACCTGGAATTCTCATGATCCAGGTATTAGGTCTCTTATGCAACCACTCTTATTTCCCTTCCATATCTGTGATTGTAACAATGCTGTATTGTTCTTAGGTGCCATTAACTTTAAGTTAGTCCTGACTTAAAGTGACCCCAGGGACAACAAAACAGAACACTGCCCATTCCGACTTCCTCCTCACAAGGGCTGTGTGTGAAACCATCGTGACAGCTACTGTGTCTATCTCACATAGGGTCCGTCTTCTTGCTCACCGATCATCCCCGTTGTCAAGCATGCTATCTTTCTCCAGGGATTTAGCTTCCTGATAACATGCCTAAAGTACACGAGCCGGAGTCCTGACGGCCTTATTTCTACAAAAGCAAAACAAAACAAAAAACTATAAACTATACTAATTGGGAATTCGGTAGATAAGAGAAAAAAGCAGCACTAGAAAGTAATTCAAAGTTCTATGTGAAAAGAAAGATCCCTAACAAAAGGTAGGCATGGGCAAGTATAAGGGTGGATACTAAGGGGCATTTTGGCTGTACTTCTTCTAAGACAGATTTATTTGTTCTTCTGGAAGTCCATGGGATATTTATTATTAATCACAAACACCATCATTCAAAGCATGAACTCTTCTTTGCCTTTCCTTATTCATTACCCAACTTCCACGCACACACGAGTTCACTGAAAATACCATATTAGTAGCAACTCCGTCCTCAAGGTGATATCTTTGCTCCTTAGCAATTTCACAAGGTCTTTTGAAGTAGATTTGCCCATTGCTATATGTTATTTGTGTAAGGAGTCTTGGTCACACAGTGGTTATTATGTATTGGGCTGCTAATCACAAGGTCAGCAGTTTGAAACCACCAGACACTTTTCAGGAGAAAGATGGGGCTTCCTACTCACATCAACAGTTATAGTCTCAAAAACCCAGAGTGACCATTCGACTCTATCCTATAGAGTCACCATGAGTCAGAATTGACTACATGGCAGTGAGTTTGTTATACATTACTTAGTGCTCTGACCTCTGCTTCTATGGATAGTGTTGATGCAGGTCAATGACATACTTGACAATATCAGTTTTTTCCCCACTAGTCATGATATTGCTTATTGGTCAGGAGCTTATTGTGAGGAGTTTTGTTTTCTTAACGTTGAGATATAATTCATACTTCATGCTATGGTCCTTGATTTCATCAGTAAGTGCTTCCGGTTCTCTTTACTTTCAGCAACCAAGGGTTTGTATACTTCAGTTTGTTAATGAGTCTTCCTTCAGTCCTAATGGCAGGTTCTTTTTGCTACAGCCAAGCTTCCAGGATTACTCAGCGCAAAAACTGAGTGCATCTGATGAAAGGCTACAACTCTGCCCACGCCTTTTCTAAGTTGTAAACCAAGTGTTATCCCGTTGTTCTGCCTGAATGTCTCTTGATCTTTGTTCCCCATAAACACAATCCTAGAATTCCTATTTCTTGCAATATTATCCAGAATTTGTTATGATCCACACACCTAATGTCTTTACATATTCAATAAACCACGGTAAATATTTACGCTTTCAGTCAAGATCTATGTGACATCAGCAGTTTTACTCCCCATTCTATATTCTCTTCAGAAACTAGCTTGAATTTCTGGCAGCGTCTTGTCAATGTATTGTCACAACCACTTAAAAAGTATCTTGTGTGTGAAATCAGTGATATTGTCCAATGATTTCAAAGGCTTTCTTTGGAGTGGATGCATAAATGGATCTCTTCCAATCCGGTGGTCATGTTTTCCAAATCTCTTGGCATAAAGGAATGAGTGCATCCATCGTTACATCTCTTTGTTGAATCATCTCCAGCAGTGTCCTGTCAATTGCAGAGGCTTTGGTTTTGACAATATTTGCAATACAGCTTAGATTTCTTTCTCTAATACCATTGGTTATTGATCAGATGCTATCACATGGAACAAACTACGTTTGTATAGTGATTGTGTATATGCCTTCCATGTTCTTTTGATTCTTCCTATGCCGTTTACTATTTTACCCACAGGAATTTTCCATAGTTCAACTCAAGGCTCGGATCTTTTGTCTCCGGTTCTTCCAGCTGTAAATGTGCCCAGCTGGTCTTCCCTTTTGGTTTTCTAACTCCAGGTCTTTGCACATTTCATCACATGACTTTGTCTTAGTGAGTCATCCTTTGAACTCTTTTATTCAGCTCGTTGACATCATCATTTCTTCCAGTTGCTTTAGATATTCTGTGTTCAAGAGCAAATTTCAGAGTCTCTTCTGACATTCATTTGGGTCTTTTCTTTCTTCCCTGTCATTTCAACGAGCTTTTGCTTTCTTCACGTGTGATGTACTTGATGCCATGCCGCAACTCACCTGTTTTTGGTCATCACTGTTCAATGTTTCAAATCTCTTCTTGAGATTGTTACTAAAGTTAGGTAAGATGCTCAATTGGGCTCTTGTGAATTTATATTAACTTTTATTTATAATTACGTTATAATTATAAAATGTAATCTTATAATTACATGTTATAAGAATCTATAATTAATTTTCTTCAGCTTCATATTGAACTTGCATATGGCAATTGATGGTCTGTTCTACAATTGCCCCCTGGTCTTGTTCTTATTAATGATATTGAACTTCTTCAATGTCATTTTCCACAGATTTAGTGGATTTGATTGCTGTGTATTTCAACCACAGTAATAGCTTTTGCTGTTGAAAAGAGATAACCACAATGAATAAGTCATTGGTCTTGCATTAGAATTATCATGTGATCTCTACTGTAATTTTTTTCACCAAGACCTTATTTCCCCACTACCAATCACTTATCCTTTGTTTCTAATGTTTGCATCTCAATGACTAATGACTTATTTTTGAAATGTGATTTTATGTTTAACTTCAGATTGTGGGAAACTACAAAAGCCAAACTCACTGCCATTGAGTCAATGCCCATTTCTTTTGACCTTGTAGAACAAAGTAGGACAGCCCCTGTGGATTTCTGAGATGAATTCTCTATAGGAGTAGAAAGTGCTGTCTTTCCCCCTCAGATCTATTCCCCCATAGAGTATTCAATGGCTAACTTAAAAAAATTCAAGCTGCCTCTGCATGGACTTGAACCACCAACTTTTCAGTGAGCAGCTAAGTACATTAACCATTTGTATCACCCAGGGACTGTGTTAAGTATACATTAAACTTAATTTGTCTACTCTGGGTGGCATTTTATATAATTACATATTTTACACATTAAAATGATTTTATTAACCAGAACATTATGTTTCTTTCTTACATGTGTGCAAAAGGTTATGTAAGTAGTAAAAATAACAATTTTTAACGAAGTAGATAATATAGCAATTTAAATTTGCAGGGCAGTTAATTCTCTCAGTGAGAATATTCTTTTATATACATATATAGACAAATACATATATATACATATATACTACTAGTTCTGAATAACATTGTTTAAAATAACCAGAATTATATATATGTATTACTTCATGAAATGTCACCCTAAAAATACTGAGATACAATAATAGAAAAATCTAAAGCCATATGTATATTGATATACAACCTCTCAAAGTAACATAAAAATCCCAAATTCTGATTATTATCCATCACTTCTTTTATATGAGGTTAATTTTTTATTTCCTTAAATAGAATTCAAACAGCATTGGACTTAGGCTGATTAAAAAGAACAAGTGAACAAAGACACGCAAATCTTTTATGTTTTCTTGTTGAATAGTTTTAACCTTGAATAGGAATATTTTTTTTATTTAGAGCAGTTAAATCTCTAGTAAAATAAAATTCATAAACTCCTTTTCCCTATTACTCTTGTACAAATAGTCAGTTTGAATTCATTGATAGCCACGTAGCTATACTAGCATCTGTGAAACAAGCCTGCATTTTAGAGGACAGTACTAATAAACCTTTCCCTAAATAGCTCTTCAATCAATTTACATTTTCCTCCTACCGATTGCCCTTTACCCATCCTCTTGACACCAGCAGACTTTGTTCATCAGATTTTCTTGTCATGACGTTTAGCTTTGGGATACCAAAACCTCCATTTTACAATGGCATCCACTTTTAAGTAAAACCTGATAAAATAAGCCCAAGGCAGAAGGATAAAACTTGACCTATTATTTCAAGGCAGTGTTACCATGGTGATTCATCTTCCAGAAGAGAGAGAAAGCCATATACAGTACCTTTGGTGTGTGTGGCTGGTGGGCTGGTGGTGGGGGGGAGTGTCTTTGACTCCACTATAGGTGATATCCTGGCATATCAACAACCAATTGTATTTTTATGCTTATGAGAGTTGGAGTCACTTTTCAGTAAAAACTATTTAAATGTTCAGATGTATTCTTTTCATGACCTTACAATTAAAATCGAGTAAAAGAATCTTTACATATTTTATTTTGAAAGCTTGTTTTCTGAGTATACTCAGAACAGAGGCAGAGAAAAATGCCTTTTCTGCGGGGTTTTATTCTTATTCTTTTTGACATGCTTCTTCCCATTGGGATTTTGATTATGCTCAACTTGTTAAAAACCTCAGGGAAAAATAAATGCAGTCGACTTAGAGCTTTTAGCTAAGGTTGGTGAATGTTTTTCTTTACAGCACCATGGTGAATCCAATTAAACACATGGTTTAGAAGTATAACCGGTTTTTAAGTGTGTCTTTTACTATTGCACTAAAATTAGTAATTAAGACTTAAACCAGGCTCTTCTTGCAAAGGATTGGGGAGCTTTACTCCCACAAGTCATGTGCTAGGCTGGGTGGATGGCTGTCTACTTAATCCTGATCTGTGCTCATGCTCAGGCACATACCTGGAGAGAGAGAACAGGATTGAGGAGGAGAGAGATGCCATGCGGTGGTTGATTTCCCATGGTTTCGTATGTGAAGGTCATGTGAGTTTCTCATGGATCAGTGCACACGCCAGCAGGTAGCTGCACGTACGGCATCTTGCCACTGACCCACATTCAAGAGAATTGTCTACTGGGGGAGGCAGGAAGCAGAGGTGGAGGATAAGGATGTAACGTCTCTACTTTTGTATGCCTGAGGATGGCTTTATTTAACCTTTATTTGGGATCAATGCTTTTTGTGCAATGCTAGCTATATTTTTTCTGCTATTCATAGCATCATTCCATTGTTTTTAGCACATGATAATATATTTTTTCTGAAACTGCTCTTAAGAATTTTTCATTTTTGGTTTGATCTAGTTTCACTGTGATGTGGCTACATGTATATTTCTTTAGTAGGGGTTCAGTTTCCTTCCTACTTTTGAAGATTCTTGTCTTTCAACAATTTTGGGAGGGTAGGGAATAAAAGCAGCCATTAGCTCTTTAAATTATTTTTAGCCTGTTCTTTGTATTACTTTATTTTGGAATTAAAATTAGATGCCAGGCAGGTAGGGTGGCTAAACAACCTAGTTTTCCCAGGGATGTCTCACTTTATGATCAATTCATACTCTATTTATAGATTATTGCCACATCAGTAACTTTTTTCAAAGAGTAGGGGAGAGGGTTTAAAAGTTGGGTGAGTTGCAACAACGCAAAACTTGTAGGTTTGAAATTTTAACTTTAGAATAGTAGTATTTCTGTGACTTACTCAGTCCCTACCCAGGTTGAAACCTTGTTTGGAAACATTGAAGAAGATGATTAAAAGGATGCGTTGTCAAGTGGCCTCAGAGGGCTGGATCTGGGTAGCAGGTTACCTCACCTCTATTGTATTCTGTCTGCTCCTCCTCCTCTCCTTGCTGCTGTTGCCTGATCCTAGACGTATTATCATTTAAGATCACCTTGCCACCTCCACTATCGACAATATACTACCATGATTGAAACACGTACTCCCTATGCAAAATCATCCCGTGTCTTATAATTGGCCAGAAACAAACTTAAAATTCCTTAGATTTCTTTTCATCTGGCTTAACAAGCCCAACTTTATATTTTCAATTGTTATACATCTTCCTGTGTTTTTGTATCCATCATATCAGAATTGGATCAGACTCCCCAATTCCATCCTATGTTTCCTGATACCAGTCTTTTAATGCAAGTATATTTATTAAGGAGGAATCCTGGTAGCTTAGTAGTTAAGTGCTGGGCTGGTAAACTTAGGGTCAGCAGTTGAAAACCACCAGCTAACCCTAGGGAGAAAGATGAGGCTCCTTACTTCCATAAACAGTGATAGTCTCAACCCCACAGGAGCAGTTCTACTGTGACTTACAGGATCGAATGAGGTCAATACTGACTCATAGTGAGCCTATAAGCTGGGGCAGAACTGCTCCTGTGGGTCTGAGCCTGTAACTGTTTATGGGAGCAGAGAGCCTCATCTTTTTATATACTCCGGTAGATATTCATTGAAGCACCCAGTTTTTCAGCCTTGTGTTTTCAAGCTCAAGAAAACCCCTAAACATCTCTTTTTAAAAAGTGAAAATGCCCAATCAGTTGAACATTCCTTTTCTTTTTCTAAGTAAAAAACAAAACATAACAAAAAAACTAGTTCTTAATTTAGCCTAAGCAATTTAATGCATGGGTCAAGTTTAGCCTTGAGTGTCAATATAAATATAAGGCAAAAGTCAGATTGTTTGACCTAATTAATATTCGATCTCAGTTAAGTCCTTGTTTAAAACCAACCATGCATTGAAAATTCATATTCCTAATATTGCACTGGGCCCAGTGATGAATAAGCATGTGCCTGGAAGACAACATTCTAAACCAATGAATTGACATTCCCTATAAAGGATGATTGTGCCAGTGACGCAGCACTGGGCAGTATTTCCTTCTGTTGTACACGACTCAGTAGCACCTGACAACAGTGACGTAAACAGGTCAATGACGCCACCTGAGAAAATGAGTGTTTGTGAAGTGCTTATCGCATATAGTGTGCAGGACGTGCTCAGGGGACCAGAGAAAGAACAGGCAGAACCTGGAAAAGCCTCAGGAAAAGATAGGGCTGCGCAGGTCCCCCGTGACGGACAGGCTTTGAAGAGCTGAGGGCACATGCTCATCAGAGGAGTGACACAACGACAATCAGCATGATGGAAAGACACCTGGATTTGGGTCAGGAAAAAACCAGGACTGGCACTTACCTCTTATCCTTTAAGCATTGCACACCACTTGCCCTCCACAGTGATTACAATCCTATTTAAAATATTTTGTTTGGCATCAAAATTTTAACCAGGAGCTACAATGATCATGTAATTCCTATATCTGTCTTTCTGCCTGCCTGTCTGTCTCTCTTTCTCCAACTACAGCATATTGTTTGTTGTTCTTAAGTGCAGTTGAGTTAGTTCTGGCTGACAGGGACCCTCTGTACGACAGACTAGAACACTGACCAGTCACACCATCCTCAAAATGGTTCCTATGTGGGAGCCCATTTTTGCAAATATTGTGTCAATCCATCTCATTGAAGATCTTCCTCACCTCATTGAAGAAAGACACTCATTAAAAAAACAACTATTGTCTATAAAGGGCACAACATTGAGGATGAAGTGTTGTTCCTTCTAGAGCAGCAGAGGAGAAAATAAGAATCTATGACTTGGATCTGGATGTATGAATGAACAAGTAACCCATTGGCCTGTTGAAATAGAGATGATCAATCTTTTTAATTAAAGTCCTTGTGAGGATTCAATAAAATCACAATTACAGAGATTTCTTGCCCATACTAGGTGCTCAATATTCAGACTTTCTTCCTTTTAACAGCAGAAATGGGTGGACAGAATAACAAAGGATTTGGGTTCCGACCACGTGTGGAGAGTCACAGGCTGCGTGGCTTTGGGAATATCACTTCAGGCTTCGCTTTCCTGGATTTCAAGATGAAATGAAAACTTAATACTTAGGTGGTTGAACTTCATTCTAAAATGCCATCCACAGCATCGTTATTATTGATTGTATTAATGAAGATAAAGAAGGGAAGTCTTTTCAAATAACACTCGAATGTGTCTGTTAAGATGCTATGGGATGGCTCAATGCAACATCGCACGTAGTTCTTACTGATTCTACTCTATGGTAAGAGACAAAGTAAAGAGACCTATCCTTCAAAATTAGTCCAAATCCATTTGCGCTCATTCATTCTATCATTATGACATCTATTGATTCCTTTAAGGTCCTCTGTACAATCTCATTTTTATGATTGCTTTGATCTCATTAAGAGACCATGTCTATTGATTTACAACAGTGTTTGACGATCAAAGCAGTGATTCCCAATTTCAAACCATTGGTCACATTGATTGACAAGAATTATTTCACCATCTGATGCATGTATATTCTAAAATATACAGGGAGATAATGGGAAATGAAAATGTAGAATCAGATGCTAGAGAAACAACCCTTTAGGGAAGGAATCAGCAGGCAGCTAGCTATGCAACAGACATGGGCACGAAGGATAAACAGTTAAACGCCTCAGGGAACAAGGCTGGAAAACAAGTGAACAGGTAGTAAGGATTGAGTGCCGACTTTGGAAAAGTTGCCTGGCTTGCCCAAAAGTTGGTTTCCATTGAGTCAGCCTCACCTCAGGGTGACACGAGAAGGGAATACCCTGAGATCCGATACCATCCCATGGTGGGCTGCAGATTGGACCATTGCGATCCACAGAATTTTTCATCGGATGATCTCCAGAAGTAGGACACCAGATTTTTATTCCAGTCCATTGTAGTCTGAAAGCATTGTAGCAGCATGCAAGACTGTTATTGAACTACTAATGGCTCACTAATCCACATAGTATAATTATTAATAAAGAGATATTTCTCTATTATAGGTGATGAGGACTTGATGCATTTACTGAAGGACTGCCACTTACACCTCAGCAGAAAGAAAACAAAATACTCACAACTGGACTTATCAGCAACATTATGATAAATAGAGAAAAAACTGAAGTTCCAAGGATTTAATTTCACATGGATTCACAATCAACATTCGTGGAAGCAGTGGGCAACAAATCAAACGATATAGTTAGATATATTCTGACTATGAGCCAGAATCCACTCTGATAGCAGTGAGTTTGTATTTTTGGTTTGGACCCAAGCTATCATATTTCAGTCACCTCATTTGCAATTGGAATCTGGATAATGAATAAGAAAGAGTAAATAATGATAAATATGAATCATGGTATTTGAAAATAATATTGAATTGATCATGGACTATCAGAAGAACCAACAAATCTGTTATGGAAGTATATCCAGAAACAAGGATTGTAATACTGTATCACACACTTTGGATACGTTATTATGAGGGGCCAGTCTCATGGTACTTTCAATCAACTCATATGCATATATAAGTTGGACATTAAATAAGAAAGACCAAAGAAGAATCAACACATTTGAATGTGGTGCTGGTGAAGAACATTGAAAGTCCCGTGGACTGCCAAAAGAACACACACATCCGAATTGGAAGAGGTATAGCCACACTGTTCCCCAGAAGCAAGCCGGGTAAGACTTCATCTCACGTACTTTGGACATGTTGCCAGGAGACACCAATCCCTGGAGGAGGATATGATGCTTGGTAAAGTAGAGGGGCAGTGAAACAGAGGAAGGCCCTCAGCAAGATAGATGGACAGCATGGCTGTAGAAATGAGCTCCAGCATAAGCACCATGGTGAAGATGGGGCTAGGACTGCAAAGGGTTCATCTTGCTGTAGCTGGGGCCAACCTGAGTCAGAACCAACTGGAAGACACCTAACAGGCAGTCCCTGGAAAAGGACATCATGCTGGCACACCAACGGGCCAATGAGGAGGAAGAATACACTTAGTGAGATAGAGGGACACAGTGGATGAAACTGACACACAGCCCCAACTGTGAGGACGGGGGAAGACTGAGGAGTGTTTTGCTCCACTGAATACAGTCCATTAGGAATAGTTGTTACCTACTTGATGCCACCTAACGATAAGAATGTCTATTGTAAAATAGCTTTAAAAATAATCAAGACAAAATCTATTGCCATGGAGTCTATTTGGGGACTGAGTGGAATTGCCTCACAGGGTTTCCAATGCTGTCATTTTTTTCATGGAAGTGATTGCCACATCTTTCTCCCACGGAACAGCTGGTAGGCTCAAACTGCTGACCGTGTCAATAGCCAGGCATTTATTAAACAACTGCCCCACAGTGCTCCCCCAAATAATGTTTAGTATCCAATAATACTAAGAAAGGTGAGGTGATATTATATCTAACTGGGATATCTAAACATCATAGGACAGTTTGAAATGCTAAGTAGTTGCCTAGCAATCGGATAAGTGGATGGAAATAGTGTACCCATTTGATTGGTGTATGTACAGGAAATATCAGCTTTTAAAATTAGGCCTCACTCAAGCCGAGACCATGTGTGACCTTGGGGGACCTTACATTTTTATGTGAGTTTATGTAATATCAGATTTTATAAGTCAAAGCCATCCAGTGGCTTTTAAGATGAACATATTTTCAAATGAAGCTTTGGAATATCACCCGGATAAGTAGATGATAAACTCTGGTTTATTGGTTACATTTTAAACATTTATGAAACGTCCTAGAGATGACTTCTGTCTCTCAGTTCTGATCAATCTATAGTTGAGTCTGGAGCTGAGGACCTGACCTGGAGGAACTGACATCAGAGTTGGGGTGATGGTTAGCTACGATGATGACTGACTCAGCGTCTGAGAGATGAGCCTTAGGAAGATGCAGAGGGACTTCCTCCAAGCTGAGAGGATATCGAGGTCTTTCTGAGGGGTAACAGGAAGCAACAACAACAACCAAAAAACATCATTAAAGGTAGAACTGGACTTTGTTGAGGGGAAAATGGGACCTGCAAAAATTCGGGAACATAGAAATGGAGGCACCCTGGCTTTCAGACTGGGAGCTGTGATTTCCCCTTGTGCTGAGGATAAGTCCCTGCATGAGTTGGGGAGAGGGGTGTGAGCTCCTTGGGGCCCCTGAAACTTTTAACATTGCTATTGTGTGATGCTGCTTTTGCTAGTGAAAAAGTACAACAGTAAAGCCTATATAAAACAATATCTAAAATGAAGTCAAATTCACATTAAAATTTTCATCTAAATCTAGAATAACATCTACAGAATTTTTAAAATCTGGGTTTGATTTAGGGGTCTCAGAATCCACAGGGTCAGGTCTCCTCGGCCCCATAGCCTTGCTATGAATCCAAGCAGACTCACAAGTGGGTTTGTGCTTCTCATGAACCAACAGCAATATTTACACATGAGTGAAAGATAAGAATGTCAGATGCCCCAAATGAAGCAAACAAAAACAAACAAACTTGTATTGACTCATATGAAAGAGAGAGCAGGCAGGCCATATAATATTTCAAACATCTATAAATAAGCATTTTTAATTTAAAGGAGTAATGTTATCAAGGGTTAAGTCATAGTTAAAAGGGGAAAAAGCAAACCAAAGAAAAACCCAAGCATACAGCACAATTTAGGGGTGTTTTGTTTTGTTTTTCATAGTAAAAAATTACAAAAAGCACGCATTACCACTGGACAAAATGCACTTATATCATCTGCCTCTAGTCTGGCACTACATATGTAAAATCATTTTTCTCATGTTTATGTTTCACTGACACATGGAAGCTAACATTAGAATCCTGGAAGGGCATCAGCAATGCAAATATAACTCAAATAATTCTACTTTCAATGTGGGAAAAAAGTCTGTTAGGGCTTGCTTGCCAGACCCATGTATTTTCCTCCCCACGGAAAGGGCTTCCATTGTGTGAAGAGCTGGGTAGCAGTCTGCGAGCAGATGCACTGGCACCCACCATTCTTCTCCCGCAGGAAAGGCAGATATTGCTCCCGCTGGGTACCACCACGCCTGGGTTGTGCTAGGGCTGGTGATCACGTTGCTATGCAAATAAGGTCAGGGTCTGGTCCTGACATGTTCTTCGCTTTGCTCCTAGTGCCAACTCCCTGCTCAAGCTGGCTAGTGATTTCACAAATGTGAGAGGCAGGCGGTTGGGCAGCACTGTCAGGCTGAATTCACACAAGTCAGTCATCTTCCACATGAAGATAAAGGGGTCATTCTGGATTATCTGGAAGCTGCTGGATAACAGGACCAGACGGAGCAAAGTATTCTTCTCTTGGAGCCAATAGCGATGAAATCTGATGTAGCTCAGGGCTGACTTAGGGCAACAAATGCTGGGGAAAGTTTCCCTTACTCATTGTTTTCTGGGAAGTCTCTCCTTTTTAAAAAAATACTTTTATCCAGGGCTCTTACTTCTCTTATCACAACCCATACATTCTTCCGGTGTGTCAAGCACATTTGCACATATGCTGCCATCATCATTTTCAAGGCATTCACTTGAACACCTGATATCCACTCCCCATTTCTTCCCCCTCCCTCCCTTACCCACCCTCCCTCATGGACCCTTGATAAGTTATA
>NW_022111373.1:94235403-94236606 GCF_000313985.2 Echinops telfairi
AGGACAATGTTCCTGCTCAGAGCAGACAATGCATGGGGAGGACCATAGAGCCGGCCCCACCACAGGACACGGCGTCCCACACTGAACCATGACACTCTGGAGACAGCACTGGAGACACAGTGTAGGAATAGTGCACGGTCTGGCCCCATCACGCTGGGTGAGGTACTGAGGGCATGCAGCAGAGCAGCAGGGGAGCAGACTGATGAAACTCCCAGGGAATACCAAAAATAAACTTGGGAGATAGAGTGTGGCACCCCATCAGACTCAACTAGAAAACATGTGTAAAGGCCAACAAACAGACCATGAACTATTTATAGACGTTTCCATTTTTGTCAGTGGCTTTCTTTTTATTATTGCTATTTTGTGTTTGTATTTTGCTATTGTTATTGTTTTGTTGGTGTATTATTTGGCTTTGCCTGTTTTTTGCACTTATTAATGTATCTGCATGTCTATCTAGATAAGATGGGTGGATAAATAATTCGGAGATTGAAAGAACGGGACCAATGATTCTGGGGGGATATTGGAGAAGGGAGTGGGAGAAAGGAAGGGAAGTCTCATTTTAAGAAACCTACTCTACCCCACCCTCCACTTACCCTCCTGGTATCGCTACTCTCATTATTGATCCTCAGGGGTTTCTCTGTCCTGGATTCCCTGTGTTTTCAGCAATTATCTGTAACAGTGTACATGCTCTGGTCTAGCCAGATTTGTAAGGTAGACTTGGGATCATGATAGTGGGGGGCAGGAAGGTGGGGTAGAAAGGGGGAATTGTTCACAACTATCTACATATAATCTCCTCCCTGGGGCATGGACAACAGAAAAGTGGGTGAATGGAGATGTCGGACAGTGTAAGACATGACAAAATAATAATAATTTTTAAATTATCAAGGTTCGCAAGGGAGGGGGGAGGGAGGGGAAAAATCAGGAGCTAATACCAAGGGCTCAAGTAGAAAGAAAATGTTTTGAGAATGATGATGACAACAAATGTACAAATGTGCTTGACACAATGGATGTACGGATTGTGATAAGAGTTGTACGAGCCCCCAATAAAATGATTTAAAAAAATAAAAAGAAACCTACTCTAATAAGGATCCCTGGTGGTGCTGTGGGTTAAGCATTGGGCTACTAACCACAAGGTTGATAGTTCAAATTCTTTATCTACTCCAGAGGAGAAATGTACAAATGTGCTTGACACAATGGATGTAC
>NW_022111373.1:94237748-94253622 GCF_000313985.2 Echinops telfairi
TTCCAGTGAGTCTCTGAGGGAGATGAATCATTTATCTCCAAAGGAATATACACATTAGGAATAGATGTCTATAGTTCTTATTTTCCTTAGGTATCAGTTCCAATTCACAGTGACCATAATGACAACTGAACATAATACTTCTCAGTCCTGTACCACACTCACAATTGTTTTTATGAGTGAATCCACTGTTGTAGCCCCTGTGTCCTTCAAAGTATAAGCAAATGAATATGTCAAATTCAACTGACTTCCTTTGCAGAAACCTGTTAAATTGGGTTAAGCACCAGACGTTTCTTTCTGAGACCGAGAAGACAAAATTAAGAGAAAAGCATTTGAGAATGAGTTGTTTTAATCAGGACGTCCTTCCAATTGTGAGTTTGTGTAGCATCTCGTGTTAGTAGCACTTGTGAGATGCTATTTTCCCCGAAGCTCCAGATGGTTTTGCTTATAAAACAGCTTATAAAACAGCAACTTAAATAAGCTATCCTATAAGATGTATGGCCATTCGACGAGTCTGCTGTTTATTGTTAAAGTAGTATATGAGTAGAAATCCCTTGAAGAACTATTTTCCCACATTACTTTGTGGTGTAACATATAACATGATGTCATAACTATATAACTATACCAGTACCTAACTATGTGGTAAGAAAAACATTAACAAATATCCAGCAAAAAATGAAGGATGATGGTTATTGTTAAAAATAGTGAATTCTTATCTGCTCTGCTTTGAAAAAATTGGTTCTCAATACAGCACCACTCTGTAACTCACTTCAAATCTACCATCCAAGGACACTAGCATCTTTTCTGTGATGCATTCACGGATTTGACAACTGGGGTTTCTCACCAAATTAATTAATGGTGAGCAAAGCATTGTTCAACAAATCGATCTTTCTGGTGTTTAGTACTAGGATCAACATTCCCAATTCAACCTGAGCTAAATGTGTAACCAGAGACTCAAATGGAATCACAGCAATGAAAAGGAGGAAGTGTTAGCTCCCCATTACCAAAATAAAATCAAACTCCTGGCATCAAGTCCACCCCACCAGCTCAGAGCAAAACTACAGGACAGAGGAAAGCGGTTCCCTAAGGTTTCCACAGTTATAAATCTTTGTAGGAACAGGCAGCTTCATCTTTCCCCCACTGAGGGCCTGGTGGATTCAAAGTGCTGACCTTGCAGTTAGCACCACAACACATAACTCACTGCACCAGCAGGGCTCCCTTTCAGACCTCTGAAAAGATGGTGAACAAAATAATTCAAACGAGTCACTTTCCCTGCTCATCAGACCCCATTTGATGACTGCAGGTCTGGGATGGAATAGAATGCCGCTGCTAATAGGTTCGCCACAGTTCAAACATTGGTTGGGGTGGTACTTTTCCTACAAGATTCTTAGTGCTTTCACAAATTCTGTGCTTGAGATTATATTCAGCAACTTAGATTATTTCTCACCTTTCCTTTTATTGGCATTCTTTTAAAATTGGGGGTTCTTGATGCTTCCTCTTGTCAGAGTACACCAGCAGACAAACTTAAGAATTATGAATTACAAACATAGCACATAGCACATAGCAAAGGAGATTTCAGGGCTCTGCAGTTTTCCTAATTGCATTAAAGCCAGATATGTTTCTGTTTAAACACGAAAATGTGTTTTTAGAAAGAAATCAGTTTCAGGATTTGCTGTGAGAAGGTAAATAAGGGTTAACATGGCATTTACTAGGATGGAATAGTGGCTCAAAATAGATAATCTAGTGGGCATATTACATACATTAGACTTATTCTAATATGGGAGAAAGGAAAGGCTTTGAACCCGGAGGCAATTCTTTGAGAGTAAAGGGCAGGGGTCTTTCACACTCTAGGTCTATTGCTTCATCTTTTTGGTTTCGTTGCTTGTAAAACAAGGTGATTGACCTAATAAATTTTAAAAGTCTTTCTCAGTTTTAAGGATTCCTAAATGTAAGCCTTTTTAAAGGAATTAATATCTAGGGAAAACTCACATTAACAAACACTGTGCCAGTAAAACAGGGGCTGCTGAGTTGATTCTGACTGTCAGCAAACCCAGGCATGTCTGAGTGAAACTGAGCCACAGAGATTTCAGTGGTTGATTTTTCAGAAGCTAATCACCACGCTCCCCCCCGCCCCCCTCCCAAAGTCTGGATAGACTCAAACCTTCAACATTCTGGTTAGCAATCAAGTACATTAACCCTTTGCAATATCCAGGTGCTCTATATACTGTACAGGATGGACAAAGTTGATTTAAGGGCTTTGGGAACTTTCGGGATCAAAATCTACCATGGGTCTAACAAAATCCAAATCTGATGAAGGGAAAAGTACCAGAGCTAAATTGGGAACACCCAATTTGTAGAGAGCTATGGAGGACAGTGGGAGCTCAAATTTCATCTGCAGAATATCTACTCAGATTAAGCCTCTGGCAGATCCCCTCTGGCCACAGGCAAGGAACTCTTAACAGCTTTACTATCAGACAGAGACTGGTGTAAACTTGGTTATGGTGAATCCAACCATAATATAATATGATAGTCAGTTGACTTCCCTCTTGACCCAACTTGCAATTGCTGTAGGCTAAAATATTTCTCACTTGTTCCATGACAGACATTTCTTCTCAGGCTTTTAAAATATTGTTGGTGACCTTTCTTTCCTGAACTTTGTTGTTATTTTTATCATTTATTATTATATTTTCTTCTGTTTCATTAAAAATGATTTCTGTTAGATTGTCCAGTTTATGAAGTTTTGAATTTTCCATCAAGAAAACTACTAAAAAAATAAATAAATGAAAATAAACCAAAGTTGACCAACGGTTACCATGGGAGAAGGAGGAAGAGTTTTTGCTTAGAGGGAATTGAGTTTATGTTAATGGTGGTAGAATAATTTGGAAAAGATTATCAGTAGTGGTCACAAAATATGAAGAATATGATCAATGGATCTGAATTATACATGTAGAAGTTGTTGAACTAGAGAATGTTTTGTGTGTATATTTTTGCCACAATGAAAATAATATTTACACTGATAATGAATACAAGGAAAAGGAAAATTTTCTAAAATTGATTGTGATACTCACTGTATAACTCGCTTGAAATGATTGCACTGTTGAATTGTATGACATGTGCATGAAGTGCCAATAAAGCTATTTAAAAAAAAAGAACAGTGTCTGGGGTCTTAAAGTCTTATCTTAAAACAGTCATCTAAATGAGATCTCAGCTAACTAATTCCAAGGAAGACTTGTGTGATCCAAGGACTGTAAACAATTAAATCCAAGACCAGAGGAAGGACCAGCATTGGAACTTAAATTCTGAGAAACCAGCTTACAGAAGGCGGAGGGTGACAGGGAAAGCTCAGGATGCATTTGCAGAGCCCTCACGAGGGTTAGGTCTCTGTGGATGCCCCTCTGACCACTCATCAGAGATGGGAATCGGCTTGCTATCAGAGTGCACTGAAAAGTGGCTTAAGGAAGAGGTTCTTAGGTTAAAATTGAACACTTTATTATTTGTTCTCCCTTTTGACCCATTTTAAATTTGTTCTCTTTTTTAACATTTTCTTTCTTTTCAGTTGAGCTTTTCCTCTGTTTAGTTTGTCATTGTTGTTGATTTTGTTTGTTTGTTGACTTCCTCTTTGTGTTTTGTATAATTTTCTATATATGCAATCCAACAGAGGTAATAGATTGAGACAATAACCAAATGAATGACTACTTAGAGGCATGGCCAGGGAGGTGGGGGCTAGGAGGGAAATGGGGTGCTAACAATGAGCACAAGAAGAAAACATTCTGAAATGGATTGCTGTGGTGATTGACAACTCTTTGGGGATTACTGGACACTAGCTCTGAACTGACACTAATGCCAGGAGACCCAAAGTATTTCGAAGGCCCACCAGTCAGAATGGGGGCTTATGGAGGTCAAGTTATCAAAGGAGTTTTAGCTCAGGTATGCCTCACTGTGGGTCCAGTGGGCCCCCAAACTCATCCTGTGGTTATTTCCCCAGTTCCAGAATGCATCATTGGAATAGACATACTTAGTAACTGGCAGAATCCCCATATTGGATCCCTGAAATGTGGAATAAGGGCTATCATGGTAGCAAAGGCCACGTGGACACCATTATAACTGCCATTGCCTAGGAAAATACTAAACCAAAAGCAATACCGCATTCCTAGAGGGATTGCAGAGATCAGTGCCACCATCAAAGACTTGAAAGATGCAGGAGTGGTGATTCCTACCACATCCCCATTTAACTCACCTATTTGGTCTGTTATGAAGACAGATAGATCCTGGAGAATGACAATGGATTCTCATAAACTTAATCAGCTGGTGACACCAATTGCAGCTGCCATTCCAGACGTGATTTTATTGCTTGAGCAAATTAATACTTTTCCTGGTACTTGGTATGCAGCTATTGATCTGGCCAATGCCTTCTTCTCAATACCACTCTCAAAGGACCACCAGAAGCAATTTGCCTTCTGCTAACAGAGGCAATAATACACGTTCAAAAGTCTCCCCTGGGGGTACATCAATTCTTCCGCCCTGTGCCATAATTTAGTTCACAGGGAACTTGATCGCCTGTCTATTCCACAAAATGTCACACTGGTCCATTATATTGATGACATTATGATGACTGAATGTATCAAAGACTCTAGATTCATTGGTAAAACATCTGCATACAAGAGGTTGGGAAATTAACCCAATGAATATTCAACCACCCTCCACCTCAGTGAACTTTCTAGGGGTCCAGTGATGTGTGGCATGTCGAGACATTTCCTACTAAAATGAAGAATAGGCTATTGCATCTGGCCCCCCACAACAACTAAACAGGAGACATCGTGCCTAGTGGGCCCCTTCGGATTTTGGAGGCAACATATCCCTCACTTGGTTGTTCTACTTCGACCTATTTATCACGTAACACAAAAGGCCTCCAATTTTGAGTGGGGCCCAGAACAAGAAAAGGCTCTTCAACAAGTTCAGGCTGCCGTGCTAGCTGCTTTGCCACTGGGACCATATGATCCAGTTGACCCAATGATGCTAGAAGTGTCAGTTGTGGAGTCTTTGGCAGACCCCTATTGGTGAATCACAGCGTAGACCATTGGGATTTTGGAATGAGGACCTGCCATCCTCTGCAGGCAACTACTCCCCCTTTGAAAAACAGCTATTGGCCTGTTACTGGGCCTTGGTGGAGACTGAATGCCTCACAATGGGCCACTAAGTCACCATGAGGCATGAACAACCCATCATGAACTGGGTATTGTCTGACCCACAGAGACATAAAGTTGGACGTGTGCAGCAACACTCCATTGTTAAATGGAAGTGGTATATACGAGATCGGGCCAAAGCAGGACCTGCAGGGACAAGTAAGCTGCATGAAGAAGTGGCCCATATGCCTAGTCTCCACTCCTGTCACATTACCTTCTTTCACCCAGTCTGCACCAATGGCCTCCTGGGAAGTTCCTTACCATACTTTTTTATCTGAAGACCAAAAAAGTCATGCTTGGTTTATGGATGGCTCTGCACGATATGCAGGTGCCACTCGTAAGTAGACAGCAGCAGCACGACAGCCCCTTTCTGGGATCTAAAGGACCTAAAGGACAGTGGGGAAGGGAAATATTCCCAATGGGCAGAACCTGGCCACTGTTTGCCTACAAGGAAAAATGGCCGGATGTGAGACTGCATACTGATTCATGGGCTGTGGCTAATGGTTTGGCTGGATGGTCAGGGAATTGGAAGAAACATGATTGGAAAATTGGTGACAAGGAGGTGTGGGGAAGAGGTATGTGGATGGAGCTCTCTGAATGGGCCAAGAAAGTAAAGGTAATCATGTCTCATGTGAATGCTTACCAAAGGGTTACCTCTGAAGAGGAGGACTTTAACAACCAACTAGACAAGCTGACATGCACTGTGGATACTGGTCCTCCTCTTTGCTCTGCCACTCCTGTTATCGCCCAATGGGCACACGAACAAAGTGGACATGGTGGTAGGGATGGAGGTTATGCATGGGTGCAGCAACATGGACTTCCACTTATCAAGGCTGACATGGCCAATGCCACTGCTGAGTGCCCCATCTGCCATCAGCAGAAGCGAATATTGAGTTCCAATTATGGGACCGTTCCTTGGGGAGATCAACTGGAAACCTGGTGGCAGGTTGATTACATAGGATCCCTTCTGTCATAGAGAGAGGCAGCATTCGGTTCTTACTGGAATAGACACCTACTCTGGATATGGCCTTGACTTCCCTGCATGCAATGCTTCTGCCAAAACTACCATTCGTGGACTTACAGAATGCCTCATCTACTGGCACGGCATCCCACATAGCATTGCTTCAGATCAAGGAACTCACTTCACAGCAAATGTGATATAGCAATGGGCCCATGCCCATGGAATCCACTGGTCACATCATGTTCCTCATCACCCTGAAGCAGCTGGCTTGATAGAATAATGGAATGGGCTCCTAAAGACACAGTTACACACCAACTAAGTGACAACAACTTGTGGGGCTGGGGTAATGTTCTCCAGGAAGCTGTATATGCTCTAAACCAGAGCCTATATATGGTGCTGTGTCTCCAATAGCCAGAATTCATGGGTCCAGGAACCAAGGAGTGGAAGCTGGAGTGGCACCACTCACTATTACTCCTAGTGATTCACTTGCAGCATTTTTACTTCCTGTCCCAGCAACCCTGTGTTCCTCAGGCCTGGAGGTCCTGGTCCCTAAGTAAGGAACTCTCCCATTCAGAAACACAACACAGATTACACTGAACTGGCAGCTGCGAATGCCCCCTGGTCACTTTGGGCTTCTAATACCCTTGGATCAACAGGTCAGGAAGGGTGTTGCTGTACTGAGTGGTGTGATTGATCCTGATTACCAAGAAGAAATTGGACTGGTGTTACATAAATGAGGTAAAGAAGAATATGTCTGGAACCCAGGAGATCCCATAAGCTGACTCTTAGTGCTATCATGCCCTGTGATTAAAGTAAATGGTTAGGTACAGCAACCCAATCCTGACAGGATATCTAATGACACAGACCCCTCAGGAATGAAGGCCTGGGTCACCCCACCAGGCAAAAAACCACATCCAGCTGAGGTGCTTGCCGAGGGCAAAGGTAATATAGAACGGGTGGTAGAAGAAGGTAGTTCTACCTATCAGGTATGACCACGTGATCAGTTGCAAAAGCGAGGTTTGTGATTGTTAGTGTATTTTCTTTATATGTGCTTATTGAATATCTTTTCTTTGTTCATGTATGATATATTAGATACAATTGGACTCAGTATGTTTTCATTTATATATATGATAGATGTTTGATGTTAAGTATAAGTGTGATTTCATTAATGTCTGGAAATTATATATGACTAAAGAATTGTGTACAGGTGCCAAGGTGGCAAGGGGTGGATTGTGATAGATAGGTTTGTTGTGCCAACATGGCCAATGAACACATGTGAAATTGGTTGTAGGGTGGAGAGATAAATAGCTCAGCGAGCCTCGCCTCTCTCTCTTGTTCTTTGACCATCAGATGAGTGTGTGGCTGCCTTGCTTGTTCTGTGCCTCCATTTTCAAGCTACACTACCTGTGGGACACCTAACCTGTGGACTATGTCACTGTAACTTGACGTTACTTCAAGACCTGCTTTGCCATGCTACTGGAAGGTACAGCTCTTGAGCTGAGGACTGTCAGACTCTGTCATCTGGCTGACTGTTGGTGACCTCCTTGCTGTTTGCTGCCTGTGGCCGGATAACCTGAATTGCTCCATGGAGGACTACCCTGTGGCCTTCAAGAGTTGAAGGACTGCCAGTGTCTCACAACTGTCTCACAGAAATGAGGTGCACTGAGTCATTTGTTCTGTTTTATAGATTAGTTTAATGCTATTTCTTTTGTATATGTTTCTATCTATCTATATAAATATATACAAAATTATTAGTGTCCTGGTTTTGTTTCTCTAGAGAATCCTGTCTAACACTTATCATATGTGAACTATATGCCAATAAGCTATTTTTCAAAAACGAAAAGAACAAAAAGCATAATTCAGAATAAAAATATCATCTTGGGGGAGGAGCTTCAAGATGGTACCCAGGTAAGCAACCCATATGGGGAGTTTCAGTGAGTCTGGTGTCCAGGAGGTCAAGTGAGAGTGTTCTGGTGAGTAGAAAGGTCCTCATGAAGACTGGGTGGGGATGGGGTGGGTCCTGCCTGGGATATGGCTCTGCCCCACATCGGCTTTGTTCCAAGCCCCGAAGATCTGGGTCCCTATGCCAGGGTTTTCCCACCAGGTGTGGCACCTTTATGCGTGTCGGTAACCACCCACCATTGCTCCCCTTACTCCCTCCCTGGCCTAGTCCCCACCCTAGGAACTGGACAGTCATCATGTTGAACTCCCTAAAGCCATGGCCTGACCACCACAAAGTAACTGTCCACTTGCGCTTTCATGGGCAAGAGGGGGGAGCTGCACCCTTCTACTACAGTTCCACTCTCTCCAAGTGCAATGGTGGCAATTCTGCCTGCAGGCTCTGGTCTCTCCCGGCAGCCACCCAGGGCCCCAGGCCTAACCCACAGCAAGTTTGATCACCTGTGACTGGGGACACGCAGCACCATCACCACCATCCCTGTGCAACCGTGTCTGCTGTGTCGACAGGGCATGGTGCCTGCCATTTCCAGAGTGCCTCAGCTCATCGCAGCCCCGCCCTCTCCCTGTCCACATGGATTGGCACCCACACTTCCAAACAACTATTTCCCAGCACTGCAGCTTCTAGCAGCCCCTCCCCTCCCAGCCAGTCCATCCTTGCAGGCCTGCTATGCCACCTCAGTCAGAGGCTCGGATAGTCATGGGCCAGGTCCCTGCAGGCCAGCCTAGTGAGCACCCAGGCCCTGGGGCCGTGGATAGGTGCAGCCCAGGTCTCTTTCAGCTCATGGATCATCACTGCTCTGCCCCTTCCAGCCCACGCAGCAAATGGAACAGTGGAGAGTACATCCCTGGTCCAGAGGACATCCTTCCCCAAATTTAGCCCAGCTCAGGAACCCAGGGGACCATTGACACGGTTCTAGGAGCTCCCCAGTTCATGCTGGCCATATTACCTTAAACTCCAATGGGGCCACCACCTGCCCATTGACCCCCTACAGCCTTATCACTTTACTGGGAACTACCCACGAGTCAAATGAACTGCCATAACTGCCCCCACCAGTGCTTGCAACCTCTCATCGCTGTTGATCACTGAGTCACCACAGCACCTGCCTACACATCATCTCAACCCACCTCCATAGTGGGCTACAGGCAACCCTTGAAAATACTGTTGCCAATCACACAGAGAAAGAATGCAGGGGCACTTGGTCTTCCAGAAATATGGTACTCAGCTCTTCAAAATCATCACATAAACAACAGAATACCGCATTACTCCCAACAAGAAAAAGAAAGACAAACCAAAACAGCAGAGCTAACACCACTTATAGAAGAATGTTATATGGATCTGACACAAAAAGAAATTTTCAGAAGGAGGCTTGGAGTTATACAGGAGATGAGGGAAGCTAACAGACTAAGGATGCAATGATACAGGAGATGAAGTCCACGAGAGAGGACATGAAGTCCAGGTACCAGGGAAATAAAGGAGCTAATGGGTGAAGTAGTAGAAACTGCACACAAGATGACTAGAGCACTATAGGAGGCTGAGAACCGTATCAGTGACCTCAAAGACAATCAGGCAGACCTCAGCAAACGAGAAAGACAGTCAAACAAGATAATAAAAGAGACAGAAGAAAACCTGAGATCAATGGCAGATTCTATGAAGAGAAACAACCTCTGAATTATTGGCCTACCAGAACAAGACACAGCGAAGAAGTCAACAGCTAAGCTAACAAGGAAATTTCTGGAAGAAAATTTCCCCACCTTAATGAACAAGAATCAGTCACTCATACAGGAAGCAGAGAGGACACTAATTAGACTAAACCCTAGGAAGGACTCACCAAGGCATATTACAGTTAAACTATCCAATTTCCAGGAAAAAGAAAATCCTAAGAGAAGCAAGAGAAAGGAAGACAGTCACATACAATGGCTCTCAGGTAAGAATATGCTAAGACTCATCAACAGAAACCATGAAGAGGAGAAGAGAGTGGAGTATCTTCTAAAAGCTGAAAAAAAACCCACCTCCCCCCAAATCCTCTACCTTGCCAAATTATCTATTGAGAAAGAAGGAGAGATAAGGGACTTCCAGGACAAGGAAAAACTTAAGAATATGCTGCAAGACATCCAACCTTGTGGAAGAACCTTGTCCACTCACATGGCCAAAAGACCAACATCCATCAAGCATAAACAGGAGAACATCATATAGACCAACTCCAAACAGAAGCCAATGAACCCTGAACAATCACCAAGATAACATGGCCTCAGATGGGAAAGAAGGCAATAAAGAAGCCACCCACAGACACAGCACAGTTAAAAGAAGGGTGATAGGAAAGCACCCAAAACAAAAGGTACGACATGACAGCAATGAATCCACAGATCATGATAATAACTCTGAAGGTCAATGGCCTTAACTCCTACACTAAAATATAAAGCCTTGCAGACTGGCTTGAAAAACATAGCCCATTGATCTGTTGCCTACAGGAAACACATATTAAGCTTGCAGACAAGAATAAATTAATAAAAGGCTGGCAGAGGATACACCAGGCAAACAGCCACTCAAAGAAAGCAGGAGTTGTAATCCTAATCTCAGGAAAAATTGATCTCAAGATTCAAACCATAAAAGGAGATAAGGAGGGGCACTATATAATGTTCAAAGGCTCACTTTAACAGGAACCAGAGAGTATAATAAATATATATGCACCAAAAGAGAGACCTGTGAAATTTGCTAAAGAAACTATTGAAAACATGAAAAAAGATATCACAGGTTCAACAATTATAGTAGCTAACTTAAATACACCGCTTTCAGAGGAAGATAGATCATTAGAAAGGAAGTTCAGCAGAGACTATAGAGCTAAACACTACAATTAGGCAACTAGATCTAATAGACATATTTACAGCTTTCCACCCAAATGCAAAACTATTCACATTCTTCTTAAGCATGCATGGCTCATTTTCAAAAATAGACCACATGCTGGGACACAAGTCAAGCCTGTGTAAATTCAAACACATAGAGATTATGCAGATGTCCGTCCAGATCACCATGCCATAAACCTGGAAACCAATAAAAGGACGGCCAGAAAAACTAGGGCAAACAATTGGAGGATGAATAATGATCTTCTGCAACATGAGTGGGTACTGACGCAGATTAGAGAAGAGATCAGAAAGTTTCTAGAAGCTAATGAGAATGAGAATACAACATATAAAAACTTGTGGGATATGGTGAAAGGAGTCATCAGAGGTAGACTGATAGAAATAAGAGCATACATGAAATAGGAAGAGAGACTTATGGATACGCTTTCACAAAACCTACAGCAACTAGAACAGTCAACAGAACAAGCCCTCCAATCAAAAAAGAAAAGACATAATATAAACCAGGGCAGAGTTGAACCACTAGGCAGAAAAAAGAATGATGCAGAAGATTAATGCAGCAAAAAGCTGGGTATTTGAAAGGATTGACAGAATCGACAGAACCCTGGCAAACATAACCAAAGAAAGGAAAGAGCATAGAACAATAGTCAGGATGAGGAATGCTACAGGGGGGATCACAACAGACCCTAATGATATTAAAAAGATAATCACAAAGTACTAGGAAGTCTATCCTCTAATGAATTCAGCAATGTGGAAGACATGGACAAATACTTGGAAAAAAGAATCCCTCCCTAGGCTATAGTGGTCAAGAACTTAAACAAATCCATAGGAAAAGAAGAAATATATATGGTTATTAAGAAGACTACCAAGAAATAAACTCCCAGACCAGAGGGCATCACAAAGTATTCCAGAGTGTAGAAAAGGATGGCAAACTCCCAAACTCATTTTATGAAGCCTGTATAACATCGATACCCAAACAGGGCAAGGATCCCACAGGAACTATAGACCAATATCTCTAATGAACATAGATGCAAAAATCTTCAACAAGATACTGGCTAATAGAATACGAAAATATATAAACTATATCATCCATCAGGATCAGGTAGGATTCATCCCAGGGATGGTTTGCCATCCAAAAATCCATCAATAGTATAAACCACATTGATAAGAAAATGTATAAGAATCACATGATAATATCTATAGATGCCCAAAAAGCATTTGACAACATTCAACACCCACTCCTAAGTAATCTGCTCAAGAGGATAGGAATGAAAGGTCGATTCCTCAAGTTAATACAAGCTATCAACGAAAAGCCATCAGCTAATATCATAGTCAATGGAGAAAAGACAAAATCAATCCCACTGAAAAAGAGGACCAGACAAGGATGTCCCTTGTCCCCATTGCTATTCAATATTGTACTGAAGGTCCTAGCTAACAACATAAGACAACAGAAGGACATCAAAGGTATCCAACTGGGAGAAGAGGAGGTGAAATTATCATTATTTGCAAACGACATGATTTTGTACATTGAAAACCCAAAATCTCCACAACCAGAGTACTGACAGTGATAAAGGAATATGGAAGAGGGGCAGGATACAAGTTCAGCAAACAGAAGTCAATTGGTTTGCCATATACATTGGACAAGACCATGGAAGAGGAGATCAAGAAGGCAGTACCCTTCACAATAGCCAAGAACAAACTGAAATATCTAGGATTTACTTAACCAAAAAAACAAAAGACCTATACAAGGAAAGCTACAAGACTCAACTATAGGAAACCAAAAGCGACCTCCACAAATGAAAGAATGTCCCACGCTCATGGATTGGAAGACTAAATATAATAAAGATGTCTATCTTACCCAGGGCACTTTAGAAGTTTAATCCTAATTCAAATACCAACAACCTTCTTCAAAGAATTGGAAAAATTGACCACCAATTTCATATGGAGAGGGAAGAAGCCCAGAATTCATAGAACACTCCTCATGAAGAAGGACAAACTTGGAGGGCCCACTTTACCTGACTTTAACATCTTCTACACAGCCACAATGGTCAAAACAGCGTGGTACTGGCATAACGACAGAACTCAGACCAATGGAAAAGAACAGAAAACCCATAAATGAAACCATCTGCATATAGACAACTGACCTTCGACAAGGGCCACAAAAGCATCAAGTGGGAGAGTGACGCCCTATTTAACAGGTGGTGTTGGAAACAATGGAAATCCACATGTAGAAAAGTGAAACAAGATCTGTACCTCATCCCATGCTCAAGATCAAATGCAAAGTGGCTCATGGACCTAGAAGTAAACCCCAAACCATCAGGACCATTAGCAAAGGAATTGGGACAAACCTAAGAACGTTGGCTCAGGGAACATAAAGGCTAACTGCAATAGGGCAGGATACACACAGAGCAGAATGTGGAATCGACAAGTGGGATTTACTAAGGATAAAACATCTGTGAGGGTCAAAAGGCTTTATTAAGAGGGTAACAAGGCAACCCATAGACCGGGAGAAGATTTTTTAGCAATGACACAACTGACAAAGAGCTTATTACGAAAATTTATAATACCTTCCTTGCCTGCAAAAAGAGGAAACAGTTAACCCCTTGACGAAGTAAGCAAAAGAAGTTTCACTAGTGGGGAGACACGTATGGCCAATAAACATATGAGAAAATGCTCCCGATTAATTTCCATCAGAACCACCATGAGACACCATCTAATAACTTTGAGGCTAGCCCAAATCAGAAAATCAGAGAGCAGCAAATGTTGGAGGGGATGTGGCAAGATAGGAACTTTCCTATATTGCTGGTGGTCTTGTAGATATGTTCAGCTGCTATGAAAAGCGATCTGGCGACACTTACAACAATGGAAGTGATCTGCCTCATGACCCAGCTATCCGTTTACTGTATGGTGACTAGATTTAAAGTGGGACACCATTGACCGGGGTGGGAGTGGGGGATGGGGGGCTGTTCTTGATTAAAAATTTGGTCTATATAGACCAAGTAGACCGTTCCCTAGCTTGTCATGCATTATTTCAAAAAATTGGGACTTTTTAAAAATGCCAAAAAATTGGGACTGTCCCACCAAAAGCGGGACGTCTGGTCACCTTACTTTACTGGGCATATACCCAGAGGAGGTAAGAAAAAAACATGACCAGTTCACAATCGCAAAGACTTGGAACAACCAAATTTCCACTGGTAGATCAGTGGATCTGTAAACTCTGGCACATGTACACAATGGAGTACTATTACTAAAAAGCATTGGTGAGTACATGAAACACATCTTTTCCTGGGAAGAGTTGGAGGAAATTATGCTAAGCGAAGTCAGCCAAGCGCAAAAGGAGAAGTACACCATGAGTTCCCTGAGGTAAGTGTAATCAGCATGGTAGGTATAGAAAAGAAGCCACTTAAATCACAGAATTTGGGCTGAGGTATAGGGAATTGGGAGGAGGTTTGACCAAACCCAAGGAGGTACATGTTGGTCCAACACAAAAAGAGGGGAAACGGGGAAAGGGAGGAGGGAGGGGGAAAAGGGGAGGTGAAAGTGATGATGGAGGGAGTAGGGAACTCACCTACCCACAGGGAGAGTACTGGTTTCTGTGGTCTCCACAGAATTGGGACATGGCATGCAGACCCTACCACAGTGCACCAAACCATGAAGACAATGTGGCCACATGGAACAATGCATGAAAAGAGAGCTAGAGGGCTGGCCCCAACCAGAGACAAACTGACCACTCCCTAGAAATAGGTGTGACAGAGAACAACACTAAACCTACAGGTTTGGGAGAGGTCCCAGCATGCCACACCCACACAGAAGCAGACCAGGAAGGAAGAAGATAAAGAGACAGCTGGAGTGAGGGACCCCACGCTGGCACACCAGGCCTGGAGCATGACGTCCCTGTGGGGAACTAATGGGGCACAGAGGGGGCTGGGCAGTCAAGAACAGCTGGTGTCACGTTGCCCCCTTACTGGATAAGACTGTGACAGAGGATAATTCTGGGGTCACACGGTGGGGAGGTAGTGCAGTCTGAACCCCCCACAGTGGGGTGAACCAAGAAGGGAACATACCAGACCAGCAACTAGAGCAAAGCAAAGCTATGAAGCCCCCGAGAAGCCCCCCAAAAGGGACTCCAGGCCGGAGGGGCAGCTCCTGGACAGGCATGTGGGCCAGCAAACAGACCTGGGATTTTTGTATATTTCTTCTCTTTTTGTTTTTTTTTGTTTTCTTTTCTCCCTGTTCTTTTTCTTCTTGTTTCTTCTCCCTTTCTCTTGCAATCATTCTTTCTTTGTTTCTTTCTTTCATCTATCTTTCTTTCTTTTCTTTTTTTCATCAGCTTTGGCTATGTCCTAGTTGGTGTACTACTTATATAAGATAGCTATGGGAAGCATACTAATGGAGAAAGCAGTGGGAACAACAATCCGGGGAGAACTGGAGGGTGAGGGTGGTAGGGGAAGGGGGCGGTGAGCAGGCAGCACCATAGACAGGAGAACAATGAGGGTATTAGAGTCAACAATAAGGAGGAGATAGGGATCTGGGGTGGTGGTGTTGGAGCAACAGCAAACCACCTAAGAGAAGGTACCAAGAGGCAGAAATAAGGGGTAAGTGATGGTGGGGCAGGATAAAGGTAAAAGGAAACAGAGGAAGGACCTAGGGAGTAAAGAATTCGATAGAGGTATAAACATAGAGGTGTACACATATAAATACATTAATCCACAAAAATAGAGGTATTAGCCTATGTACATATATTTATACAGTAATACACTGAGGTAGTGGATGGACTTCGGGCCTCTGCTCATACCCTCCCTCAATATAAGAACACTGTGTTCTAACAAATCGGCAGTCTGAGATGTTCACCCTCCGAACAATTGCTGAAGACAAAATGGGTGCAGAAGCAAATGTGGTGAAGAAAGCTGATGGTGAC
>NW_022111373.1:94254685-94260578 GCF_000313985.2 Echinops telfairi
TCCCTGAGGAGAAGCCACATGGACCTACCCCGATGCAGCCCTGGGTGCTGGAGCAGCCGTGTGGAGACCGCTGCCAGTGCTGAGATGCTTCTATGCTCACTGATTCAGCTTTCCTTTTGCAGTAAGCATCATTGTGAGTGTTTTGTGAGATTGAGAACTTTGTAGATTGGTGTTGGACATATGGGCTAATATTGGATTTATGGGCTTGGACAGCACTGAGTTGGGATGCTTTCTTAATGTACACTTACCCTTTATATAAAACTTTCTCTTATACATATGAGTTTCTGTGGATTTGTTTCCCTAGTTTACTCAGACTAACACAACTATGAAAAATACATAAATGATTTTATTCATCTGTAGTGTTCAACTTTGGCAGTCACATACAATTATATAATCATCTTTTTCTTTTATTAAAAAGTTCTTCAAATTCCTCCTGTCTATGGAAGTCACCTTTAATTACCATATATCCCAGGTATTCGTTAGCCCAATATATAGGTTGCCCTGGATTTTTCTGTTTAAAATTTCTGGTTATAATGCAAACTCAGTATCCAGGTCAATACCACATCTATTCCTAGCAAGGTAAGACATCCTATAGTACAATCTTAGTTTTATTTAATGAACTATTTATGTATAAAAATCAATAAGATTAATTTAAAATATACAAACATTAATAGTTGTTATCTATCAGGGAGTTTGTTTAGAGGTAAATGATACTTTCTGCTTACTATTCTGTAGTTCCAACTTTTAAAAAACATGACTATTATAACTTTTAAAATATAACATTTAGATGGAGAAAAAAGAAGGAAAGAGTGAGAGAAGAAGAAAATGAAGAGAAGCTGGCATAGATGATGTGATAATAATGCCTTTTTAAAGAATTAATACCAAACTACCCCCAAGGAGTTGGGGATTGAAGATTGCTCAAATGTTCAACTCTTCCAAAATGCTAGTCTGCTCCATTTCCTCACTACTCCTGCCTTGAGTATACCCCCTCACATTTCTATGCATTGCCGCAGTGTCCTACAAAAACTCACGGGAGTTTGAGGAGATATCTCATGTGGTAGTAGGAGATATTCCATCCAATATGCATGGGCCGGGCAAGGGTAAGCTAGTTGCTGGGAACAGAGGACACAATCTCCTCCTGGATCTCACTGGTGATAAGATCAGAAACCCCGCTTTTCAGTGAGCTCATTCTGTATGCATTGCAGGAAATCCTGTTCATAATTACTCCCAGGTGAATCCTATCAATATTTCCCCCAACTATTTTACCAAAGTGATGGAGGGAAATGTGTTTTATGGAAGTTACATTCAATATAATGGTGCAATCAAATTAACATATAACTCTTCACACAAATATAATAATCTTTTTGCCACCCCTGGACTATATCTTACTTAAGTGTATTTGACCTGGAGCCTCTGGCAGGAAATTTCCCATTGGCATTGGCTTCCTACTACTCTTAATCAGTGTGTTTGGCAAGGCTGTCTAGAGAAACAAATCCAGTGATACTCATATATGTGTCAGAGAGAGCTTTTTTTTATCAAGAAGCAATTATTTATCAAGCAAACACCCCAGCCCAGTCCAGATCAAGTCCATAAGTCCAATACTAGTCCAGAAGACCCTCTTCAGACTCATGCAGCCACATGCAATGATGTACAGTGCAGGAAGATTATGGGCTGGTGGGTACAAAGTCTTGTGGATCCAATGGTGGTGGAGGTCTCAGAGTTGCTCACCAGCAGGAAGGTGAAAGCAAAGAGAGAAAGGGAGGTTCCCAGCAACTTCCTTATGAGAATTCCATACCCACAAGGATGCATCATCAGGATGTACCTGATTGATAGGCTGACCTCCACCCCTATAGCTTCACATAACTTCAAGTTGACATGGAATTATATAACTACCACAATCAACCAGGCTTTACCCAGGTAACTCCAGAAGCAGCGTTTACTCATTTAAGCTGCAGCATATCATTCCATACATCCACTACAAGTAACAGTAACCAAAATAACCATTAAGCAAATCGTGTGGCCCAATTCAGATGTTAATCTCATCCTATTTATATTTAGCCAGAGTTCTTCTTAGAGGACTTCTTAGCAGCAAAGATTGAGAGACTTCATCTTACATACTATGTACATGTGATGAGAGACTAATCCCTGGAGAAGGATATCGTGTTTGCTAAAGTAGATGGGCAGCAAAAAAAAAATCCCTCAAGGAGAAGCAATAAGGGGATCAAGCATGAGAACACTTGTGGGGAGGGTGCAGGACAGGGCAGTGTTTCCTTCTGTTGTATATAAGATTGCTATAGGTTAGAACCAACTCTATGGCACCTAACAACAACAACAACAACAACAAAAATAACATTTTTTATGAGTTAGTCCCTCCAAAATGGTACTATATCCATAGGCAAATGAAATTCAGAATTATATCACTTAATATACTATGGCTGGAAGGGCCATATTAATTGAGTATAGCTCAGACAGTACACGCAAATGCCAGAGAGAGAGGGACAGACAAACTACCTGGTAAGTGCCTCAACAGAACATCTTATTTGGTATTTGGTCAATTTCTGCAGCCTTGCTTTTAGTTAATAAATTCAGCATACCTTGGACTTCTTCCATCAATACTATCAGTTCTTGAGCATCTGCTACTTCCTGAAATGACTGAATGCAGACCAATGCTTCTGATATTGTTTAATATTCTGCCCATAGAAGCCTTCAGTATTATTAGCCAAGGATTGATTTTTTTGCTTCAGTCCTGTCAGCGTGATAAATGTTGAGCATTCTTTCTTCTTTGTTTTCTAACTACAGCTCTGTGCACATTTCACTTATTTTGTCTTCTCAAGTGGTCCTTTGAAATTTTCTGTTCAACTCTTGTCATTTCTTCTTAGCTACTCTATGTTCAAGAGCAAGTTTGCGAGTCCTTTCTGACATTTGTTGTGGTGTTTTTGTTCTTTGCTGTCATTTTGGTACTCTATTAGTTGCTCCGTGCATTACACCTTTGATATCATCCCACAACTCCCCTGATCTTCAGTCATTAATATTCAGCACATCCGGTGAGATACATTAAAGGCAATACTGTAGATCTCATGAAATTGTTTTAATGTTCTCCAGCTTCAGCTTGAATTTGGACATCAGCAATTGGTGTTCTGTTACATAGTTGAGCCGTAGCCCTCTTCTGACTAATTATATTGAACTTTTCCATCTTATCTTTCCATTGGTGTAGTTGATTTCATTCTTGTGTATTTTAGTGAAGTCTGTGTATATAATTGCCATATGTGCTGTGGAAAAAGTTATTTCCAATGATTATGTCATTGGTCTTGCAAACATTTCATCATGTAAAGTATGGCACAGTTTCTCTAAGCAAAACTATCTTTTCCAATTACTGAGCTTTCTTCTTTGTTTCCAACTTTTGCATTGCAGTCACCAAGATTAATGCATCTTTTTAAAATTAATCATTTTATTAGGGGGCTCTTACAAACTTTCTCCCCTCCCTCCCACTCCTTCCTACCCTTGTGAATCCTTGATCAATTATGTATTATTATTGTTATTTCATGTCTTACACTGTCCACTGTCTCCCTTCACACACATATCTGTTATTTGTCCCCTTGGTAGAGGTGGGGCTATAGATCCAACCTTGTGATGTGCTCCCCCTTTCTCCTCCATCCCCTTCCCCTGTCCCCATTATCCCTATACCCTCATGACATCACCACTCCCATTAGTGTTCCTGAGGGTTGTATCTGTCCTGAATTCCATGTGTCGAGAGCTCTTATCTGTACCAATGTGTGTACTCCAGTCTAGCCAGATTTGTAAGGTAGAACTGGGTCATGGTATGGGGGGGGGGGTGAGGTAAGCATTCGGGACATGGATAATGTGTGTTTTGTCAGTGCTATGCTGCATCTTGGTTGAATTGTCCTTTCCTTGTAACCCTTCTGGGGGCGAGGTCCAACTGTTTACAGATGGGATTTGGGTCTCCACTCCAACCTCCTTCTTTCACATCAATATAATTTTTTGTTTTGGATCTTTTGATATCTGATACCTACTCCCATTAACACCTCATGATCACATAGGCTGGTGTGCTTCTTCTATGTGGGATTGTTTGATTCCTTATTAGATGGCTCCTTGTTTAACTACAAGCCTTTTAGACTCCACATGCTATATCTTTTGATAGCTGGGCATCATCAGATTTCTTCATCACATTTGCTTATGCACTGTTTTGTCTTCAGTGGTCATGTCTGGAAGGTGAGTACCACAGAGTGCCAGGTTGTTAGAACAAAGTGTTCTTGTGTTAAGGGAGGCCTTGAGGAGAGACCCAAAGGCCATCTGCTATCTTAATACTTAACATATAAGTACATGTACATTGGCATCTATCTCTTTCATTATAAATTAATATATTTACATATATACATGCCTATAGCTATACTTCTATCAATAGCTTTAGCCTCCTACTTTTTCCCTCTATTTTCTTACACCTTCCTCCTGTCCCACTATCATGTGTTCCCTCCCTTTGGCTCTCAATAATTCCTCTCGTGTACATTGCACTTGACTAAAAACCAAGAGGCATCATATCCCCTACTCACCATCAATTTTAGATCTCTCGTTGTTCCCATATCCCTGAGTTTGTTGGCTACACCTCCTCACCCCGCCCCCACCTCCCATGTCCCCTGGGGACCGCAGGTTCAGTTGTTTTCTCTTAAGGATGGCCATCCTGCCTATTCTATAAAGATAAACATATTGGGGGAAAAAGAAAAAAAAGATAGATAGTTCCAGGTCTGTCTGCTGGGCCTTTTCCAATTGGGTCTGATGAGGTTATTCATGCATCTTGATTGTACATTTCATCCTTTTCAGATGGTATAAGTTGGTTAAAACTTTTCATTTATCTTTGGAATTAGTGATTGGTAGATACACTTGAACATTAGTCAATATAAACTGACCTTTCTAGGAGACATATGGCTAACATATCTACAAGTATTTTCCATGGAGGTTTAACACATATAGCACTATTATTTCAGGACATAGCATGACTATATATATATATATATATAAATTTTACAATGAATGGAACAATGTTGCTCTTCAACTTGTCATTCCTGTTTAAGAGACCACATGATTGTCTGATTCAAAATGGCCTACATTAGTCCATTTCAGTTCACTAATGCATAGGGTATCAATCTTCAAGCATTTCATTTTATGTTTGACAATTTCCAATTTCCCTTGGCTCACACTTGTACATTCCATATTGCTAGTGAATGTAGGAAGACATTTCTTTCCATTTAGAGTCATACCACCTCAGAAAGCTTTACTCCATCTACTTCCTTAACATCAGTTCTACTTTGAACGGGCAGTTATTCCCCAGTGGCATTTTGAGTGCCTAAGAGGCTCACTTTTTAGCACTCTCACAGAAAAAGTTCTCCTTTTATTTATCCGGTTTTCATTGGCCATGTTTTTTGTATATGCACTGCTGAATAGAGCACCATTGGCCCTGTTTTTCTGATGTCATTCCTTCTAGTCTGTCTTAGTCTGGAAACTCCAATTTTTTGTCCACCATGGTATTAAGCAAGTGTATTGTACCTTATCTTTTACTATTTGAAATAAAAACAGGTCATTTCCAGGTTATATTAAAATTCCAAAATCAGGTAGATTGCATAGCTTTAAGAAATAAAATTTGGTATAGCAATAATGAAACCCACAACCTTCCTTTAGTTCTTAAACGCTTCCTCCCCCCAACTACCAGGACCCCAATTTTGTCTTGCAGACCTGGTTAGACCAGAAGATGCACAGCGGTACAGATGGGAATTGGAAACGCAGGGAATCTAGGACAGAAGAACCTCTCAGGACCAGGGGTGACAGTGGCGATACCAGGAGGGAAGGGGGATGTAGTAAGGGGGAATGGATCACAGGGAGC
>NW_022111373.1:94260960-94270971 GCF_000313985.2 Echinops telfairi
AATACTTTAAAAACAAATGGAAATGTAAAAGCAATGCCAGAAAATCGACCCAAAGAGAGTCTCATTAAAAACATGGTGCTAATAGGAGGTTAGTTTATGCTAATGGTTTACTTATATTTGAATGCAATGCCATCTTCACTCTGTGTGCAGAGTAAATATAGCATGGAGTAATTTTTATAGTGGTTCCCTACTTAAATATAGCTTAGCTGTGGATAGTTGAGTAAATTCTGTACTTAACATCAAGATAAAATTCCAACCCACACCATTTGCAATTAGTGATCCTAATTTATGGTTGTCCACATGTCTCACAGTGGAACTATGCGTCACAGGATTTGCGATGGGTAGGCCTTTTTGAAGGAGTCCTGGTGATGTAGTGGGTTACACAATGAGCGGTCAGCAGTTTGAAAACATCAGCCTCTCAGGGGGAGAAAGATGAGGTTTCCAACTCCCATAAAGATTTACAGTCTAAAAAACTCACAGGGCAACTCGACTCTGTCTTACAAGATTGCAATGAATGGGAATCAACTTTACGGCAGTGAGTAAGTGAGTAATGCTATTCTGAAAGTCAGCAGGTCTGAATCCCTTTCCTCTGGGTGTATTTAAATCGCCATCCTTTAAGAAAAGTGCTTAAGCTTTTGTGCGATATGGGAGGTGCAATAAAATCCCAACTACATGTAAAAGATATCATACCTGAATTTCTTATTCATTGAGAAATATGAAATTCATCTATTCTTTCCTTCTTTTCCCCTTTGAGTGTGATTTTCTTAGGAACAAATATATATCTCAAATTTCTAATGAGCGGTATATCAATTCATTGCTTTGGATAGAAATATTATCAATCAGTTAATCATACACTGAATAATAAACTATTAGCTAAGCTTAGTGCATATAAAGCACTGTAATAAAAAGGTATATTTCATGACACATTTACATTATATATATAATACACACATATGTAACACTCACACCCACACCCACACACATCAGAATCATTTTCTTTCATGCAGCATACTCCAAAATTACCAGACTTGTGGAGCCATTATGGCAGTTATAAAATAATGGTCTCTTAAATGGGAATTATGCACTAGGCCTATTCATCCTGGGTGTTCTGACCTTGAAGGGAAATCATCAATTTCCTGCTTTATCTGAAGTCTAGACTGTGATTCTCCCAGTCCAAAATGAACTTGAATCCATCAATCTCCAGAACACAGTCATTTTGTGAAGAGGAGAGTAGAATGATTCATTTCGGGTTAAAGAACAAGAAGAGCAGTTCCAGACTCTAATCAAATCATAATATAAATGACATTTATCTGATGTATCTTTTGCATTGAACCATAAAGAGAATGTAAACAAAATCTAGTAAGAAATGACATTATGCAAAATATATGTGTGTGTATACATATGTATGCCCTTGTGTGTGTGTGTGTGTGTGTGTGTGTGTGTGTGTGTGTGATACACATATACCAAATGCCTGCAAAGCATTCTGAATGTCTGTGTTCTAGGTACAAAGTACACTGAAGGAAGAGTAAATAATACTCTTTGCCAACAAGAGCACATGTTCAAGGCAGACATTCTTATGTCATTCAGTTAAATTATTATTTTGTTTTAAGAAGATTTCAAAAATTAGTTTCAGGTTTAAAAATGACCTCAATGAAATAGGTTCATGAGTTTCTCCAGCCTCAATGGCGTCCGAAAATATGGAGTCCATGACAACTTGAAATTTTGTTCTGCATCCCCTCTCTGCTTTGATCAGTATTATCCTATAGAATCTTTGATCAAAAGTACAGTGATGATTCCAGCTAGGCCTTTAAGAGTGGATGTAAAGATGATCACAGTATTCTGGTGGCTTTTCTCCTATAGCTGTTCCAAGGTTGAGCTTCTGTAATGGCAAGCACAGAGTAACAGATTCTCTTCCTCCCATACAGTTTCTTTCCTTGGCATTGCCTATGGATCTTGATGATATTCATCAGTCAGAATCCCCATCTGTATGTCTTTAACATTCTGATGATGAAACTCATTTCCATTTGGAAGAAGAAACTTCAGATCATTTTTGAGTAAATACTAATCTAATTCCATATTTCCCCATACTGCTATTAGATACCATTCTAGTACTTGGAGCTCTCCAGTGTCTTGTGAATGAACATCATAATATAACATAATTCAAACCCTTCAACATAATCTACAAGGATATGTATGATGTGGCTTGACTGGCAATTCTTCACTCAGAATCTCACAAAGACAGCTCCTTCTTATAACTTATGTCCCACACCATAACCATTCCCAAAGTTAAACCACCTAAAGTCAACAATGGCTAAAATCAGAGCAGTAGACTTAACCTATTCCCAAAAGTCTAGCATGGGGAAAAATCTGCATCTATCGATCGCATTCTTCTTTGCTTATCTACACTTCTTCATAGCTGTCATCCAAATAGCAAAAACAGGTGTAATAATTTATCTTTGAGGCCAAAATAATCAAATCAAGCATTTTTCTCCTCTAACTCCCCCATGCTTTGGTATGTACAGTAGACATATACCATTTTAGAAAGGACATCAGTCTTATATTAAACACTTTACCATAAATTGTGTACGGTAAATGCTGACTATTTTAAATCAAAAGATTATCAACCTAACAGATTATCAATAAACATTTCACTTGTATGGAAAATAGTCACAGATCTATATCCTAATGGAAGTTACAGAGTCTTCAAACTTGATATTCTCTAAAAAATAAAAGACCCATGTGTGTCAGTGGTACTGAGATATGTAGAACATTTTCCTACCACTGTCCATAGTGAGATGACATCTAAGGGTTAATTAGGACAATCCCAAGATTCAATTACCATATACTGTCCAACCATCATGCCTTTCTTAATATTCACTTAAAAATGAATATCACTGTGGCAGAGACGGGACCACATACACCTGTGACTATTATTATTTGCTAGTCATTCATATTCTTGATTATAGCTGGGGTCTTTTTGGAATATGCAGGAGATAAAATTTTACTTATAAAATGCTATTAATAATGGCCTTTTATCTCCTAATCAAATCCTGCATTTTAAAATCTGGCGATTGGGTTTATTAGCTACTACCATTCTAATTAGTTACTTTACTGTATGATAGCCTAATGGAATAGGTGGTCTTCAAGTAACTATACACTTGGCATTCAGAACTTCACACATTCCACTATGAAATGACTGGGCTCCGGTTTTCCTTAACTATTACTACATTAAAAGTATGTGCCAATTCTGACCCTAGTCATTAAAAGGCCTATCAGCTGCAAGTTTTGTTCTTTAAGGAGACTTAAGATGACATAGTAAGAACTTTAAGATAATCATTTCAAGAGGTAGCTTTTGATTGAGAACTAATGCTATCGAGGAAGAAATTCAAGTTGCCTTGAAAGCACTGGAAAAAAACAAGGATTCAAAAATTGACAGAATACTAACTGAAATGCTTCAACATGCTGATGTAGCACTGGGAGCACTCACTCATCTACTCCAAGAAATTTAGAAGAGAGCTACCTAGAAAACCCACTGGAAGGGACCCACATTTATGTCCATTTCAAGAAAAAGTAACCAACCAGAATGTGGAAATTATGAAAAAATTATCAAAGTAATATAAACTTTTGATGAAAAAATAAAAGAAAAACAGTTATAGCCATACATAAACAGGGAACTGATAGAAATTCAAGCTGGATTTAGAAGAGGATATGGAATAGAGGTTATCATTGCTGATGCCAGACGGATTCTGACGGAAAGCAGGAAGTATTAGAAAGATGTTTACAAGTGCTTAATTGACAATGTAAAAACATTTGACTTTGTGTATTAAAATAAACTATGGAAAAATAGTGATCTAAATAGACTTAATTGTACCCATGCAGCACCTACACACAGAAGACCAAGAGGCAATCATCTGGTAAGAATAGGTGAGAGTGAATATCTTAAAATCAAGAAATGTGTGTATCAGGGTTGTATCATTTCACCGTACTTACTCAGTTTGTACTGTGAGCCAACAAGCAGAGAAGCTAGACTATAAAGGGAGAACATGGAACCTGGAAGAAGGCATACTAACAAACTGAGATATACAGGTGACACAATATTGCTTGGTGAAAGCCAAGAGAACTTGAAGTACTTACTCATCAGAGCCAAAGATTATGGCCTTTCATGTGTATTACAACTCAAGTTAAAGAAAACCAAATGCTCACTAGAGAAGTAGACAACATCATGATAAACTGAGAAGACTCAGGTTGTCAAGGGTTCCATTTTACTTAGATCAACAAACAACACTGTTGGAATCAGCAGTCAAGAAATTAAGTTATGTATTGCACTGGGAAAATCTGCTGTGAAGACCTTTCAAAGGGCTAAAGAACAAAGATGTCATTTTGAGGATTAAGTAACACTTAACCCAATCCAGAGTGTTTTCAATCATCTCATATACATGTGAAAGCTGGACAAGGGGTAAGGAGGATCTGAGGGAATTGATGCATTTGAAATAATGTGTTAGCAAAGAACACTGAAAATATCATAGTGTTTCTTGGAGAAAGTACAGTCAGAATGCTCCTTAGGAATGAGAACAGCCAGACTTTGTCTCTTATACTTTGAACATGTTATCAGGAAAGATTGGTCCCTGGGGAAGGATAGCATGCATGGTAAAGTAAAGAGGATGCCAGAAGAATCTTGGCTAGAAGCAGAGAATATCAGAAAGATGTGTACTTGTGTTTTATTGACTGTGTCAAGGCCTTCAGCTGTATGGATGATAACAAACTACAGATAACCTTGAGAAGAATAGGGATTCCGGAACACTTCACTGTGCTTGTGCAGAACTTGTAATGGATCAAAAGGCAGTGGTGAGAGCAGAACAAGGGAATAATGTATGGTTTAAAATCAGGAAAGGTGTGCGTCAAGTTTGTATTCTCTGACCATACTTATCCAATCTGTATGCTGAGCAAATAATCAGAAAAATTGGCTTACATTAAGAATAGTGTAGCATCAGAATTAGAGGAAGGCTTATTAACAACTAGCTGTAGACAGATGACACATTGTTTGCTGAAAATGAGCAGGACTTGAAGCACTTGCTAATGAAGATCAAGGATTTCAGCCTTCAGTATGGATTACAACTCAAAGTAGAGAAGACCAAAATCCTCATAACTGGACTAATAGGTAACATCATAATAAATGAAGAAAAGGTTGAAGCTGTCAAGGAAGTTATTTTCCTTGGATCCACAATCTCATGGAAGCAGCAATCAAAAGATCAAAGGTTGTGTCAAATTGGGTAAATCTGCTGTAAAAATCTCTTTAAATGTTGAAAAGCAAGGATGTTACTTTGAGGACTAAGGTGTGTCTGACTCAAGCCATGGTATTTTCAAATGAAAATTGCCTCATATGGATGTGAAAGTGGGACACGGAAAAAGGAAGATGGAAGAATTGATGCATTTGAATTATGGTGCTGGCAAAGAATATTGAAGGAACCATGGACTGCCAAATAAATAAATAAATCTGATTTATAAGTACAACCAGAATGCTCTTTAGAGACAAGAATGGTGAGACTTCATCTCACATACGGTGGACATGTTGTCAGGAGAGACCAGCTGCCAGAGAAACACATTGTGGATGGAAAGGTGGAGGGCAGCGCAAAAGAGAAAGGCCTTCAACAGATGGACTGACGCAGTGGCTGCAACAATGGGTTCAAACATGAGAACAATTGTGAAGATGGCGCAGGACTGGGTGGTGTTTTGTTCTGTTGTACAGAGGGTCACTGTGAGTCTGAGCCAACTCAGTGAGGCCTAACCAGCACCACAACAAAGTAGAGAGTCAATGAAAAAGAGCAAAATCTTTGGCAAGGTGAATTCACACAGTGGTTATAACAATGGCCTCAAACATAACAACAATTGTGAAGTAGGCCCAGGATGAGGCGATACTGCATTCTATTGTGCATACGGTCACTTTGAGTTGACCCTTTCTATAGAACCGAACAACAACAGGATGCACTAAAAAACATCAGACTGCTCCGTTGGTCAAACTATGTGGGGGACCATAGAAAGAAGTACTACATGGAAGAAAACTGAGTCATACAGATGGCAGAGTAAACAGCCTTTTTAGGATCCTCATATTCAACACTCACACACAAACTTAAAACTAAATTTCAGTAATTCCTGCCAAGCACAGCTGTTCTGGGCATACTGGCTCAGGAATGGAATAAAGAAGCCATTCTGAGCATTCCAATCCAGCACACATGTTAAGGGAGACAAGTCATCCCCACTTTCCCTTTCCAAGTTTCTGGCCCACAAAATCATGGGAATTATGATATCAACTAGTCAATTAGTTTTGCAGTGTTTTTTAACCTTGTAATATATAACTACAATAAGAATGTATTCTGTTATTATTACCTAATTTAAACATAACTGTCTTAAAATTAAAAAGGACTCAAATGAATACAGAATTACTGAATTAATGGCATTTATTTTTACTATAGGCAAGAGGGCCATAAGGTCTATACAGCTTTCTCTGTTGCCTCACAATAATCTTAGCTACTCAAGGAATAACCCACTATACCACCAGGGTGGCTCATTGAATGTATATACATACACATACACACATATTTTTTGCATAGTATATATAATTCAAGGATTATATAATCATTTGTAGATTTAGTAAAGCATTTCAGAAGAATAGGTAGACATTCTTCAGGATAGTTTCTCTCTCTATTGTTTATAAAACTTGGCTTTGGAAAAACAATTATATTAATAGAGTAGCTAAGAGTCTGGGGTATACTTGGTCTGTGGTAGCACCACTTAGGCACCTCGTCAATGCCACCTGAAAAAGGAGAAAGCTTCCATGCTGTTATAGAAATTGAGGGGCTGCAGAATAATGGCCTGACCAGTGGCGTGGTGAAGAATATTGAAAGCATGGACTACTACAGCAACAAACAAATATGTCTCGGATGAAGCACAGTCAGAACACTCTTTAAAAGTGAAAAGAGTATGCACTTGGACATGTTATCATAAGTGACATGTCTCTGGAAAAGGACATCAGGCTTGGTGAGGCATAAGGTCAGAGAAAAAGGAAGATACTAGAGGTTGATTCACACAGCAGCTGCAACAATGTGCAGAAACTTTAAAAACAATTGTAAGGCTAGCACAATACTGGGCAGTATTTCATTCTCTTGTACATAGGGCCATTCTGAAGCAGAGCCAAGATTTTACTGCAATTAAAAAATGTATGGTGTATTATGCATTAGAGCCATTTCAATATGCTTTATTTGTACAACTCAGTGATATGACGTCAACATGTACATTACTATTTCCAAAGTTTCCTATCACCTTTCAGAGGAGCTCAGACCCCTAAACAATTATTCCTTCTTTCTTTCCCTCATCCCCCTCATTCATAACCACCACTAAATGTTGGTCTCTCTCTATTTTAGATATTTCATATAAGTGGTTATATAGTTGTTGTCCCTATGTGACTGTTTTATTCACCAAGCATTATTTTCCATGACCATCCATGTTGTAGCATGCAGCAAGGTATCAAGAGTCCATTTTTGTAGCTCAAAATTAATAAATGTTTTAATCCTATTCAATCTACTTAATATCTGAAAATAAGATGTCAAGGAATAAATTAACTTAAGTGATAGTGCCCTTCAGCTGTCTACCATGAGCTAGAAGCAGAAACACAAAATAGAACTTGGTTTAAAATGAAACCTGGCATTGTTCCTTCTTTTCTACAGCTCGGCATAAAATATGATTTGGAGAGAGAATGCACATTTTTTGCGAAGCCAGCAGGTTATTTTCATCTCTAGTGGGTGGACGAAATGAACCACAATCATTTCTAGAGGGCTTTATCTCATCAAGGCCAAGAGCGATCCTGTTCCCAGGAAACCTCAAAAGGAAGCAAAGATGGTTACACTGGCACTAGAACTCACTGGGAGACAGGTGTTGGAGCTGATGCATTTGAATTATGGTGCTGGCAAAGAATATTGAAGGTACCACAGACTGCTCAAAGGACAAACCAATCTAGAGAGCTGGTATATAACTCTTTTTTTAAGGATTAGTGGGCTTGGATCAACATGGCTAATGTTATCAGAGATATTGTGCTAAATGAGTGAAGGAACCTACCTTCTTCAAATGGACTATATTATTGGCCATTGTATGGACCAAACAGTGAACTTATTTAAAAATTATTTAATTTTTAAAAATTATTTCAAAAGGAAAGGTCGTGATAAGAGACTTTCTCCTTCTTGTTGTTAGATTAGAAAAACTACCCCCAAAGAGTTAAATGTCTGTGTGTGCTTGTGTGTGTGTGTGTGTGCATGCATGTTGTGTGAGAGAGAGAGAGATGGAGAGAGAGAATCAGAGACAGAAAAGAAAAGAGATACACAGGTAACAACTACAGGTACACCTCATAACTGGATCAATAACTAACACCATGATAAACTAAAAAAGATTCAAGTTGTCAAACAATTATTTTACTAGGATCCATAATCAATGTCTATAGAAGCAATGGTCACAAAACTAAACAATGCATTACATTGGGAAAATCTGCTGAAAAAGATATCTCTGAAGTATTAAAAATAAAAAGTCACTTTGAAGACTAAGGTATGCCTGACTGAAGCCATGATATTTTCAGTCACCTCAGATAAACGTGAAAGTTGGATAATGAATTAAGAGACCAACGAAGAATTGATGCATATGAATTATTCTGTCCTCAAAGAATATTGGATATACCATGGACTCCCAGAAAAATAAACAAATCTTCCTTGAAAAAAGTATAGCCAGAATTCTGCTTAGAAGGGAATACAGGCCTCATGTCTCAATCCTAAGCTTCACCCCAAACCCAAACTCAACCCTAAACCAAAGCCAACACTCTCAATGAGCCAAATCCAACTCAACGCAACCCCACCTAAAGTTTAGAATGCTGTGAGGGTCAGATAAGCTCATCTTTCTTCTGTGGAGTGGCTTGTGGGTGGGAAGCGTCAACCTGTAGTTACCCGCCCAGCAGTGCCATACTTAGGACCTATGTTCATACTTAGGACATATTGGAAGAAGTGACACTTGGAGAAGGACAACATACTCTCTAAAGTAGTTGTAGCTAGGTGCCATTCCACTGCCTCTGATTTAATGAGGTTCCCAGATATGACAGAAGAAAACATTGCCTCAAATCAGTGCTATATTTGAATCCACTGCTGCAGTCATGGTGTGAATTCATCTCTTCCAGTGTCTGCTTCTGGGTTCGTGACCATCTACTAATCATGATGTCCTTTTCCAGGGACTAGTCTTTTCAAGTGCCCAAAGTATAGGAAACTAAGATTTCCCAGCCTTGGCTCTGAGGAGCATTGGGGGTATATGTCCTCCAAGACAGATTTGCTTATTATTTTGGCAGCTTTCACACACATATGATCTGACGGAAAAGTTCTTAATATTTTCCTTCCACCTTGGTCTTCAAAGTGGCATCTTTGCTTTTTCACACTGTGAAGAGTTTATTAGCAGCAGAACCACCCAAAACAGAGCTAACTGCAGCTCTGATTATGGCTGGTTGTGGAGCCAATTAAGATGAAATTCTTGACCATTTTGATCTTTTTTCCCTTTATCATGATAGATTCTATTGATCCAGTTGTGAGGAATTTGTTTTTCTTTACATTAAGTTGCAAGCCATACTGCAGGCTGCACTTCCTGATTTTCATTAGCAAATGCTTCCTTCTCTTTCAGTAAGCAAGATCGTATCAAGAAATTAGCATGTCTACTAGTTTCAAGCAAGTCCATATCAACGTCTTTGCAGTTTTATGAGAGACTTTATTTTATTAAGATAATGAAAGTTAAGACAATGACCAGTCCATATCTCACCATCCCTCTTTCATTCACTCTTTTTACATGGTTTATATAATTCTCCAGGTTTCTTTTCCTCATTTCTCTTTGATTTCATTTCCACAACCTTTCATTTCCTAGCCACTGGCCTGTCTTCCCCCTATATTGATGGGATGGATGACTGTAAGGCTAGCACAATACTGGGCAGTATTTCAT
>NW_022111373.1:94272002-94272879 GCF_000313985.2 Echinops telfairi
GTACCACAGACTGCTCAAAGGACAAACCAATCTTTCTTAGAGGAAGTGCTTCCAGAATGCTCCTTAGAGGCAGGAATGGTGAGACTTCATCTTATATGCTTGGACATGTTGCCAGGAGAGACCAGTCCCTGGAGAAGGACATCATGCTTTGTAAAGTGGGGGGGCAGTGAAAAAGAGGAAGGCCTTCAAGGTGATGGATTGACACAGTGACTGCAGCAATGGGTTCAAGCATAGGAACAATTGGGAGGAGGATGCAGGACCAGGCAGTGTTTTGTTGTGTTGTACACACGGTTGCTATGGGTGGGAACTGACTTGATGGCATCTAACAATAAAAACAATAACACTCATCCTTCTCGTATTCACTTGTTTTAGTCAAGGTCCATCTGATGTCATAGATTATATCCGTTGTTCCACTTCCTCTTCTGAATCTGCTTGAATTTCTGGCAGTTTTCTGTTGATAAACTGCTACAACTCTTTTTGAATTACCTTCAGAAACCTTTATTTGCATGTGATTGGTATTGTTCAAAATGTTCTGTATTCCATTGGGTCACCTTTCTTTGGAATGAATACATATACGGAGCTCTTCCAGTTGGTCAGGTAACTGTCCTAGAAATTTCTTGGCCTACACAAGTGCTTAATGCCGTGTATCACTTTGCTGAAACATTGTAATTGGTACTATGTCAATCCCTAGAGCCTTGTTTTATACCAGTGCCCGTCACTGGAGTTTGATTTCTTTCTTTTTAATCATTTTATTGGGGGCTCTTCCAGACCTTATAACAACCCCTACATCAATTGTACCAGGCACATTTTTACATATGTTGCCATCATCGTTACCAAAACATTTTCTTTCTACTTGAGCCCTTGGTATCAGCTCCTT
>NW_022111373.1:94273737-94284028 GCF_000313985.2 Echinops telfairi
AGGCCCAAAGTCTGTCTGCTATCTTAATACTTAACATATAAATATATGTACATAGACCTATATCCCTATCATTATAAATTAATATATATATATATATATATGTACATGCCTATATTCATACCTCTCTAAACAGTTTCCCCCCCCTAGTTCTTTCTTCTATTTCCTCTTATGTTCCTTCTGTCCCACTATCAGGTTTGCCCTTCATTTGACTCTAAGTAATTCCTCTTGGATACATTGCACATGATCAAACCCCACCAGGCATTCTATACTCTCCTCACCATCGATTTTAGATCCCTTATTATTTTCTTGTCCCTGAGTTTGTTAGCTCCCCACTCCCTTTACCCTGCCTCCACCTCTCTCATGTCCTCCCAGAACCATCCGTCCAGTCGTTTTCTCCCTGGGATAGTTTATCCTGCCTCTCTTACACAGACAGACAAAAAGAAAAAGAAAAGAAAGAAAAGCCTATAAGGAGTTCCAGGTTTGTCTGCTGACCTTTATGACTGTTTTCCAATTGGATCGAATGAGGTGCCAAGTCCTGCCCGCTAGTCAGAAGTCTATTTTCGGGATTCCTCGGGGACCTCGTTACTTTGCTCCTCTTGCTGCTCTGTTGCACTCCCTACACGTTTTGCCCTGCTGTTGGGGGGTCGGAGTGGGCACAGTTTAAGCACTGTGTCTCCAGTGCTGCTCCCCGTAGTGCTGTGGGTCAGTGGTGGGGCATCGTGTTTCATGGTGGGGTCAGCCCTATGGTCCTCTCTGTGCATTGGCTGCTCCAAGCAGGTATGTTATTCTCAGAGCTTGGTGGGCCAGGATGAGGTTCATTCTCTCTCTCTCTCCCCTTTCCCTCTTAGCTTACTCCTACGTGGTCTGGACAGACCTCCCACTTTCCCCAGGCTAATATCCACAGTGCTGTCCTCTATAGCACAGTCTTCTGTGGAGGGGGTCAATGTAGCTCAGCTTGGGGCCTGCCCCACAGTCCTTTTCTGTTAGTTTGCTGCCAGTTTGAATTTCTTAATTCAATACCATAGGTTCTTGAACATATACTACCTCTTAAATGGTTGAATGCTGATCAATTTTTGGTGTGGTGACTCTGTGAACAGATTCTATTTTATTTTGATAATACTTGCCTCATTCAATAGTTTGCTGATAGAATCCTTCAATTTTTCAAATCAAAGCTTGAAGTTTTCCCCCAGTTCTTTCACTGTGAGAAATAATAGGTGTCTTTTCCCCTTAGTTTTCTAACTATCTTTGCATGTTTCATTATAATATTTACCTCATCTTCTTGGAATGCCCTTCAATTTTTTTGTTAAGATCTTTTACTTCATGATTTATTCCATTCGTATTAGATACTCTACCTTCAAGAGTATATGATACTAATAATGTGTTCTATAATTTGTGCATTCTGTTGGGTCACCTTTCTTTCGAAGGGGTATAGTCAGTTGACTAAGTAGCTGTCTTCAAATTCTGTGGCATAAATGAGTGAGTGCTTCCAGTGCTTTATCAGTTTGTTGAAACTTTTCAATTGGGCTAAGACTTTCAGGGCAGCTTGAAATTCTCCCTTTATTACCACTGGTTCTTGCTTACATGAAACCTCTCAAAATGGTGGGATTTGACAGCTTCATTTTGGTTCAGTGACTGTATTCCTTCTATTTTCTAAGGATGCTTCCTGCATCATTCAATAATTTGTCCATAGGATCTTTCAATATTTCAGCTCAAACCTTGAGTTTTTTCTTTCCTTCCGTCAGTTTAACATATGCTTCATTTTTGGTTTTCTAATTCTAGATCTTGCACATTTCATTATGATATTGTGCTTTGTCTTCTTGATCTGCCCTGTCAATTTTCTGCTCACCTCCCTAATTTCCTATTTCTTCACTTGCCTCAAGTACGCTTTGATTAAGACCATGTTTCAGAGTCTCTTCTGACATCCACTTGGATCTTTCCTTTCTTTCCTGCCCTTTAAAGATCTCTTGCTCTCTTTGGAGGTACCCCGGTGGCCAGCTAGTGCCTGGTCAGCCGCCTAATGCAAAGGCAAGGGTTTGAAACCGCCAGTGGCTCCAGCTTGAGCTTTCTAGTCCAGTAGAGAGTTAAAGCGTCGGACATTCACAGAAGGCCATTCTAGCCTGTCTCTTAGGGCTGCTGTGAGCCCACATGGTCAGATGATAGTGGGTTTAGTTTTTGTTTTGCTTTCTGTAAAGTGTTGAAAGCAAGGATCTTATTTGGAGAACTAAAGTGCACCTGACCCAAGCCAGGGTATTTTCAACTTCCTTATATACATGTGAAAGTTGGACATTAAATAAGGACTGAAAAAGAATCCATGCATTTTCATTATGGTACTGGAGAAGAACATTGAAAGTACCATGGAGAGCTGAAAGAATAAATAAATCTGTCTTGGAAGAAGTATAGGCAGAATGCTCCTCAGAGGTAAAGATGAGGTGATTTCATCTCATGTACTTTGGACATGTTCTAAGGAGAGCCCATTCCTGGAGAAGACAGTATGCTTGGTATAGTAGAGGGGCAGTGAACAAAGAAGAGGACCTCCACAAGACGGACTGACACAGCGGCTGCATTGATGGGCTCAAACAGAAGAACGACTGTGAGCAGGGCACAGCTCCAGACGTGCTTCCTTCTGTTGTACATAGGGCACTATGCCTAGAAATGGACTTTACAGCAAACTAACAGCAACGTTCAAGCAAGTTTCATTTTCTCTTCTGATCTACCTATCTTGTATCTCTATCTTCAGCAGCATCACTTGGGACCATTTTAAAGCAGTTTTATTGACATACATTTTGAGCTTTTCTTTCTTTTCAAGGACTTTTTGCTTTCTTCGTGTACAATGTACTTGATGTAGTCTGGTCTTTGGTCATTTGTGTTCCATGCTTAAACAAGTTCTTGAAATGGTCTATAAATTCAAATTCAAAGGGATATCATCATTAGTTCTTATGGATTTGGTTTAATTTTCGTCAGCTTCAACCTGAATTTGGATATGAATGATTGATTCTCTGTTTCAGAGTAGGTCCTTGGCATTGCTTTGGCTGATGATATCAAGCTTCTTCATTGTGAAGATAAATTCTGTGCTCAAGTTTCTATGCTTTTCCCAAACTCTTCATTCCTATATTACTTTATTAAAAAAAAAAAAAAGAGTTACCTAAGCTTCTCCCCAAGAAATTTACCAGGTTGTGCTGAAGGCTGATCAGGAGAATCAGTGCCCGTGAGTGCTTTCCGATCAATAGTTCCCTGTTCTGCTGAGGCACAGCTCTTTGGTCATCCCTCTTTGCACCCTCCCAGCTGCTCTGAATAATCCATTGAAGACCTTTGAACACCAAATCTCCTTTCAACTAACCAGGTTCTTCTTGTAGCATATTCTTTTGTGGTTCTTATTCCCTTGATATCTGTATCAATTATTAAGTCTACCTCTAAGTCAAGGTCATCTCACCACTCTTAGGACCATCTCTCTGGTCATCTCTTCTGGACTGTTAAACTCAGTCTTCCCTCTCTGACAACAACCATTAAAATTATGACTTTCTTTTGCAGGCATTCCCACTAGATGTGTTTTTCAGCTTTATCCAGACCTCTAATTCCTTTTGTAAAGCTGTTGTTTTGCCTCTTTCCTTTAGGCTCTTACTGGCTCACTCCTATTCCTTTCCCTTGCTGACGGCATAGATCACTCTACAACTGTCATAATGTATCTTTAATAACTCTGTTCTGCCTTAAGTTATTCTACTTCTTTCCTCACCATATGCTATTACCTTAATTCAGGTCACTTATCCAGTGGTTTCAAGCAGCAGCTCCTAATTGGTATTCTTGCCTCCAGTCTAGCTTGCTTCCAATTCATAATTAAGCCAAAAGGATCTTTGTAAATTACATATCTAATTATGTAACTTACCTTCCTTTTAAAGCTGTTTCCTGTGGTTTAAGGCCAAATTTCTTGAATAGCTCACAATGACTTGATTATGCTACTGCCAAATGAAACTGCTCTTGTCCTAGACAGGTCCATACCTCCTTCTAATTCTAAACCTTTTTCATATGCCTGATGTCTTTTGTTAAATACACAATAATCCTTGAGAGAATAGCTAATTTTCTGTATTGATTCACTAAAGTGCTCCAATTTTCTAAGCTTCTAGCAGAATGCCTTGGTCATAATGGACAACAAAAATCTGATAAATGTATTAAAAAATGAATGAATGATCCACTATGGTATCTGATATCAGGGTTCCCTAGATCCTTCAGGTAGGAAGTTATCATTTGAAGTCATCTGACTAACTACTCTCTCTGCTTAAGTCCATGATCTAGTGGCAGGAAACCATGAATATGTTGCCTTCTTAGATATAGAGACTTTTCAAATGTAATTAAGTTAAGAATCTTGCGATGAGAAGATTATCTCGGATTATCATGGTGAGTTCAATGGAATCACAAATGTACTCCTAAAAGGGAGGCAGGAAGTCAGAGGCAAGAGATTCTGTGCTGTTGACTTTGAAGATGGAAGAAAGGGGTCCTGAGCCCACAAGTGGTCTCTGGCACCTGGCAAGGACAAGGAATGTGATTCTCCCCTAGAGCATCTTACAGGACTGTAGCCCATTTTAGATACCCAGGTATCAGAACTGGGGAATAATACACTCGGGATCTTTCAAGCTACTAAATATGTAGGAATTTGTTACAGAAGTTCTTAGATGGTACAAATGTTTTCATATACAACTAATAGCCAGAACATAAATGGTTTGAACCAACCCCGATACCACCTTGTCCCGGAGACAAATTTATATATAAAACAAAGATGCCATCTAGCCAGCCCCAACTGACAAAGACTCTGTGTACAAAAGAGAAAACACTGCCCATCCTGCACCACCCTTACAATGATTCTTATGCTTGAGCACAATGTTGCAGCCACTATGTTAATTATTTACTTCATGACTTTCCACTTTACAAAGCATGACGTGGAAGGGACTGTCTCTTCTGATAACATGTGTGAAATACATGAGACAAAGTCTGTCCAGTGTTGCTTCTAAGGACCATTCTGGCTATACCTTTTATAAGACAGATTTGTTTGTTTTTCTGGCAGTCCATGGTATTTTAAATATTCTTCGTCAACACCATAATTCCAATGTTCTCAATAGCATCTCTCCACATAAAACAATAAGAATCAAACGGCTATTTAACTCAGTATCTTTCAAAGTAGACTGGTAGCATGATAGTAAACCTTCATGCAGTCAGAGAAAAACGGGTTTGTTTAGGCAGGCAAGTGGCTATTTGTGTGTGTGTATAAAATACAGCACTGGAAGCACTCACTTGTTTATGTCAATAAATTTAGAAGACAGCTATTTGATTGGAAAAGATCCATATTTCTGCCTAGTCCAAAGAAAGGTGACCTGATAGAATGCTCAAACTATAGAACAATATCATTGATATAGCATGCAATTAAAATTTTGATGAATATCACTCAACAATGATTGCAGCAGTACATTGACAGGGAACTACCAGAAGTTCATGCTGGATTCAAAAGAGGACATGGAACCAGAGATATCACTGCTGATGTCACATGGATCTTGGCCCAAAGCAGAGAATACCAGGAAGATGTTTACTTATGTTTTATTGGCTATGAAAAGTCATTCAACTGTGAGGACCATAATAAACTATGGATAACCTTGAGAAGAATGGGAATTCAGCACACTTCATTGTGCTCATGAGGAACCTGGATACTGCATGATTTAAAATCAGGGAAGTCATGTGACAGGGTTGTATTTTCTCACTGTACTTGTTTAATCTAGATCTGAGTAAATACCTAGAGGAGCTGGATTAAGTGAAGAACAATATGGCATCAGGAGCGGAGGAAGGCTTATTAGCAACTTGCGATGACAGGCAGGTGACACAACCTTGCTTGCTGAAAGTGAGGAGGACTTGAAGCATTTCCTGATGAAGCCCCAGGCTTGTAGCCTTCTATAAGGATTAAAACTCAATGTAAAGACGACCCAAATTCTCACAATAGGTAACTTCGGGATAAGTGGAGAAAAGCTGAAGTTGTCAAAGAGTTTGTCTTCCTTGAATTCACAGTCAATGCTCATGAAAGCCAGAGTTAGAAGATCAAAGGATACATTGTGTTAGGGAAGTCTGCTGCACAAGACCTCTTCAGAGTCTTGAAAAGAAAGGATGTTACTTTGAGGACTAACGTATGCCTGAAACAAGCAATGGTAATTTCCACTGCCTCACATGCATGTGAATTGTGGTGCCGGAGAAGAATATTGAAAGTAGTATGGACTGCTGAAAGGGCAGTCTGTCTCAGGAAGATGTGCTCCTTAGAACCACAGTGCTGCTTAAAGGCAAGGGTGTCAAGACTTTGTCTTACCTACTTTGGACATGTTTTTAGGAGGGACCAGTCCCTGGAGGAAGACATCATTCCAGGTAAGGTAGAAAGGCAGTGAGGAAGAGGAAGGCCCTCAAAAAGATGGTTTGGGTCAGGTATAGCAATAATTTCAAGGGTGGAGCAGCACCGCGCAGCATGGTACTAGGTTGTGCATGGGGTTGCACCAACTCTATGACACTTAATAACAGCATAATAAAATGCAGTGATAAAAGAAGGTAAAAATATTTGATTGGTTTATCAGTTTTCTGCGGCTGCTATGACAAAATACCACAAACTGGGCAGCTTATAAGAAAAGATGTTTTCTCTTGTAGTTCTGGCAGCTGGCAGAGTCTGGGGTGTTGTGGGAGAATACTCTGGGCCTCTCTCTCAGCTTCGGATAGATCCATGCTTTCTAATGTGTTTGTTTTGCTTGCAACGGTGCATCGCTTGGTGTCCTTTCCCCTCTCTCTCAGTTTCTATGTATCTTCTCTTTTATAAAGACACCAGCCCTACAGGAATGCTCCACCTTGCTCCAATCTTGCCTCATGTTAATCTAAACTGGAAAGATCTTCAAAGACCCTATTTCCAAATAGGGGCATGTTCATAGGTCTATGTGGTACATCTTCAGCATAATTTTTTTGTGGACACAATTCAACATATATCAGTAGTAGATTGTACACGATGCAAAGCAATACAAGATTCAGAATTTGAATCATGAAATATTGGATATTATGGACATTCAAGAATAGTTTAAGTAACATTTTTCATATTTCAAGTCATTTGTAGAAAACAAAAACAAAACCCCAAACCCAGTTTTCTATGGACTCATCGGCCATTCTAAAATGTTCTAATACCTAGATACTCACAATCACTTCAGTCTCTCCCCATTTGCACTTACTTCATAAGAGCAAAACATCACATAGTGTGGAGCTTGATTTGCTGAAAATTGAACATCAATATGATGAATATCAACACCTCTTACACATGTTTAGTATCTTGAAAATAGAATTAAAACTGTGTTTGAATGATTACCAAGAAACTATTTTCTGTTCTACTTTAAATATAGTGACAGTAGAAAAATTACCTATGATCAAATAGCAGTCTACCTTACCAGTCTCACTTTAGTGACTTAGTTAAAAAGCACATGATTCCATTTTCCTTTCTGTCCTAGACTTCTCTTCTGGGATTTCTCATGTCAGGCTTGACAGCACCATTCACATGTCTGCAGATACCTAAAACTCAACATTTTCCAAACCAAATTTTCACATGACTCCCACTTCATCAAACATTTCTGGTCATGTCTTCACTATTTTTGTTAATGCCAACAGCTATTACCACAGCTTGAGACCTGGAAAGCTTGCTCTCATTGTACCCACATCAACTCAGTTGCTAAGTCATGAGTATTACCCTTCTTAATAGTTGTAGATCTGTTGTTTTTCCCTCTCCCCTACCATTACCTCAGGAGCCCCGGTGACATAGTGGTTACTTGTTGGGTAGCTAAGTGCAAGGTCAGCAGTTCAAGATCGCCAGCTGTTCCATGGGGGACAGACAGGGCTTTCTACTCTCATCAACAGATAGTGTCGGAAACTCAAAAGGGCAGTTCTACCCTGTCCTATAGGTGGCTTCTGAGTTGGCCTCAACTCGATGGCAGTGAGATTTTAATTTTTTTTAGCATTATCTCAGTTACAAATTGCCCAGTCCCTCATTAATTGCTTTTCCTAACCAACTCAACCTGCAACTAACACACAGCAGTTAGGCTTTGCTTCCTGAATCATCATAATTTTGCTCAAAACCCCCAATCATTGTTGACTTTCTATTAAACCTAGTATTATTCTCTAGTCCCCCACATAGGGGTCCTCAGGCAATGGCCTCAACAGTTTCAACTCTTATTTTTTTCTCTCATGCATCCTCAGCTCATTATCATTTTCTCAGATACAAATGTTCCTCCCTCTTAACCTTGGTTCATATTATACATTGGTCCTAGCAATTCTAACCTGTTCTTTTGTGTGTTTGTGTAGAAAACAGAGCAATCGAACGTTTATTTATTCATTCAGGTGTCTATGTAAAGTACTTCATCTAAATTTAAGAAGAAAGTGTTTAATGATAACTATTTAAATGCGAAGTTTTCCCCTGGGAAATAAAAACGCCTCATCACACAATATGAATTTTCCTCTAATTGCATGTTCAATTTTCTAAAATGACATTCTACTTTAGTACACATTTCATTTCTTTCACTTCAAGGATAAAGCAGATATTCACTTTTGCAAAGCCCCCATATTCATACTGTAAGAGTTGTGGATGCATTACAACACGACTGTTTTTTTCTCAACATTTAAAATTTATTTTTTATTTTCGTCACATTGCTTTTCATTCACATCAAGAAAAGTTGTACAATCACCATCACACTCAGTTTTAGAACATTTTCTTCTTTCCTGACACTTAATCTATTATAAGGATTAGAAATAAAGACGATATAAATGATATTTATGTAAACAGCAAACAAAGTCCTCTGAGAGATGTATAAATACATGCCAACATGTATATACCTCTCTCTCTCTATCTATCTATTATCTCTTTCTTTCTTTTTTACATTTTACTGGGAGCTTTAAAGATATTATCACAATTAGGTTAAGCATAATTGTACAATTGCTGCCACTATCAGTTTCAAAACCTTTTATTTCTTCTTGAACTCTTTGATATCAGCTCCCCTTATCTCTGCCCCCTCACCCCAGAAATCCTTGTTATTATAATTTATTTATTTATTTTTGCCATATCTTACACCATCCAATGTATCCATTCACCCATCATTCTATTATTCATTCCCCTTGAGTGGGGTTATATAGTCATCATTACTATCAGTTCCCCTTACCCCTTCTCTTTCCATACCCTCTGGGAATCATTAGTCCTGTTACTATTTCTGAAGGGTTTCTCTATCTTGGATTTCATGCATTGAATGATTTTAATACAAATGCACATATGCAGGTCTCACAAGATTAATGAGGCACAACTAAGCCCATAATAGTAAGGGGAGGAAATAATAAACAATTAGAGGATAGTTATGTGTCTCATCAGTGTTATACTGCACCCTGGATGTATCATCCCTTCCCTGTGGCCCTTCTGTGAGGGAGTGTCCAATTATCTTACAGATGGTCTTTAGGTCTCCACTTTGCCTATGCTCCTTTACGTCAATTTGATTGCTTGTTTTTGAACTTCTGATACCTGATCCCATGGACACTTCATGAGCACACAAGCTGGTGTGCTTCTTTCATGTGGGATTTGTTGCTTGCCTGTTAGATGGCTGCTTGTTTAACCTCAAGCCTGTAAGACCCCAGATGCAATATCTTTTAATACCCGGGCAACATCAGCTTTCTTTACCACATTTGCTTATGCACCAATTTTTTTCTTCAGCAATCATGTTGGGAAGGTGAGAGTCATATATTGCCACATTATTAGAACAAACTGTTCTTTCAACTGAGGTAAGATTTAAGTAGAGGCCCAAAGTCCATCTGCTTCCTTGTAGCTATATATGTATGTATGTATTTAAGTATATATGTATACATATACATATACACACACATAGACAAATATACATATCTTTTTATATTTACTTATTTACATTTATACATATCTATATCTATACCTATATATAATTTTTACTTTCTTGTTTTTCTTTTTTTTCCCTCCTGTCCCACTATCATGTTTACCCATTGTTCACCTCTCAGTAATTCCTCTAGGATGTCTTTCTATACCTACGTAAACTCTTTTCCCCTTAAGGTTTATATAACAGCTGAATTAAGCAAGAGACATGTAGACAAAATAATGTTCCCTAAAAGATGGCTATATGCTAATCGCTAGAACCAAGAAATGTGTTAATTGACACATTAAAAAGGATTTGGCAGGAGGACCACATGGCAGCCCCTACTATGAGACATGACGCCCCTCACTGACCCATAGCCTTAC
>NW_022111373.1:94285636-94287781 GCF_000313985.2 Echinops telfairi
TACCCTGTCCCATAGAGCCAGTATGAGTCACAGGTTAGAATGCTACTCAATGGCAGTGAGGTTTTTGTTTTTGTTTCAGTCAAATGATATTGATTTTGGACTTCTGGACCCCAGAACGATGCAATGATAAAGTTGTATTACATGAAATCACAAGTTTGAGGTATCTTGTTACTACAGCCAAAGGAATTAACACAAGGAATAGCTTATTTTTTTTACTTCCTAGTTAGTAAAAAGCCAGATCACATTCCACTCCCCCACCCACCCACCCCCGCCAATTCAACACAATTTCCTAAAGCTGTGACTTTCCAAGTCATTCTTGATCTGACTTCTAAACATTGTAATTTTTTTTTCTCCTTAGCCAGATGTTCTAGCAAAGCTACTTATTTTCTCCGCTTCTGAAACTCAAGGGAAGACTCAATGTCCCACGTAAGCAGATGTTACATTGCTGGTATTGTTTCTGGGGTATCCAGTTTTCCTTAAATGAGCTCTTCAATTATAACTTCCATAATAGTCCACTTTTATTGTTCTTTTCTCTGTTATATATTGGTGCCACATTCTCCTGATTGCTGTGTGTAAATAATCCTAATTGTACTTTCTCTTTTGTTATATAAAGCCGTAAGTTATTTTAAACATACCAATGGAAGAATGCTAAATTCCCAAATAAACAAAACTTGAATGACGTGAAAATCTGCTGGTACATCGAACCTTGAAAAGACTAAGTTCAGTGCATACCTGGTATTGCAGCACTGAAAGTCAAGAAGACCATTTCCATCAGGACATGCTCACCATCACTGGCTCAGAAGAAAGCCTTGCCTGTGCTCATTTCACTTTGCAAGGAAGAGTCTGCATGCCTTCGCTGATCATTCACAATTGCACTCCATGGTCCTGATGCCGATGCTTGAACCAAAGAGCGGCATCCTATGGCTTAATTTGAGGTTCAAAGCATTCAAATACAGTAAAATCACTACTGAAGGCACATTTTTATTCTCCTAACAAAATGTGTTTAAATCGAAAAAATGCCTGAAATCTGAAAAAATAATGCCTGATGATGAAGAACTCGATGACATCAGGCTAGCTAGAAATGCTGCAGAAAATAAAGGTCGTAATACAGGTAATGTGAAACAGGCCTCAATGTAAACAGGTCCCAACAGACCTAAGCAAGCAAGCTGAGAATGTAACAGAGCTGTCTGCTTGGATAATATCGAGATCCATATGTTCCCAATTCTGCGCTCTCAACCAGGAAAAAGAATCCTCTTTCAGGGGAGTCAGTTAGAGCACTTGAGGGCAGAAAGGGGTGTAGTGAGAATCCAGTCCCAATTATAGAGACAAGACTCAAAGTGATCAATGACCTCACTGAGAGCCACATGGACAGTGAGCCAAGTCCTGAGTTCAGGAGCAGGGCATTCACGGCAGCCCTCGCTGTCTGTCTTTAATCACATGACCCTCCCAAGTATCTTCGCGTTCAAAACACTGCACAGCTCATCTGTCTGTCTCCTGGTTCACACCATTCACATTGTCCCTCCCCGTTCATACTGCTTCACACTGCTCTCCTCCTTCACACCATCCTACGTTGCTTCTCCTCATTTATGCCACTCCCCTGTGTCTTCTTTCCAGAGCACCCAGTCCAGACTGCATATCATCCTTCACACTATTCAACGTTGCCTCTTCACATTCTCTCTTTGTTCACAGCACCTTACACTGGCTTGCTTCGTTCACCCCACCTCTACTGTATCTTCTCACATACCACCCCACACTCACTCTTCACTCTAGCTCTTCACACTGAGTGCTCTCATTCGCTCTACCTGGCAGCATGTTTTCATTCACACCAGCCCACGCTGTTTTCCCTCATCCACAGCACCTACAGAGTTGGTGCTTTACTACCACACCATGTCTTTGCTCACAGAGCCTGACCCCCCATGTCTCCTTTTTTCTTACTTGGATGACTAGGGGGTAAGCATATGACCAGGGCCAAAATATTATCAGCTTGTATCTATCAGGCCAGAAAGCAAATAGTAGGCAGAATTTGGAATGATCATATTTCCTAAGCAGAAAAATTTGCACTTGAACCACAATAACTTTTCCCTAGTAATATTTATACTTCACCTCCAGCAAAAACAGTAAAATGCTTCTTTGTTTTTTTAATAG
>NW_022111373.1:94288860-94290771 GCF_000313985.2 Echinops telfairi
CATGTTAATTGTTTAATTACTCTTCTTAGGTGTCATTGAATCAGTTCATAGCAATCATATTTACAACAGAACAAAACAATGTACCCTTTCGTAGCTCATTGTTGCAGCCACTGTGTCAATCTATCTCTTTGAAGGCCTGCCTCTTTTTCACTGATTCTCTCCCAATCATGATATCCTTCTCCATTAACTTCCTGACTAGTCATGAAAACATGGTTTTTCACATTTCCCATCATTTGACCAGAGTATATAAAACATAAACACTTGGGAATTTATGGGAGGAGCTTTGGGTGCTAACAGAAAAGTCTGTAGCGCAAACCCATGAGCTTCCTTGGAAACGGAGGTGGCAGTCTGCTTCCATGAAAGTTGACCGCCTAGGAAAACCTAGGGAGCACCTCAGTCCTCTGCCTGCTGGGGTCGCTATGAGCTGGAATCAGCTCAACAGCAATCATTTTGGTTTTTACATTTTTGTTTTAAGTTTAGCAGCATGCAATATGATTCTCTAAGATTTTGAATTTAGAGTGAATCTAAAACGATGATGTATTTTTCTTACTGTAAAACTGTGCTTATAAACATTTTCAAGAGCTTTCATAGTTGTGTCTAGGCCTTATTTTGCCTTTGTCCCACATATGTAAAATGAACCCAAACATATTCATACAATTAGCATGCACACATACCCACATCTCAGAAAATATGTTTTTCTGATTATGGAGATCATGTACCCTATTCCAACTCAGAGCAACCCATGTGATAATAGAATATGCCAATTGGCTTCCTGAGCTGTAATCTCTAAAGAAGCAAACCGCTGCCTTCCTGCCTTCCACAGAGCTGCTGAGTGAGTTTGTGCCGCCACCTTTGAGGTGAGCAGCTGCACACTGAACCATTGTGCCACGAGGTCCCCTTCATCTAGCTACTGCCACCCACTAAAGCTACAGATATGTGTTACACAAATGAGTTAAAATCTAGCTCATTATCTTGTCCTGCCGGATAATAAAGAAGGTAAGGACCAAAGACTAAGTTCAATGCCTTCAATAAATAGAAAATTGTATTTCTTTAACCCAACATTCTTTCAGATCAGCTTTCAACACTAGAATTTGTCAGAATCAGAAATGAGCTTCCTAGATAACTTCTATTAGTTCAAACAGTTGACTGGTAGGTAAGTTATTGACACCTTATAAAGTTAATAATTCAGTTCTTTGGAAAGTGATTTGATTCAATGTATTGAGTACCTGATATGCTCAGAAGATCTTCTGAGAGGAATCTGAGAAAGCTAGGCTCTGGAGAGGATCATAAAATCGATAACACACTGGAGCTAACACCAACTTTTTAGCAAAAATATTAAGGTGCACCACTGGCTCCATCTCACTCTTATATCAAATTAGGTTTTCAGAATATCATCAATGGGAAAAACAAAATATACCTGTCTAGAGTAGTGCAATTCAAATAAATTTACAACTGTATCACTGCCCTAGTGATCACTTATAAGTATTAAAAAAATTATATACTGAAAGGTAGTTTATTATTTCATGCAGTTAATATTTAAATAATAAAAGGGTACAAGAAACTAGATTATGTTATAAGAAACAGTTTTAAAATATTAATGAAAAATTCTTTGAAGAAAGTTGATAGTAGTTGAATTGGTATGGCATTGAACTTGTAAAGTGCTTTAGGTAGGATTGTCATCTTTACTATGTTGAGCCTTCCGATCCACGAGCAGGGTATGTTCCTCCATTTTCATATGGAGAGGGAAGAAACCCAGAATTAACAGAGAACTCCTTAAGAAGAAGGACACAGTTGGAGGACTCGCCTTACCCGACTTTAATGCCTATTACACAGCTACAGTGGTTAAATCAGCGTGGTACTGGCACAACGACAGACACTCAGACCAGTGGAAAAGAATAGAAAACCCAAGAA
>NW_022111373.1:94295081-94302952 GCF_000313985.2 Echinops telfairi
AAAAGTAAATTTATGATTTCCCCAGATCCAAGAGCCACGCTGTGTCAAGAAAGGCCTGTCCTTCCACAGGGCCATGGGGTAAGAAAACCCAAGGCATTCCTTGGACCAGATGAGAACCAACTGAAATGGTTAGGTTTGAACTCAATGGAAAGGAGCCCTCTCTGCCAAGAGAACCACCTGGGAGGGACCGATGATGCCAACAGAGGGTCCTCTAAGGGAGGAGGCAATGGGGTTAGAAAGCTAGGAATCCCTGAAAGCTTAGAAGCTGCCTTCAGCTCAAATTCACCCTAAGCAATAGTTTAAAAAGAAGTTCTAAACTTTAAGTGATCAAATCCAATAGTTGTATCCAGTGGTTGGAGGAGCTACTGATTTGAGATTTTCTTTTGGTAATTGTTTGTTTAAAAGACAATAAAAGGAAGGGGGTGTGGGACATAAAAACAACTGGCCCCTGGTAGAGGGTCTTAGGAAACACATTTCCTTCTCCTGTTAGGAGACCCGTGACTCCAATTTGCTATGCTTGCTGTCTGCCATGTAAGGAAATGAAGCAGTGGCATGTTTTTTTGCTGAGAAAACAAGAATAGCAGATGAGAGAAATGAACGGAAAACTTGAATTAAGATATACAGAAAGTGGAAAGCGTGTCTTTACAAAATAATCTACCAAGTGTTTAACTTAAAATGTTATTATAAAGATGAGAGTTAAGGAAAGGAAGTATTAAACTAGATTCAGAATATTTAGAATATTTAATGCCCCCTCCAATTTAGTGTAAATGAGCCTAAGTTAATAGATTATTGGATGAACATAAAATGGTTTTCATAAAGAATACGGAGAGGTACTCAGTGAACCCGACACTGTGAGGTGGAAGATCATCTGAGAGGAGTCTGAGAAAGCTACTCAAGAAGAGACATACACAAGCTGTGGCTCTGGAGCTCTTAGGCTGAACTTGATCCTGAGGGGGTTGAATTCACCACCAAGGTCAAAGAATGCACTCAGCAGAAAGGGCTGAGCCTTGGAAAAACACACGGAGGTGTACAAAGTCATGGTGCTTTTGATTGTTTGCCATGTGATTCAAAGTCATGTTGAAGCTTAGGTTCACAAAAAGCTGCATTTTTATAATAATTTATTGATATACTTAATCTCAATACTTTTCCTAGCATTAAAACTTCTAATGATGGACAGAAGACAAGTCTTATACTTCTTTCTTTACCTTCTGGTGTCTGAAGTCTTCAATGGCTTTCACATCTTGGTGTGCATTCACACATGAGCACACTTCACTGCACGGACTCATACCCATCAAGATGATTTATCTTTGTCTTGTCTTTGCCCCATTGAAAACTCTCTAAGATATCTTTGAACTGAGGGTCTTTTCTCCCCTAGAAGATGTTAGCACAGTTGGCAGGATCCAGAGCCACCTTTCGTACCATGAGCCCTGGGGGTTGAGGGCAAGAGCAGGTGTCCAAGAAGGGGCGTTTTACCCCAGTGCATTCCATGGACTCTGGGGACTCATTAGTAAAGTACTCTCGGATGTTCCATTGGTTCGATGTGGTTTCCTGAGACTCAAATCTTACTAATTCTTACTGTGCATTCTTTCCGTCTATTAACTGTTAAGGCTTCTTCTACTGATTTCTGGCAAAGGTGATCTCCAGGCAAAGGTAGAAATGTCTCCAGTGGTCTCTTATGGGATCCTTGAAAATCAGCATGTAAACTTACAAAAAAATTAAAACTAGATATTAGGCTGCAGCTCTTGCATAGGTCTCAAACTTTGTGCCTTAGCACCAATAGGAGTGCTCAGTTGTATTCACCGACTTAGGAATTTCCAGCTATTACATGGCTGACCTTGACCTAATAGGTTTTTTATGCTTTTGTTTTCCTCTCAGCTTTCTCTCATACTTTGCCGTGATCCCCCTGGTGACAGTGGTGAGGGGTTATGTCTGGTTCTATCTCTGGAAAGGTAGACTGTTGATGTTTCTGCTGATGAGTAACGTGAAAGACTCCTTGTCAGTTTATTTGCTCTAAGTTTTCAAAGCCAATAGGGCAATTTCCAGCCTTAAAAGATAATGCAAGACTCCTATGTCAGGTGAAGCAGGATCAAAGGACAGGGAAGGAGTTCAGCAGGAAGACTGGAAGAATGAATGTGGCCATTTTGAAATTCTCTGTGCAGTAGACTAGAATCTCAGAAGATCAATGTCCTGGTGAAATGTTTACTTGACCTCGGGAAACTAGAGTTTCCATTTAACTCATACTAGTCTTGAAAAATGAGCCTTAATCCCCTCCTCTTTTCCCATCAGGAATGCTGGCTTGAGGTTTATGTTTTAAACTAAGTAATTTGGAATTACAGTGATCACTTTGAGAAAATTAATTTGTGTCTTTTCTTTCCAGTGAAAATATGTTTAATGTTGTGGCATCATGGTTAAGGAGACTCGTGTTTCTGTTTGCTCACACAGAATACGGTCTACTCACAACAAACCTAGGGTCCTCCAGTTCTGATGCCTAGGTCGATGAAACGCAAAGGGCATCTGAAAGACAATGCTTGGTTGTGGCATTTGATGGAGGGACTTCTGTTTTCAAGAAGCGCTGGGCCACTCTGCACTTTTGTGCTCAATGGTGAGGAGAGCTACAGGCCAGTCTTTGGGCCAAAGTTCTGAGTAATCAAATGCACCACTTTAATGTTGCTAAGTGCTGCCCTCTGACTTTCTGCGGGCTTGATTTGTCTGAAAGCATCAGTTCTTGAAAGTCACAGTGAGAACAGGGGGCCGTTTTGAAGTATAGGTTTCTGATTGGTCACAGGGCAATGCTACCTCTAAACATTAGGCTAGATGACCCCCAAGTCTTCTTGAGAAAATCAGTGGCCAAATTTCAGGCAAGTGTTCTAGGCCTGGATCCTGCTGAGGACCTACCTGGATTACCGGAACCCTTGGGTAATTTTAACATAGGTTGCCTAACTGCAACCACTTGCAATCGTGTAACTACTTGCATGTGAGTGCCCATAGTGGTTGTGCATTGGGCTGTTGGCAGCAAGATCTGTAGTTCAAAACCACCAACAGCTCTTCAGGAGAAAGATGGGCTTTCTACTCCTGTAAAGAGTTGACAGTCCCAGAAACTCACAGAGTCACTTTGAATCAGCGCCAAGTCCATGGTGGTTATTTTGAGAAACTTATGATGCTGATAATTGCCATAACATAGAACCTCATAAGTGGAAAATGTAAGCAGTGACCCGATAAGCTATTTATTTGTGATTCTCACCCCAAACGGTGTCTGTGTGGATGAAGTCCTCTAGAGAGCACCTTGGAGCGTGGATGGGGTGCCGTCTGAGGACTTCCAGCTTCATTTTGAGAGCACCCTCCGAGTTTCTTTACTTCCCTCCTTGAGGTGACGCTGAGCCTCAGCTGTAAATAAACTGCTTCCCGTGGCTCTTCACCAGGCAGTTCGTTTGAAGAATGTGATGTACAAAAATAAGTTATTTTGACTGGTATAACAAGGCCTTCAAAAGCAAAAACATTTATGAAAATGTAATATTTTAACCTTTAGATATTATAATAAAATTTATTAATATTGTTTCAAAGGACTCCATTTTGATATTATGGCGACCAGTGCTTCTGAATGACCTTGTTTTGATACTATAAAGAAAGCATGATGCGAGTTCATTTTCATAGGTCTTTATGTTTACAATGGTCTTGAAGTAAAAAGCTTTCCCAAACATTGAGGAACGGTGATCATGAATGTGAAACTCGTTTTTCCAGAGATCTAGGCCAAGCCTTGTGTTCTGGGACTTTTTATTTTTTCCCTTAGTTGGATTCAGAGCAACCCTGAGGGTTCAAACTGCGGACCTTGTGGTTAGCAGCCCAACTCACAGCTAGAGCTCCAGATGTACTTGATACAGCGATGGTTCCCATAAATGTCCATCGGTGTTGTGTCTCATCACATAGGAGATGACCTCACTTCCAATTCTGATGCCAGGGCACCATTTCCGTATTCCTTGCCTAAGAGCTCTTCAAATATTTATTAAAAGTAAAATTTTATTTTAAAAAATGCCAACACTTTGTGTCTCTTTAAACTAAAACTCTGTTATAGATTCTTCAGTTTTTCTTCTCAAGACCCACCCCCAAATCTCCTAAATGCAGTTTAACAACTCATTGATTTATGCAAATGATTTCTCAAAATGATTTCTAGGTACAATTTTTATTCCTTTGATTATATGCTTCTTGCATGTGTCAACTGGGTAAAATGCCTATATTTTCCAGACAGGAGCCACGACTCCTCTTTGTATATCCTCCCAATGCCTCTGAGCTCTGAGAGACTCCTGTCTCTCAGCTTGTAATTCGCTTGTCCTTCTCCAAACAAACACAGTAGGAGAAAAAAGCATGCACAAGAATGTAATTCTCGGTCTCCTTTCATTGGCGACCTAAGAGAACCAAATCCATTTCTTTGTTTCTCTCTTCCGCATTCTTTCATTGTCATGCACACCAATCACAAGAGGGACTAAAATTTTCAGAGGTGACATAAGATAGGAAATAATCTGCTTTCAGAAGCAGAAATCCCTGGGTCAGTAATCTGTGTAATGTACCCAATTTCAGTTTTAGTCTGGATAGTAGGCCTACTTTCAGGGAACAGAATCAAGGTGTCCCTGTTCCCTGAGGAGAAGCACAGGCACCACAAGAGCACACACCACTGCTCTGTTACAACTTTCCCAGATTGCACAGTCTTGAAGTAGGAAGGAAACAAGTGAATTGAAGCACAAATGAGAAATGTTTTGTTTTCCACATACCCATAGGGATATAAGCCAAAGAATGAAAAGTCAGTTCATTCTAACATTATTCACAATAGCCAAAAAAAGAGAAAACTATTCAAATATACAGTAACAGATAAATGGATAAATAAAACATTATATATAATGTACATATATTGGAAAAGTACTATATACTACTATATACTATATATATATCTTGGAATATTACTCAGTCATGAAATGAAATTCTAATACAAACTACAGTCTGGATGAGCCTTGAAAAGTTTATGATGAATGAAATAAGCCAGACACAAAAGGACAAATAATATAAAATCTCATTTATATGAAAATGTCTTGAACAATCAAATGACATAGAGACAGAAAGTGAATCAATAATTGCTAGGAGTTTATGCTAGAGGGAAATGGGGACTTATTTCATAACAGATACTAAACTTCTGTTTGGGATACTTTGAATAATATTGGAATCAGATAGTGATGATAGTTGAAAATTGAGAAACGCACAGGACAAAACAGAAGAGACATTTTAAAAGGAACTGAGAATAATATAAGGAGCCTTGGTGGTGCTGCCAGTTAAGTGTTCGACTGCTATCCCCAAGTTCAAGCCTACTAGCTGCTCAGCAGAAGAAGATCGAGGCTCTGAACTCTTATAAAGTGTCCCCGCCTTGGAATCCCTGCATGGAGTCGCTGTGAGTTGGCAGCAGCTTGATGGCAATGGGTTTAGTTTTAGCTTTAAAGCATGATCTGCACATGCTCACTTTTCTGAGAATGTGATTATCCCCACATTTTGTAGTGCCGACTGAAATGGGAAGACAGATGCAACCTCTCAGAACCATCTAGGCAGATCTCCTCCTTTTCCAGGTGAGGAAACTGAGACCAAAGTTACATTGAAGCCTGGAGAACTCAGGGCCATTATCTGACCATCCCAATATTATTTCCATCCTATGCCATTACCCTGAACGCACTAGAGTATTTCACTTTTGCTATTCTATTGTTTCTTTTCATTTGCAGTCCCAGACCTTCCTCGAAAGTCCTGTAGTAAAACATGCTAAACATATCTACAGAAACCTGCATTAGGCAGATGACACAACCTTCCTTGCTGAAAACGAGGACTTGAAGCGCTTGCTGTTGAAGATCAAGGATTGTAGTCTTCAGTGTGGATTACAACCCAATGTGAAGAACACCAAAACCCTCACAACTGGAACAATGCGTAATATGACAAATGGAGCAAAGATTGATTGAACTTGTCAAGGATTTTGTCTTGCGTGGATCCACAATCAATGCTCATGGGAGCAGCAGTCAAGAGACCAAGTGACACATTGCACACACTGGGTAAATCTGCTGCATGAGACCTCTTTAGAGCAGTGAAAAGCAAGAATGTTACTTTGAGGACTAAGGTGTGCCTGATCCAAGCCATCATCTTTTCTATGGCTTCACAGGCATGTGGAAGTTGAACAATGAATGTAGAAGACCAAAGAAGAATTGGTTTTGAAGGATGGTGCTGGGGAACAGTGAAAGCACCATGGACTGCCAAAGGGACAAACAAACCCGTCTTGGAAGAAGAACGGGCAGAATGCTCTTTAAAGGCAAGGATGGCAAGACCTCATCCAATACACTTTGAGCATGTCGCCAGGAGATGGACATCATGCCTGGCTGTCGTGAGTTGGTGCCTTGTTGTGACAGGAAAAAAAATCTTACACCGCAACACTGCCACCAACGCTATTTCCATTCTATTAAAATTTCTTCCTTCTGCATCCTTCAAGAAAATCTGTTAAATGATCCCTTTGGAATCCCCCAAAACAGTCACCTTATTCTTCTGAGCTCACTTCTCTGCTTTAAATTTTGGTCAAGTGGATCCCCTTAGAAACCACTGTTTGTAGAGAGCTTTTTTTGGGTAAGCACCGGGATGAGATCAAGGTAAGTGAATTACAGAGTGCACTTGCCTACGGCTGCCCACCGACCACAGAAGCAAACACTGGCCAGACTGTGGTTGGAATAACGTGTGCCTGCCTGAACTGGAGCCCTAGCAGCAATACTGTTTACCTGACCCTTGCATGTCGGAGGAGTCATTGGTGGAAAAGAGGTAATAATAGTTGTCATCATTCTCAAAATGCTCTAATGGTCCCTTAAAAATAAAATCAGCATCGAGACCTCTGAAATAGGTGAAAAGATTATTTTGGGATAGAAACATGAATGTACGGACATTCATGCAGATGGTTAAAAGGTGGCAATGCCTCTCACATTTCCAAAACAAAAGAGGATGAGGGCAAAATAGATTAAACTGTTCAGAAGACTCCACACTATATTGTTGATGGTATGTGTGTAATTGGTTAAACAGAAGAACACAGGTTTGAGTTTTAGGTGACTGAGCACTTCTTGCCTGTATGCAGAATACTCAATAATGTGACACTGCAGTGCTACAATCACTTACTATGGGCCAGCCTCCATCAATGATTCACTGCATTGGATCCTTTGGACTCTGAGCTAAATATTAGCTCCATTTTATAAATGAGAAAACCAAAGAAGAGGCAGGACAAACTATTTTCTCAAAGAAGTAAGTAAGGATCAATGAACTAAGCAGTAAGAACTGGAGCCAGTATGTGATCTCAGGCATTATGACACTCAACCCACCCCACCCCCTTTTTTTTTTTAAATTGGTAGGTCTACTGCCTTCAAGGACACCCTGTGCTGGCCCCCTCATTGTTCATTACATCCTGAATTGGGGGCTGAGTGAAGTCAGAAAGCAGGTGTGCTGAGGAGCTTGGGGGTGACTTGTACAACAGGCCTTTTGAACAGAGGGACACTTCAACAGAGGAATTTTCTCACATCACAGTCTGTGTGGGGATTAGGCTTCAGAAGCAGCAAAGGAAAGCATTTTCTTTCCTTTCAGTTGCTGGGGTGTGGGGAGGGCAAAGGGAAAGGAAGGGGTGAGTCAACAAATTCAGGGACAAGGGAACAACATGTGATCTAAAATCGATGGCAAGGAGGGTGTAGGATGCCTGGTGGGGCTTGATCAAGTACAATGTAGCCAAAAGGAAATAATGAAAGCTGAATGAAGGCTAAAAATGATAGTGGGACAAGAAGAAAGTAAAAGGAAATCGCAGAAAGAACTAGGAGGCAAAAGACATT
>NW_022111373.1:94303638-94319297 GCF_000313985.2 Echinops telfairi
TACAGATAAGAGCTGGAAACACAGGGAATCCAGGACAGATTACACCCTCAGGAACAATAATGAGAGTAGCAATACTAGAAGGGTAGGGGGAAGGTGGGGGGAGACAGGAGGAACTGATTACAATGGTTGACATATAAACACCCCCCACCAGGGGGATGAACAACAGAAAGTGGGTGAAGGGAGACAGTCATTGGTGTAAGGTATGAACAAAAATTATAAATTATCAAGGGATCATGAGGGAGGTTGGGTGAGGGAGAAAATGAGCTGATACCAAGAGCTCAAGTAGAAAGAAGCTGTTTTGAAAATGATGATGGCAACATATGTACAAATGTGCTTGACACAATGGATGGATGTATGGATTGTGATAAGAGCTGTAAGAGCCCCTAAGAAAATGATTTTAAAAAATTATACCTGTGTACTGAGGCCTAGAATATGGGAAAAACTGCCAAGCAAGTCATTCACAGGAGACCATGAGATAATATTATGTCTTTAACTGAGCACTAGGAACTCTAGTCTAGACTAAAAAGCTCCCTGTTATCCATCATTTCCGACTTGCTGCAGCCCTGCACAGGGTCTCCGCGATTGTTAACCTTTACAGAGCAGACAGCCTCATCTTTCTCCTCAGGAGCAGCTGGTGGGTTTGAATCACCAACTTTGTAGTTAGCAGCCCAATGCTGCCACCACCACCCAAGCTCCTTACAGCAAATGTGAATTTAACTCTCAGTTATAGGGTCTTCATTTATAAATATCATATAAAGCTTGTTAGTATATAACATATTATAAAAATTAGATATTATATCAGGATCCCTGGTAGTACAATTGTTAAGGGCTTTTCTGCTAACAGAAAAATTAGAGGATGCCCTTTGGGCAGTTCTACTGTGCTGTGTGTGGTTGCTATGAGATGGAGTGAACGTTGTGTCAGTGGGCTTGTTTTTTATTGGTTTGGTTAGAACTCAGATGTGATTAGGTTACAAAAACAGCTGACACTTACATCACCTCATTGACCCAACAAAGAAAAGCCTATTTCCTAATAGGAGTCCATTAAAAGTTAGAGGGACAATCTGTTTTAGGCTGGGGTTGTCTTGGAGAGCAAAACAAGTTTATATGTATTTACTTGTTTATTTATCTATCTATAATCTATCTATTACCTATCAGTCAATCAATCTATCTATGTATCTTTCATCTATCTATCATTTAAAGGAACGACTCACACAGTTGTAGAGCCTGGCTAGTCCCAAATCATGGGTCAGACATTAGGCTGTAAGTTTTTCCTGCCTCAAGTAGCTACAGTGACTGACAAACCTCAAATCAACAGATGGGACAGCAGGCTTTTGGTTAACATCCCAAGGATGGAAGGCTAGAGGATGGTGACTTGGACACAGGATAAAGGTGGAGCCAGAACATTGATATATATTGGATGCAGGCCACACTCACAAGGCAACTTTCTTTTCAACTGATTGGCTGCTCACAACAGATCACCAAATGGAAGATGATTCCATAATATTTGCCAAACTGCTGAGAATCCCAGCCAAGTCAAGCTGACGCATCGCCTTAACAATCACAGAACCCAATCCATAACAGTGTTGGATCTGAAGAAACCAATTTATGAACTCAGCGATACCCTCCACAAAGGGAGTTATCCTGTAGAATTCATGAAGTAAGTGATGATTTTATGGAAGAGCCAACTCCAAAGAACGTTTTAGTCATTTCACTCTTCTCATAATCTGCAACTAGAATTCCAAGCTGACATTAGAATCTAATTTGAAACTGGTTTCTCAATTTGTCTCCCTAGCTCCTAACATCCACCCCCACAGCCAAGCTTCTAATAAATTCTAGGAAGTACAAACCATTTCTTTGCAAGCTAATTTCTCTCTTTATTTATCTCTGAGGTTCAGGTCAATTTTCTCCACTTAATGTTCTAATCACTTTTCTTTAAAGAGGAGAGGAAGAAGCCTGATATAATAAAGACAGGCTTTTAAGGATGCAACTTCCATTTTTAAAATATATTTTTAAATAATGAAAGCTTCCGGACTCCTGGAAAGCAATCTTGATTTCAGGACTTGGTTAAGCTACATTATATACCCTAGCAGCTCTAATGGCCAGTTCTACTTAAGTCAATCTCTTGTCATAGTCTACCTCCACACTATAAGAATCAAAATCATATCCACGGTAAGCATCTCCATTGTTATGAGTGCAATGAGAAGCGAAGACTGATCATCTTAAGTTCCTAAAAGAGACATAAACCAAAAAATTCACTGCGAATGAGTCAATTGCAACTCACGGTGACCCTACAGAGCAGAGTAGAATCACTCCTTCTAGTTTCTAAGACTTCAAATCTTTACAGGAGCAGGCAGCCTCATCTATGTCTTGTGGAACAACTGGTGGGTTTGAACCACAGACCTTGTGGTTAGCAGCTCAATGCATAACCCACTACACCACCAGGGAACCTAAAATAAACATTGGTATAAGAAATTTACCCAATTAAATTTACCCTGACATTACTGTGTCTTTTTTAAAGTGTCATTTACTTTTTCTAGATGAAATAATATACCTCATAGGGCTGTTGGGAGAATGAAATGAGATAATACACATGAAATTCTTAAAAAGTAACTAGCATCTTGTAAATTTTCACTAGATGATATTCATTTCATCAGTTAGGAAATTTGTTTGACTCTATATAATAACAAGCACACAAAATTAGCTACTTAGTTGAATACATAACTTTTAGAAAAATACGATGGTAAAATACAACATAAAACTTTCTTAGTGGCCTTAAGGGTATTCATAATATTGTTTAATGATCACTCTTGTCTATTTCCCATACTGCTTTCATCTTGCTAAACAGACACTCTATACCAATGAATATGAATTACCTATTTCTCTGTCCTGCAGAGTACTGGTAACTTCTACTGTACTTTTTGTCTCTACGCATTTTTCTTGTCTTGATTCTTCATGTCTGTGCTTTGATGTTGCATCTTTCACTTAACATAATATTTTCAAGGTTCATCCATCTTGTAGCATGCACCAGAGCTTCATTTATCTTTATGGCTGAATAATAGTCCATTGTGCATACTTTTCTTACATAGTAAGAAACTAGGAGAAGAAACTTCATCGTGATATCAGAGTCCCAAGCACTTGCCATTACCCATATGGATTTTGTTCTAATGCTTCCAGACTATACATACAGCTGTAGGCCTCATAACTATATTCAATAAAGGAGAAGAATGACATGGTGATGATGTCTTTCCATCCTTTCCCACTCCTGTAATTCAGGAAAACAACGTTGTTGTTGTCAGGTGCCTTTGAGTCAGTTCTGACTCACAGAGACCCTCTGCACAGCAGAACAAAACATGTCTCACCCTGTGCCATGGTCACAGTTGTTCCTATACCTGAGCCCATTGTTGCAGCCACGGCGTCAATCCATCCCGCTGAGGTTCTTCATCTTCTCTGCTGCCCCTCTACTTGCTCAAGCATGGCAGTATTCTAAAAAGCCTGACTAATAGACTTATGATTCTGTCTCACTTGGTTAAAAAATCAAGATTACAACATTGCTTCTTGTTGTTGTTTGCTAATTGTCTTTGAGTCCCCAGGCACAATGACACAAAATGCTGGCCAGTTCTATACAATCCCTATGACTGGTTGCCCAAAAAGAGGTTTTAGAGGCTAGATCTCAGAAGTAGGTCACTAGCATTTAAACCTAATGTCTCATGTTCCATGAACTCTTCTGAAATCTGTTTGGCTTCATAGCAATGCACCAGCCTCCACTCACAAACAAGTGATGGCTGTACATGAGGTGCTTTGGTGGGAGTTGAACTCAGGTCTCCTGAATGGAAAGAGAATTTTACCATGGAGCCTCACCTACCCATGGGGAATATGGCTGTGCGCAGAATCATCTGCCCTATTGTTAAGACCAACAGGTTATAAAACCAATTCCCATTTATCCCTAGTCAATATTATGTTGCAGTTTTGTTGGTTAAGCAGGAGGGGGTGAAAGAATATTAGGGGGGGGTGGCGAAGCCCAGGAGGGTCTGTTTCTGCCATTACTACAATGTATTTACACATTATGTACTCTGCCAGAGGATAATCTTGTTTTTCCATCCTAATGGAAATTTTCTGTCTCTACAGGACAGAATGCTCCAGGTCCAGCAGCAATCAAGGAGAGCCGTGGATCTGGTCTGATGTTCTGTGCACGTTGCCACTTCACTGTTGTTTCCATGTCTCTGTTCCATTTTGCAGTCACTATTTTCCACGAGTCATCTCTGTTATCCTCGGAGTTAGCTCCATCATAATTGGCTCCACATTCATCACCTGGCTTCAGTGAAGTTTCAGGGTTTTCCTGGGGAAGATGCAGAGCTTTGTACAGCTATCTCAACTGCTCATGCAACCAGCTGATGGTCACGGAAATTTCAGCTATGGGTATGACTGGCAGTGCCCATTCCTACATTTGATGTATGGTCCACTTTAAGCCGAGTGCCATCCGTCAGTTTGTCTAACTGCGGTGGAATGTCTTTCTGAAAGCTATGCCATTGGGATCTCAAATATCATCAGGGTCATCCAAAGAGAGAAGGTTTCAGCAGAGCCTGCACACTAAAAACAGATTACAAAGAAGTAATCAGCTGTCAACTTGGAGGAATGAGCCACTAAAAACCTTACAGACAGCACAGACACATTGTCATACACTGAAGGCCTAGGGAATAGCAGCAGAATATTGAAATACATAATGCCCGATCAACCCCTCAGGGCAATGGCACTTAAGATACAACTGAAGAAGAGTTGCCTTCTCAACGTCGAGCCGACCACAATGACGTGAATGGAGTAAGCCTTCAGGATCTCCATTTATTGATGAGGCCCAACTCGAAATGAGAAGAAACAGCTGCAAAGAAATGTGTTAATAATTGGAACTTGGAATTATAAATTGGAAACTAAATGTGAATCTAGGAATATTTAAAGTTTTCAAAAATTAAATGAAAGACATAAAGATTGATATCTTAGGCATTCGTGAACTGAAATGGACTGGTATTGGCCATTTTGAACCAGAAAATCATACAGTTTACTATTCTGGGAATGGCAAAAACAAGAGGAATGGAATTACATCAAAAAGAACATTCTCAGATCTATCCTAAAGAACAATACTGCCTGTGATAGGATTACATCCATCCTCCTTCAAGGAAATTTAATCAATACAGCTATAATTCAAATTTACACACCAATCATGAAGGTGATACAGACAAAAATAATTCAGGCCTTTAGTTGAATTATTGAAAGATTCTACTGTAAAAACATTGAATTTTTCAGTAAGTATCAAAAGAAGGTAGAAAGAATACAGAGTCGCTGTACCAAAAAGAGCTAGCTGACATTTTACCATTTCAGGCAGTTGCATATGAGCAAGAACCAATGATCCTAAAGGAAGAAGTTTAAGCTGTACGGAAAGCATTAAGCAAAAATAAGGCTCAAAGAATTTATGGAATACCAACTGAAATGTTTCAACAAGCTGATGGAGCATTGGAAGCACCCATCATCTATGCCAGAAAATTTGGAAGAAAGCTTATATGGCAAATTGAAGGGAAGGGGTTCACATTTGTACCCATTCCAAAGAAAGGTGACCCAACAGAATGCTCAAATTATAAAACAATATCATTAATATCACATGCAAGTAAACATTTGCTTTAGATCATCTAACAAAAGTTGCAGCAGTACAGTGACAGGGAGCCACCAGAGGATGTGGAACAAGCGATATCATTGCTGATGTCAGATGGACCTTGGCTCAAAGTAGGGAATGCCATAAAGATGTTAACCTGTCTAGGATAAGGCATTTGACTGTGGACCACAACCAACCACGGATAACCTTGAGGAGAATGGGAATTCCAGAGCACTTCATTGTGGTCATGGAGAACCCATAAATGGATTAAGAGGTAGTTGTGGGGACAGAATAAGAGAACACTTCCTGGTAAAAATTAGGAAAGATGTGTGTGTGTGTGTGTGTGTGTGTGTGTTATATCCTTTCACTATACTTATTCAATCTGTACACCAGATTATATGAGGAAGAATTCACCATCAGGATTGAAGGAATTAATTAATAATTAATTAATAATCTGTGTTAGGCAGATGACACAATCTTGCTTGCTCAAAGTGAGGACTTAAAGGATTTGCTAATAAAGATCAAGGATTGCAAACTCCAGTATAGATTACAACTCAACATAAAGGCTGAAATTCTTCTAACTGGACTAAGAACTAACATCATGATAAATGGAGGAAAGATTAAAGTTGTCGAGCATTTAGTCCAGCTTAGTTCCACAATCAATGTTCACGGAAGCAACAGTCAATAGATCAATGGATGCTTTGCATTGAGTAAATTTCCTGCCCAAGACCTGTTTGAAGTATTAAAAAGCAAGGAGATTATTTTGAAGACTAAGGTGAACCTGACCCAAGCCATGGTCTTTTCAATCGCCTCATATGCCTGTGAAGGTTGGACATTTAATAAGGAAATCTGAAGGAAATTTGGCACATTTGGATAATGGTGCTGGTAAAGGACATTGAAGGTACCATGGACTGCCCCAACAACAAACACATGTGTCTCAGAAGAAGTACAGGCAGAATGCTCCTTAGTGGCAAGGTTGGCAAGACTTTGTCTCGCATATTTTGGACATGCTGCCATGGGAAGGGTCCTGGAGAAGGCTTTCATGTTTGGTACATGATAGGGGCAGTGAACAAGAGGAAGGCCCTGAACAAAATGGATGGACACATTGGCTACAACAGTGGGCTCAAAGATAAGAACAATCGCGAGGACTGCACAGGACCAGCACGGATGTTGATTCTACAACAACAAACAACGGAGTGCAGGGCTCCAGAGGGCGTGGTATGTGAAGCAACATCACAGGGACCTTGTTCAAAATACAATTTACTGTGTCTGTCTGGGATCTATAATCAGAATCGCTGAGGGTAGGACCCAGGAATCTTGCTGTTTAACAAATTATTTCTAAGATTCTTATTTATGCTCAAGGATGAGAAAGCCTGTCCTTCCTTCCGTGGTTTTTAGTTTATCTCTATGCTAAATGCTCAGCAGAAAGAGAGATGATGATACCTGCGGTGGACCATTCATTCAGGGTAAGAACTTGTGTTTGCGTCTCTATCGTATACTGTCTACAAGCAAAGAATGCCTTAAATAGTTGTTTTTACTGGAATGGGAGAAAGTATAATTGACTTGGGAAAACATAATATTCCAAATATAAGAAACTGAAGGCAATTATAGTGGGCTGTGCTGTTTTCCGATGGACACTGAATGTAACTTTATGCAACCTAACCAACTATAGCTGCCTACTTACTGATTCAGCCTCTCATCCCACGTACCTGCCCCAAACATTGAATTATATACAGTATTTCCCACTATATATGCATAGAAATCTATTACAGCAAACAGAAGAATGATTAATATAGGACAAAACGTGAAGGCGAGTTCCCTGTTCCCTTCAAGAATACAGTGAGAAGTATTGGCCTTCAGTGGATGTAAAGATTTCCCACAAAATCTGTCATTTAAGAATTTCTGGAAGCAGAGCACTTCATATTAAGGGAATTCAGAAGAAATAAGCTCATCAACCTGAGAATTAGAATCCAATTATTATTGTCCTTTGTTCTAAAACATGCTTCTTGGAAACCAAGGCAACCTTTTGCTGCAGGGCCTATGAGGATGCTATGAAAATAGGAAACGGATACTGCAGAGCTTGGAAACCTTAAGGAGCAGCAGTCCCAGGGCTTGCCTTTGGGAGACGATTTTTCTAACACTGGAGTCTATTGAAGAATTAATCAAATAACACAATGGAATCAGAGTGCACAGATTCAAGAGCATTTAACTGAGCTCTCGTTACACTCCTCTCATATTTTAAGTCATTGACTAGTACAATTCTTTGGAGATAATCGCACTGTTTTCTGGTAAGGCCCATACATAAATACATGTTTATGTATTTTAATAAGGAGAAGACTGTTGCATATCATTTCTCAATGGGGCAGGTTTCAGGAATAACCAGGAAAATTATTTCCATTGAATTGAATTCTCATCAAATAATTTTCACTTAGGTCATAACACCCTATCTCCTGCAAAAAGACTAATGGCCAAGAGGGACTAGTTAGCATTTCTCTTACTTATAAAGTAAAGTAATGGACACACACTTGACTGAAAAGGAAGCAAAAGGCACTGCCGCCGAGTCTATTCCAGCACTTAGAAACGCTGAGGGCAGAGTGCAACTGTCCCTGTGGGGTTCTGAGGCTGTAAGTCTTTAGGAAAGCAGAAAGCCTCATATTTCTCCTGAGGAGTGGCTGGTAGGTTTGAACCGCTAACCTTGTGTTAGCAGCCTAATGCATAACCCACCACAACAACACCAGGGTTCCTTATATGCCTAATGGGAGGACTAAATAATACTTAATGAATTTTGTGGTGCATTTTATATAAAACTTTTCTCAAATCTGTATGTATACTTTCCAATTTGCTTTTGTCTACTCATTAATTCATTAATTTAAGTGTTTATTTCATAAATGTTGCTTTAGAAGTTGAATAGGATTTGGTTGTGAATACGGAATATGCAGTTTTACCCTAATGAACACAATGTTACCATTTATTATCTAAGTTAATAAATTCAAAAATAGTGCCATAATATTAATCCTCTTCCCAAACGAAGCAAAATTCATTGCCATTCAGTTTATTCCAATGCATAGTGACCCTATTATGAGACTAAACATCTTTACAGGAGCAGACAGCCTCATCTTTCTCTTAGGGAGGGACTGGTGGGTTTGAACTGCCAACCCTGCAGTTAGTAGTTTAATGCTTATCTGACAGTATAACTAGGGCCTTTATGTAAGAATAAAGAGACTAAGCAGCATCAGAAAACGAGAAAGGGAAGGGTGTATACGGTTTTAGATACAGTGGTCAAGGAAGTCCTCTTTCAGGAGGGGATATTTTAGCAAATTAAATTGAGCCATTGAGATTAAGGAGTTGAATTGGATCAAATGCATTAAGTAAGAGAATAATAAGCCATGTTAAAATTTGGGAGAAGAGCATTCAGGGGGCAGTGATATTAAGTACAAAGGTTCCAAGGTAGAAATGGCCTTGGAGTTCTTGAGAAATGCAAAGAAGTCAAGGGTGATTAGGACAAAGTCAAGCAGATGGATGGAAGGGGGTCCTAGGGGCCACGGTCTATGAGGTGATATTGGGGATTTTTGGGTGATGGGAAACTACTGGATGATTTTGAAGAGGGAAATAACAGTGCATGCTCTGATGCATCTTGTCATTCTACCTCCTAATTTTGAGGTAATAGTTGATCTATATTCTAAGACATAAAACTGAGAGCTGCTAGGTACCCTTTGCCCAGTCCCCACCAATTTTCAAACTAGAGAGCAACATCACAACGAGGATACTGGCATTAATACAGTCAAATTACAGAACATTTCCATTAACACCGGGATCCCTCCATTTCCTTTATAATCACATCCATGTCCCATGTATGCCTCCATTCCAATCCCTGGGAAAATCTATTCTTCGTTTTTATAATTACAGCATTTCGAGATCACTAGATACGGTAACTGGCATCATAATATGTGACCTTTGGGGATTGCCTTTTGCTATTCAGTACCATTCTCTGGAGATCCATCTAGACTGCTGCATTTATGGATGCACAGTACTTGACTTAAGGGTATTTGGGTTATTTCCAGTTTGGGACTATTAAGAATAATTTAACTGTGTGGATATTTTAATTCCCTAAAATGCATTTTGTTTTTAATTTGAAGAAAGTAGATCATTAAACAAAAGAATGCTTTTCTAGGATTTTACCCTTTACACACACTGTATATTTAGACAGGTGCATTTGTGAACTTAGTTTTCTTTACACCGGGAGAGTTATGATAGTTGGATCAAACAGTAGGCTTGTTTCATTTTAATTTTAAAAGTAAAATTAAGAAATTTTAAATGGTCAAACTTTTCTCCAGAGTTACTGCACGATTTTATATTCCTGTCATCCCCGATGAAGAGTTTCACTTGCTCTATAACGTTGTCATCACTTGATATTCTCAAGTATTTTAGTTTATTTTACTTGTACTTTAGCCATTCAAATGGGCTGTATCACAGTATCTTATCCTGGTTTCATTGTATAATTCCCTAGTAACTAATTATGCTAAGTAACTACATATCTTTATCAGCCATCTGAATATCTTCTTTTGTAAAATATCTGTTCCTATTTTTTCTTCAAGTGACACTTTTAACTAGTAGTTGTATACTCATGTAAATCTTTTCTTTACTATTTCTTTACTATTTCACACAAATTTGATTGTATTTTGACATGTTAACATTTTAAACTTCAAGTTCTCAGAAAGGGATGTAATTTCTTTGAAAAATTAACTTACAACTAATAATAAAATTTTATACAAATATCTTAGGGAAGCATGACTGGAGAGAAGAATAACCATGTCAATGACCAGTTTACTAATTCTATACATTGATCTGAACAGAGATATTTTTAAAAATCATTTTATTGGGGACTCATACAAGTCTTATCACAATCCCTCCATTGTGTCAACCACATTGTATGTTTGTTGCCATCATCATTCTCAAAACATTTTCTTTCTAATTGAGCCCTTGGTATATGACACGCACTTCTTACTGAGGTCAATCTAGGCAGTAGTCAGCAATGCCAACAAAGCTTTATCTTTACATATTGATGCTATACACATTTAAAATTAAATAACAATGCAAACATCCATGTGAATAGTTTAATTCCTTCAAAGGTTTTTTGTTTACACTTTTTATAACTGTGTATTTAGATACTTTCGGAAGTGTCTCTATTGATTAAATATGGCAAAATGTTCAACAGTTAATAGGAAAATGTTGAAGTACCATTTGGATGGTCCAGACTAAAGAAACATAAACAGCTCTTTCTTCCTCAACAGCAAACAGTCCATTGTATGTTTTTCTCTCTCCCACCTTCCCTTATGTGGAAGTTTCTCTCCTGGTGGCAACATTATCTAGAACACTTCCAAATCTGCTGCCAACCTTATGCCAGTTGTACATGTCCTGTGAGAGAAATCAGTGTAAAGGAAACACTACAATAGTAAACTTTGTTATTGAACCCATTTTCTCCTGACTTTCTGTCTCCTTTTTCCCTGTCCCATGAGCAAATCAGCAGCAGGCAGTTCCGTGGTCTTTGCCCGATTCCACTCTGCCCCTTCCAGAGCCAATGATGTATACGCAAAGGGCAAAAGCTCCCTGTCTCAACCCAGGAAATGGAAGAATGAGAGAGCAGGACCAGAGGTTCCCCGAGCACTCCTACGAAGGATCGCTGCATCTGCTTCCGGGCTCAAGCCTGGCAGCAATGCTGAGGATGACACGGGACTGGGCAATGTTTCCTTCTGTTGTGCATCAGGTCGCTATGGGCCCAAACTGACTTGATAGTACCTAACAACAACAACAACTGCTCTGAAAATAATTGCATTATTCCTGCCTAGATTCGATTAAAAGGGGAACTAGGTATGGAAGACCAAGAGTAGCATGAGTACATGCATCTTCCCTGATTCTTGACTTATCCCAATCTTTTCTGACTCACACACCTTTGATATCCTATGTTTGTTTGCTCACTTTCACCATTTTCAATCTACTTTTCATTTTTCTCTCGTAACCTCCTGTGTTGTGCAGCCATGGCATCATAATATGAATATCAGTCAGAGGAAGCTTGGGGAATAAAGTTATGAATGGGGGACAATAACTCCAGTAATTCACAGCTCTCAAAGCTAGGGTGGGATAATGGATTTAATTAACTATCTTTGCTTTAACCTGCTAAATAAAATCTTTCTTACTATTAACCTTTCCTATTCAAATAGCGGTACCATTATGGGTAAAGTTAGGCCACCACTTGAAAGACAGAGTCTATATGTCTGATCTAAGTCAATTCTGTATCATTGCTCAATTGGCTGCAACTCCATTTGCTTGGATTATTGGAGTGACTTATTCAGGCACAAGATAGCAAGGATGAAAAAAAATGTACACAATTACTTGTCTAAGCAGCTATGTCCCAGGAAATGAAGTATACCTTCTGGATGTGACAAACTGTTTTGCTATGGATGGCAAATTATTACTGTGGACATGCATATTAAAAATAACATCACAGAAAAAAAACAGAGTATAAAGATAGGAACACATGGTTCTACACAATGCACTAATTTACAATTCTTGACTTTTCTTATTTCACTGAGCATAATATTTTCTGTCATGTCTAAAACTCTAATGAGAACATATGAGCATACTTTAAAGTATACCTGAGTTTCCTCTCTTTCACATGCTAACAGATATCCTATTGTTCATTTCATGAAGCAAATTAAAGGCACACAATGTGAATTTACTGGGATCTTGAAATAAGAGGTGGGTTTTTGAAAGCATGAGCTTCATCATGTTTTTATTTACTTGCCAGCCTCAACTTTAATGCATACCTCTCTGTGAAAGAGGTTTCTAGCTCTTGCCTAATTCCATGTGTTCCTCAAAGTTCTCCAGCCACAATTCATCCATGATACATGTCCTGTAATTCACTCTCACCAATGGATTACGAGAAAAGTGATGCTTCACTCTAAATCCATGTCAATGAAGGTTGTGTGTCTAGGTGGTGCAAAATGGGTTTTACTCAACTACTAAATGGGCTAATCCACTCAAGGGTGATGGGCTAATCTACCCAGGAGTGAGTCAGAATAAATGCCTGTAGTCTGCTTCAGGAAGATCACAGCCAAGACAACCCTATGTAGTAGTTCTAATCTCTAACACATGAATGACATGGGTCAGAATCAATTCATGACAACAGATTTAGATTTTTATTAATTTTGTTGCCTTTGACATGTGCTCTCTTCTCTTTGCCTCATGGTTGAAAACATAACATTTCAATGTTTCTGACTTACAGAATGAAAGCAGTCTGATACTGGCAGCTTTGAGAAGGGCCACACAGAAAAACAACTCAACCTTCTTCAGATAAAGACGTGGGAAAGAAGAAGTCCACACGTGTCGTTTTATGCCAATGAAACTTTAGAGTTGGCCTATTATGTTACCATCAATTAGCCTGATTAATATGTCTCCTTCTCCCATCTGAGTTACAGAATAAAATGGGTTAAAGTTGATGGTGGCAAATAGAGATTACTTGCTAATTTCCTGTCCTAAAACAATAAAATAATAAATTATGGGGAATATATAAATGATGACTTATCCCTCCAACTCCAGGAAAAAAATACAGATATATTTTGAGTACATTTAAATCAAAATGTACATGCTGAAGTCTCCATGTCAGAAACAATATCATTTCTTCATTCTCAAATCGTAAGTTAAAACTGTTAGAATTCTGTAATGACTGCAAAAATGCCATGGGTTTAAGAAGTCGTAAGAGAAATTGTATATAATTTACTTAGATAGGGATGGAATAGTAAGCTTCCTATTTGCTTGCTTTTTGTTTTTCTGTTTTTACATTGTAAGGTAATCACCAAATTAAGAAGTTAAGGGAAATCATAGTCATTATGAGACCAACAGATTAAAAATGTTTTTCAGGAGATTGAATAGAAATTGTTCTTTTCACTAGTAAATGCCATGGGGTTGGTTCCAACTTCTGACAACCCTAGGCATGACCCAGTAGAATGCAACATTGCCTGGTCCTGAGCTAGCCCAATAATTATTGCCAGGCTTTAGCACATTACTGCAGCTACTATGTCAGGATCTTCCTGGGGATTTTTGTTGTTGTTGACCCTTCACTTTATCAATCATGATGTACTTTTCCAGGGACTGGTTTCTACTGGCAACATGTCCAAAGTAAGTGGGATGGAGTCTCACCATCCATTGATAAGGAATATCCGGGCTGCACTTTATATTTGTTCTTCTGGCAGTCCATGGCCCTTTCACGATTTTTCACCAACACAGTAATTCAAGTGCATTAATTCTTCTGCAGTCTTCCTTATTCAACGTCCAACTTTCACGTGTATGTGACACGACATAAAACACCATGACTTGGATCATGTGCTCTTCAAAGTGGACCAGGTGCACTTCATGGCTTAGACTTCAAAGTGGTGGTCTTGACCTTCAACACTTTAAAGAGGTCTTGTGCAGCAGATATTCCCAGTGCAATGTGTCTTTTGATTTCCATGAGCATTCTTTGATTTAAAAGTAGTTTTATTAAATATTTGAAACTGAAATCATGGCAATAAAAAATTCACTCCTAGAATTAAAGTCCACTGGGTAACTAATGCTTGATTCTGTCCTAGGAATGAGTAGGTAAATAGCTCTCTGGGTCTGAACTCCAAAGGTACAAATGAATGTCCCTCCCTACTACTCATTGGAGTGGCACCGGCTACCTACAAGGGAAAAACTCCAGTCTATCCCTCCATCCCTCCTAATTGACAAATATTTATGACATAGAATTGATAATTGCTTCTTTCTCTCTAAGCTAAAACTAAAGGAAGAAAAAATATCCTGTAAAGTCGGCAAATAATTTTGAACCCATATTTGTGGAGAGTTTATAATATGGCAAACATAAACCCACAAGAGAGGGCAAGATTATATATATATAGTGAAGACATTCCTTCTTCCAGCACAGAGAAACACTTTAAATTCAGTATACTTTTTACTTTGAAAAAAAATACACACATTATCTGGAAATATATCTAATGCATATATGTGTAAAATGAATCCCTGGTGGCACAGTAATTAAAGCACGTGATGCTAACTGAAAAGTCAGCTCTTCAAACGCACCCACTGGCCCACAGGAGAAAGGGCTGAAGTGTGCTTTCACAAAGATTTACAGTCATGATGACTATGAGGAGCAGTTCTATTCTGCCTTGTAAGGTCACTATGAATCAGGATCGACAGGACAATGAGTTTAGTATGTATGTATTCATGTAAGTATGTGTATCTCAAATATCAATATTGAGAATTAGTTTCCTTTCACTCTAAAGGAAATACTTTAAATTTTTTTAACCTAATGTGGTAGGTTCCCCAAATTCCCACAAACCTACCTATCTGCATGACACAACTTCTTAACACAAGTTTGCAGTTTCTTTGTTAAGAGGTGGAAGCTATTTCTCCATTTCTTTGAATTCAGATTGATGAATGACTTGTTTCACCAATACCTAATTTCGGCATGACTAATGCCCATATAAATGCTACACACAAAAACATATAGCATGTATAAGAAACCATGTAGGAGGAGGTTGTCCAGTTTGCCAAAACACTGTATAACATGTATGTCATTTGCATAAAACTGAGGTAGAAATGCTGAAGTGATGTTGTATCAGCTCTGAGGTGAGTCTCAAAGGCTTACACTCTCTTTCTCCCTGTTCCTCACTGGGGCATGATTTCTGCTTTGTATAAGAACTGGGCCCAAGTTTGATCAAGTGCAATGCAACCAAGAGGAATTACTGAAATCTGAATGAAAGCCAAACATGATAGTGGGACAAGAAGAAAGTAAAAGGAAATAGAGGAAAGAACTCGGAGGCAAAGGACATTTATAGAGGTCTAAATACAGACATGTACATATGTATATTATTTATATATATAAAAATAGGGAAATAGAACTATGTACATATATTTATATGTTAAGTATTAAGGTAGCAGATGGACATTGGGCCCCTACTCAAGTAATCCCTCAATGCAAGAACACTTT
>NW_022111373.1:94320315-94321583 GCF_000313985.2 Echinops telfairi
TAAGAAGCCCTGTGGCATAGTGGGTTATGAATTGGGCTGCTAACCACAAGGTCAGCAGTTCAAAAATGCCAGCTGTTCTTTGGGAGAAGAATAAGGCTTTCTTCTCCTGTAAAGATTTCAGCCTCAGAAACTCACAGGGGCAGTTCTGCTCCATCCTATGGTGTCACGATGAGTTAGACTTTACCAATGACAGTGACCTTATTGTTGTTTTTAATACTCATTTGCTTCATACATCTCTTATGTACTGTGTGGTTAGATTTTACTTTGTGATCCATTCTGAAAATCATTTTAATGTGTATTGATATAATATATATGCTTAGTTTTAAGTCAATCTTGAAAGCTAAAGTTATTTTTATTGTGGCATTATGTTTATTATTTTTTCAATCTCCAGATAATCTGTTAATTGTACTTCCCTTAATTTTAAACCAATTTTTGGAAATTATGGAAGCTTAATATTTTTTCCTATTCATTAATCTTATTCGTTATCTTTTGCGATATTGTTAGTTCTACTTTCTGTCACTTAACGTCCACTATTTAATTTATTAGCCTTTACCGTCTACCTTTAATTTCTATATTTCTCTTTCTCCTTTCTCTACTTGATTTGATTTTCTCTAATTTTTCAAACACTTAACTATTACATGCTTCCACCCCGTTCTACCTGTGCTTTTCAGTGATTTAAAGAGTCAATGTAAATCTGTTTGAGGCAGACATACACTCATCTCTTGATTAGATGACTATATTCACTGCCATTGAGTTGATGCCCACTCAGTGACACAAAAGGCCAGGGTAGAACTGCCCCTGTGGGTTTCCAAGGCTGTAATTCTTTACAGGAGTAGAAAGTCTCATTTTTCACCCATGGAGTGGCCAGTGGCTTCAAACTGTTGATCTGGCCATTAGTAGTCCAGCTTATAACCCATTGGCCACCAGGGATCCTGGGGAAATAGAGGGTCATTAAAAAAAAAAGGAAGAACTTCAATGAGATGAAATATACTCACGCATGTCAGTGATTGAGAAGACGGCACAGAACAGGGCGGTTTCCTTCTGCTGTACACAAGGTTACTATTAATTGGAATTGACTCCAGGGCACCTAACAATATCCAAATTTTGCTTTAGGCTTAACATTGAGATGGTTTTATGTGATCCTCCCTCTTACCTGTGTATCTGTGAGAGCACGAGAGGATAAACTTGAATTGAGAAAGCAGTCATCATCCTATGAGGCCTTTCTTTGTCCTCTTTAGTACTCACTCTCTACATGCTACTAATCATGA
>NW_022111373.1:94323453-94338172 GCF_000313985.2 Echinops telfairi
ACAATCTGATCTCAGACTAATTTCCCAATTAATCTTCCATCATTTCCCAGTCTACTGAATGTCATGCTTCTTGGAAGATGCTGAATTCTTAAAAAGAATCATTTCCCAAATTTTAATTGAGTATACTTATTTTATAAATACATTAGTAAACCCTTAACATGTATAAGTAAGTATCTGCATTTTTCTTCCAAAATTACAACAAATTCATCTATATCACTTTAAACAGCAATAACATAAAAGTAGACCTTTATAAAAAAGAAATAAAATTTCTAAGGAATAGTGATTTAGAACCTAATAGTTCAAAGTCCAGTTTCAATAACAGTAAAAAGTTGAAAGTAATTTGGAATAAATTTGGTAAAAGATGTATAGCTCTTATAGAGAGAGCACTGTGAGGCGTACTGAAGAATGCAGTATGAGAGCTAAATACCCGAAAAATGAGAACTAAATAAAGAAATATCATTTCCTTTTTGTTATGAGAATTCAATATTATGAAGATATCAATGCTTTCCTAAATTACCTTATAAATTCAATGTAATCAAAATTAAATCCCAATAAAAATTTATCTTGAACATTATCAAAATTTTTCTAAAGATTTCTAGAAGATAGAGAAAATGTCTGAAAATAACACGGAGAAAGTAGGATAATTAAAACCAATACACTAGCATAGAATTGGGCAGACTGATCATTGAAAGCAGTATGCAGAATCTGCATAACTATATAACAGAAAACTAAAGATGATGTTACAAAGAAATAGGGGAGAGATGATTATTGAACCAATTGAATTAATTACTCAACAAATTGAATATTGAGATGTAGTCATTTAATATGACCCTTCTAATAAAAATTTCGTATGTGATGTATTGTAGTTCTGGAGTGGCTATATTCCTGTTTTTTGATGGAGTTCTCTGCTAAACTAACACACAGCATTAACATGGGAATACGTCCTGACCTTAGTAGAGGTTGTGAATTAAGTCACCTCTTTTGTTTGCTTGAGAGTGTGGTTTGCTAAAAGAAAACCAACCAAAACAACCACCTGCATCGAAGTCATTCCTTTGTGTATAAAAGCCATCTTGGCTACAGCAAGAAAGCCCAGGGCCATCAGAGGCCAAGACCAGACACACCAGGAACTGTGGCATGGAAACTATGGGACAGAGCAAAGAGCCAGCCTGAGACTAGAGGCCAAGGCAAGGAAAGCATGAAACTGCCCGAGGAGAAGTGCCAAGGACTATGGGGCAGAGTGGTAGGTGGGCTTCCTGGTCCCTGTAGGCAGAGCCTAAACAATGTGGCTGAGAGGCTAAGGACCAGAGGGAAACTTGGCTGTTGGCTGAAGGGAGCTATTGCTTTGGACCAATGACTGTGTCCTTACTGTTTTCTGATCCTGCCTTCTCTAGCAAACTCATAATTGAGTGCTGTCGGCGAGTTCTGTGTGGCCACTGCAATGAATGACTGAAGGCCACAGAGAAGCAGAGTGTTCTCTGAGGAAGGGTTGCTGTCCGAATAGGTAAAGAAGGAGGGAGCACAGAGGCATGTCTGGCCCTTGACTCTTGGCAATAGGGTAGCCCCAGGCCATTTTCCTGTGGACATCAAAAGCAAAAACAAAAGCCCCAGAATTTATACAGCCATCCCCCAAAGTAGCTTCTACAAGAATAAAAAATTTACATGTGAAAATCAAAGTATCAAAACTACTAAACAAAATGTAAATAAACATATTTGAAATCCTGGAAGCATAGTACCTTCCTACAAGAAAACAAAATTGTTTTTATAAAATTGATGGACAAAGAATATAATATTTAAAATATCTATAAGTGACATAATTAAAATTCTTAATTGCCTGAAAAATTCTTAATATATGAAAAAAAATGTAATCGGAAGTCCTCGGTAGTGTACAGTCAAGTCCTATACAATGAGCCTAGACGTTGGGGTTTGAAACCACCCAGTGGTGCCCTATAAAACAAGCCTAGTAATCTGCTTCCAAAAGGCTACGGCCTGGAAACTTGTAGGGAGCAGCAGTTCTCCCCTGTTACATGGTGCTAACAGGAGCCGAGACTTACACAACAGCAACCAACAGCAAGGACAAAGCTTCCCTAGACATGAAATATTGTTGGGTAAAATGGTAGATTTAAATAGGTCTATACATTGTTTTATCTATAAGTCCATGTACAGATTTCTAGAAAGATATGCTACAAGATAAGAACGATAATCATATTCTAATAGGGGTAGCTTATGGTTTTGAATAATTTTTGTCTTCTTTGGATATCTATGTAGTTTGATTCTGTTATAAGAAACATGTATAATCATTAGAAATACAGAGCTATTTTATGCAAAATAAAATTTTTATAGAAGAATAAGTTTAGTAAGTAGCTAAGAAAGTATAAAATAAAATATAACATAATTCAATTTTTTAAAGAATACATAATTCAGAAAGGGAGAGATTATGTGGATTGATGTTCAGGACAAATTTTTTTTATATTATTAAATAGTCTTATTGGGGGCTCTTACATCTCTTATCACAATCCATACATTCATCCTTTGCATCAAGCATATTCACACGTATGCTGCCATCATCATTTTCAAAGCATTTTCTTTCTACTTGAGCCCCTAATATCAGTTCTTCATTTTCCCCCTCCCTCCCCTGCCCGCCTGCCCTCCTGAACACTTGATAAGTCACAGATTATTATTTTCATATCTTACACAGTCCTCTGTTGCCTTTCATCCACTTTTCCATTGTTCATCCCCCTGGGAGGGGATTCTAGGTTGATCCTTGTGATGGATTCCCCCTTCCTCCCCCCCACTTTCCCTTAATCCTCCTGGTATCTCAGTTCTCATTGTTGGCTCTGAGGGGTTTATCTATCCTGGATTCCCTGTGTTGTAGGCTCTTATCTGTAGCAGTGTGCATGCTCTGGTCTAATCCAAGTTGTAAAGTAGAACTGAGGTCATGATAGTTGGGGGGAAGGATGCATTAAAGAACTAGAGGAAACTTGTATGTTTCATCGGTGCTATACTGCACCCTGACTGGTTCATCTTTTCCTTGTCACCATTCTGTAAGGAGATGTCCAATTGTCTACAGATGGGCTTTGGGTCTCCACTCCATGCCCCCCTTGCCCCCATTCACATTGGGTATGATTTTGTTCTGGGTCTTAGATGCCTGATACCTGATCACACAGGCTGGCGTGTTTCTTCCATGTGGGCTTTGTTGCTTCTCAGCTAGATGGCTGCTTGTTTATCTTAAAGCTTTTAAGAGCCAAGATGCAATATCTTTGGATAACCGGGCACCATCAGCTTTCTTCACATTTGCTTATGCACCCATTTTGTCTTCAGCAATCCTGTTGGGAGGGTGAGCATCACAGAATGCTGCTTATTAGAACAACGTGTTCTTGCATTTAGAGCGTACTTGAGTGGAGGCCCGATATCCATCTGCAACCTTAATTCTTAACATATAGATGTAAGTACATAGATCTATTCCCCTTTTGTTATATATAAATATATTTACATATGTACATGCCTGTATTTAGACCTCTATAAATGTCCTTTGTCTCCTGGTTCTTTCCTCTATTTCCTTTGATATTCCTCTTGCAGGACAAATTTTTAAACCCATTAGTTATTACATTCAATTTTAGCTCCTCTTCTCATTTGCTCTGCAAGTGAAATAAGCATTTAAAATATTTATAACTGAATCTATGTGTGAAATCGATATAATAAAGTATAAACTATATTTATATTGTGAGCATAGTACAATGATTAATAGCTCTCTTATTACAGTAACTTTAAACTTAAAAGGAAATCATCCAATTTGCTGAAGAACAAGTACTTTAGTAAAAGTTGTATTCATTAAAATTTTAATTGGTTTTTAAATCTGACCTAGATGAATAGTAATCTAAAGTTTATATAAATTGCTATCAGTAAATTTATGAGTATCTCATTTTCATATCCAAATTCCTTTTTTATTGGAAAAATATACCTGTTTCTCATGTCTCTAACCAACTATTTTTATTAAATATAAGATGCATTGATATGTGCCTGTATCTTTATCTCCAGAAAGAAAGGGAGGACGACAGAGGGAGACAGCCCTGGGTGTTTCAAAGGGTTAAGGACTCAACTACAGGTCAACAGATGGGCAGTTTGAAATCACTAAAAGCGCTTCAGTTTGGAAATTTGGCCCTGAAAAGTCACAGCCCTGCAAGTGTATTTCTACTCTCTCTCTGTGGGGCTGTTGTGATTCCGATCAACTTGACAGCAGCAACTGATTTAGTTAGGGGTGAACACACACATGCATAGGTTCCGGGGGTTAATGACAAAGGGCAATATCTAATGAACTTGGGTTCTGAGCAGGCCTGTGATCCAGGTTAGCAGTTCGAAAACACTAACTGCTCTGTGGGGAAAAGACAGGACTTTCTACTCCCTAAACAATTATAGTTTCAGAAACTCACAGTGACAGTTCTACCCTGTCCTATAGGGTCACTAGGAGTCAGCATGGACTAAGTGACATCGCTTGTTTTTTTCAAATACTATTAGGAGGAGCCCTGGTCCCATAGTGAATTATGTGTTAAGCTGCAAACCACCTGGCTAGCCGTTCCAAACCACCAACCACCCTGCAAGATGAAATGAAATCCTTGACAGATACAGTATTGTCTTGGTTTATCACGATGTAACCCATTGGCCCAGTTGTGAGAATTTTAGATTTAGGGCATGAGGAGCCCTGGTGGGAATGCGTTAGGTTGCTGACTGCAAGGGAGCCGTTCAAAACCACCAGCCGCTCTGTTCTACGTACCTAAAGAGTTAGTCTTGGAAATCCACAGGGGTCGTTAAACCTGTCCTATAAGGTTGCTATGGACTGGCATCAACTCAGTGGCAGTTCCTTGATCTTACGCATTGGAATGATGGGATTTATGGGCTCTGCTCTGAACTTTGATACAACAATGATTGTGTCCCTCTATTTCATATCATAATGACTTCACCTTTCCAGAAGACAATGTAGAAAAGGGCATACATACCTCATGAATTTTTATGAAGAATAAAACCACGGTCGCTTCCTTCCCACGGCCATCAGGGAAGTTGCAGAGCACAGCGGCCATATGGAGGGTTTCCAAGGCTGTCACCTCTACGGGAGCCGACACCCTCCTCTTGGTGACACCAAGCAGCTGGTGAGCTTAAACCACTGCTCTCGCATGTAACTCACTGATGCCACGAGAGGGAAGACAAACTGATTGTGGTAGCTATCTTTTCGGAGATAATTGATTAGGAAACATTGGAAGATATCTTTTAATTTCAATTTCCAAGAACAAATGTGAAACAAAAATTAGAATAAGAAAATGCCCATCCCTCATTCGTGGCTGCCATTCTATACGATGCATAGTTATAAAACCTGAGGAGGGGAAAGGAACGACATTGCACTTTGCTTTTTCCCACTTAATAGCAAAAGCTATTATTGAAATATCTGCAAGTAATACTGGAAGCTAAATATATATAACAAACAAAAAACCCATCGCTGATGAATATTGTATTGATATGCTTTAGGCTCAGCTTCAATAGCCCTTCCCTAAGAAGCCTCTTGAAGACTCCCGGCCCCGAGTAGATCAGATCACTGTGTTAGAAGGTTACGTAGCATCCATCCCCTCTTCACATGACGATTCCAGGGAGACTGCAAGCGTTCAATGTTCGTGTTTACCTCATTTATTGATGTATCCCAAGCACCCAGGATGGTGCTTGACACAAAGAAGGTGTTAACCCAATGTTTGGATAAATAGCTAAGTGAATTAAGTTTCAATTTCACACTCTTGATAACCATTTTAACTCAGATTCTATGTGTAACGAAGTATGTACAGGGACTACTTAAACATGCATTTGACATGGGGAAGGGTGTTTTCTCATCTTTACTGCTAATGAATTGTCTCCTGAGTATTATCTTCACCATCTCCCAAACCATTATCACCTCTTGCCACCTAGAAGGTTACTGCTATAAATAATCACACATAGTTTCCCATATTATCTAATCTATAATGAAAGGAAACACAAAGTTAAGAACAAGCAAAAGCCAGTGCTACCGTGGCCATTGCTAACAAACGCAAGCACTTCTGTCTCACTGCTCTGTGATATGACAGTTTATGTTAGAGATTTGAGGTTCCTGGGCATTGCCCCAGATGTTGCAGTTTCTATGGTAAATGGGAAAAACACTGACTTGAAGTAAGATCTGATTAACCTGAGTTTGACATCCTCATGTCAACGACATGTTATAGATTCTGAGTGTTGATGCAATTTACAAAGCAAAGACACAGCCAGCTCCCATGGAACTAGATACCCAATTCAGTCCCAGCTCCCAGAACGTGATCTCTTTGGATAGTGACTGAACATGCTTAACTGAAATAGTCAAGGCCATCAGTATTTCCACTTAGAATTTTCCCATTTTCTTCAGCTTGGAATTTAATCTTCTAAAAACTGGAATCTACAAGAATATTATGGAAGTTATTTTCACCATGAGTCTTAGGGATTTGTGAGCCAATTCTCAGTAATTCTTAGGGGGATCATACTTATTAATGCTTATACTTAACCATCTGCAGAAACACAGCTACAAGAGATTCCGAGAGGAAAAAAAATAGAAGTTTAACAAATGTGGCCATCTTTATGTTTCCTGGACTAAGTTCCCTAGTTACAATTTACAAATATAATTATGAAAGCTGATAAACCAAGGTATGAAAAGACTTCATTATACGTGAATGCTGAATTGATAATTAGCATTTAGCATACATATGCCAATTACCATATGTATTAGGAACTCCCAGGGGTCCTCCTTCCCTCAACTAGAGTTATTGCAGTACTTGCGAAAACCCATCCTTCATTATTCCTCATTGTCCATCCAAATGCTAGACTTTCACATATGGTTCTTTTCATCTTTCTTGGCGCTGTTCTGTTCTCCAGTTGTACCAGCCTTCTCCTCCCCTCCTTTTCCTCAGCATTCATTACTTTGTCTCTCTCAGTAATCCTCTTTTGTCCTCAACTCTGGTCTCCACTCTTTTTCTAATACTATTAGGCATTTAGCAACAACCATTCTTTTCCCAAATTACTAGCACAAGTTATATATAACATTCTAATTCTGAAGAGAAAACAGAGAGATCCTAAGATAAGATCACATTTAAGAAAACGTGAATTGATGGAAATTGGTATTAGTATTTGATTATTTAAAACAATAGCCCAGGCAAATTAGTCTAGTTTTTAAATCCATGTAAATAGGGTTCCAAGAAAGAACATTATACTGGGTTTTTTTTCTTCTTCTTCAGGTTATAATGAATAGATGCTGAACAATTTTTTTTCACATACATTGTGAATTATAAGCTGAAAGGCAGGAAGCCAGGAAGCTGGGAAGGCAGGCAGGAGGGAAGGCAGAATAGAATGAATAAATCAGGGTCAGCTAGGACAAGGGCACAATAGTGAAGTTGGAGGCTGCTGTAATGCCTGAAAGAACATCCTGCTTTTCTGAGCTAAGGCATTATCTTTAGCAGTTTCCAGTTGTCAGGAAAATGTGCTGTCTGGGATGGGCAGACCATTAAAACATTAGCAGACATGTGTTCATTACTTCAGCTAATAGAGTTCAGAGTTCCTAGGGAAAGCAATACTGGTCGGGCAGATTGTGCAGAGGTGGGTTGGCAGCATTTCTTCGTTGGAAGGAGCCAGGGAGGGAGACAGCAAATATGGAGAGTCCCAGAGCCTGCTTTGTTGGCCATGGTAGAGCCTGACAGTGAGGAAGCTGGAAACCAAGGAAGAGGAAGAATCCCTGTACTTTGCAGGGCACATCGAGCTCTCCTTCTTGGTGGTTAGAGGGCGCAGAAGGGGAAAAGCAAAGAGAGAGTGGGGAGAAACCGCAGCTAGTAAAGGAGACGTTGATGAAAGTAGGTCTGTATCTGGCTAGGGAAGAAGGAGAATTCCAGGAAGGTACCAATCATCAAGTCTAAGGAGTTCCCTTAGGAAAAAAACGAGATTGAAAATAGAGATCCGTGATAGGCAATATATTTAATAGTCAAGCCACGGTCTTGTTGATGACTTCATATGCATATAAAAGTTGGATAATGAAAAAGGAGGACAGAAGAATAATTTGTGGACTTAAACTGTGGTGTTGGGAAAAAATACTGAATATACTATGGGCTATCAAAAGAATGAGCAAATCAGTTGTAGAAGACATACAACCAGAATGTTCCTTAGAAGCCAGATACAGTGATTTTGACTCATTTTTGTTTTATTTTTTTAAGTCTCATCATTGGGAAAGACCAATGTCCAGAATATTACATAACGCTTGGCTAAGTAGAGGGTCTGCAAGTACAAAGGAAATCCTTAATTAGTTATAGTAGCACAATAGCCATATATCACAATGACTCAAACATAGGTACCATCAAGAAGAAGGAACAGAACCAGATAATCTTTCATTCTGTTATACACAAAATTTCCATGAATCTGAGCCAACTCAGGGCAACTAACACCAATAACACTGAACGGACACTATTCAATCAAAAGGGATGCCAGGAAGACCTTTGGAAAGGTATTCTAAAGCATACACCCTTTGGGGTATTAACACATAAGACTGTTCTGTAGAGCAGTGGTTCCCAACCTGTGGGTCATGACCCCTTTGGAGTTGAATGATCCTTTCACAGGGGTTACCCAATTCACAGCAGTAGCAAAATTACAGCTATGAATTAGCAACAAAAATAATTTTATGGAAGGGGGTGTGCCCACAACATGAGGAACTGTATTAAAGGATCGCGGCATTGGGAGGGTTGAGAACCACTGCTATAGAGCATTTAGACCAGAGGTTCTCAGTGGTCCAATTGGTCAGTAACTTAAAACATGAACTAAAATGTGAAAGGTAACTCAACAGAATGCAGGAATTACCAAATAATGCCATGAATATTACATGCAAGGAAACTTTTGCTTAATCAAGAAGCCAAATTTTAAAAGGTTGCAATGGTATAGCAACAACGAACGGCCTGACATTTAAGCTGAATTCAGAAGCAGACACAGAGTGAGAGAGACCATTGCTGGCATCAGATGAATTTTGGCTATAAGCAGAGGATATAAGAACAATGTTCACTCTATGCGTTATTGACTATGAAAAGGCCTTTGATTGTGGGTGCATAATGAACTATGGATAATACTGAGATTAGAATGGTAATTCAAGGACATCTAATTGTGCCCATGCAGACTGTACACATAGCCCCAGAGGCTGCTGTTGGAACAGGGGTTATTGAACAGTTCAAAATCAGGAAGGTGTGTGTCAAGTTTATATTAGTGAAATACAACCATAATTATTCAATCTGATCAAATAATCAGAGAAACCGGTCTATATGGAGAAGACCGTGGCATCAGGACTGGGGAAATGCTTATCAACAACCTGTGAAATACAGATGACACAACCTTGTTTGCTGAAAGTGAGCAGAGCTTGAAGCACTTTCTGATAAAGATCAAAGAAAGAATTCTTCAGAATGGATTATAACTCAAAGTAAAGAAAAAAATTTCCTCACAACTCGTCCAATATAGAACAGCATGGTACATAGATAAAAGACTAGGATTGCATTTTACTTGGATCCACAAGCAGCATTCATGGAATTAGCAGGCATGAAATAAAAAAAATCAATGGACTGGGTAAATCTGCTGCAAATGATCTTTAACGTGATAAAAATCAATGATGTCACTTTAGGAACTAAGGCATGTCTGATTCAAGGAATGGTATTTTCTTTCTAATTAATTAATTTTTAAAACAGTTTTATTGAGATATAATTCATCCATGTACCATGAAATTCAGTGGTTTAAAAATATTAAAAAGAGTTGTGAAATCATCACCACAATCAATTTTAGAACATTTTCTTCATTCTTGTACCCATAATTATTAACTCTCCATTACCTACAGCTTCACCTGCTATAACCCTAAGGAACTATTAATCTAGTTACTGTTTCTATTGATTTACCTATCCTAGCTTTCATATAAAGAAAATCCTATATGAAAAGACAAAAACAATGGCAACAAAATAAAACAGAAGAATTTCAATACAAGAGAAAGAAGATAATAGAACAAATTAAAAATAGATTAAAAGGACAAATGATAATCTCTCCAATTTTAACCTAACTATATCTGCAGTAATACATTTTCCAAGGAACTCTGAAAGCACAAGACTGTTCGCATCCCTGGTCAATGGTTCAAGAGACTTCAATGGAAACTTAATCTGTGTGGTGACTCTGCAAATGGACTTTGGGCTTTCACAGCCTTCTGAAAATTAGGTCCTCAGAATTTAAGCTCTAATAGAATCCCTTCCTCTGATCTTGGATTTCGTTATTTGAAAACCTTGGATCACATAGGCTGGTCTGCTCCTTTCATGTGACTTAGCTGACACTTGACTTAAATGATTGCTTGTTTCTTTTGTTTTGCCTTTAAGACTTCAGATGCTATTCTTCCTGATTGCTGGGTACCATCTGATTTCTTCACTTATCTTCCGTGATCAATTTTTGAGGGCAAATACTGAGCAGGGCCACATCCAAAGAACAATTTTTTCTTAAATCAAGGCTTATGATTAAACGTGAGTTCAATAGAGACAGCATTACCAGTTTGTTACGAAATAATTTAAGTAAGCTCCATGAGACATTCTAATAATAGTGTCATTAATCTAACTAATGGTGCAGAATTTAAATACTCTTAAGAAAAGAAAAAGATATATAGATAGGAAAGTGATTTAGACTAAAATACAAGGGATCTTAACTTACACAGGTTACAAACTTAAATAACTGAACACTTTAAGAAAGTGATGAGAATTAGATAAAGGAAAAATTTCTATAACACTCATGTACTAAGACTAAACTATGTCTGTAAAATTTAGACTTGTCAAAAAGCAAAGAAATTATAAAGTATGAAAATAACAAGAATATTGCACTCTTAAATTGCCAATTGTTGAAGCCATGGTATTTTCAATGGCTATAAATGCACATGGAAGTTGGATAATGAGTAAGGGAAGCTACAGAAGAACTGATACATTTGAATTACAGTGTTGATGAAGAGAATGGAAAGTACCGTGGTCTGCCAGACAACAAACAAATCTGTGCTGGAGGAAGTACCTCAGAGAGTTCCTCTAGAAGTGTAGATGGCAAGTCTTTGAACTTTGGATATGTTACCAGGAGGAATCAGTCCCTTAGGAAGGACATCATCCTTAGAAAAGTAGATCTATGTGCCTATATTTATAGGTTTAGTATAAAGGTAGCAGAAGGACATTGGGCCTCCACTCAAGTACTCCCTCAATGCAATAGAACACTTTGTTCTATTAAATTGGCATTCTATGATGCTCACCTTCCCTACACAACTGCTGAAGACAAAGCTGGTAAATAAGCAAATTTGGTGAAGAAAGCTGATGGTGCCCGGCTATCAAAAGATATAGCGTCTGGGGTCTTAAAGGCTTGAAGGTAATCAAGTGGCCATCTAGCTCAGAAGCAAAAAGCCCACATGGAAGAAGCACACCAGCCTATGCGATCACGAGGTGTTGAAGGGATCAGGTACAAGGCATCATAAGAACAAAAAATCTTACCATAGTGAATGATGGGGTAAGTGCGGAGTGGAGACCCGAAGCCCATTAGTAGGCCACTGGAGATCCCCTTGCATAGGGGTCTCGGGGAGGAGACGAGCCAGTCAGGGGGCGATGTAGCAACGATGAAAAATACAACTTTTCTCTAGTTCCTAAATGTTTCCTCCCCACTCCCACTATCATGATATGAATTCTACCATGCGAGTCTGGTTTGACCAGAGGATGTACACTGGTACAGATAGGAACTGGAAATACAGGGAATCCAGGGCAGAGGAGCCCTACAGGACCAGTGGTGTGAGTGGTTGTACTGGGAGGGTAGAGGGAGAATGGGTTGGAAAGAGAGATTACAAGGAACTATATGTGACCTCCTCCCTGGGGGACAGACAACAGAAAATTGGGTGAAGGGAGATGTCGGACAGGGAAAGATATGACAAAATAATAATTTATCAATTATCAAGGGCTCATGAGGGAGGGGGGAGCGAGGAGGGAGGGGAAAAATGAGGACCTAATGCCGGGGGCTTAAGTGGAGAGGAAATGTTTTGAGAATGATGAGGGCAATGAATGTACAAATGAGCTTTACATAATTGATGTATGTATGGATTGTGATAAGAGTTGTATGAACCCCTAGTAAAATTATTAAAAAAAAAAAAAAGAAAAGTAGAGGGTCAGCAAAAAAGGAAGATCCTCAATGAGATGGATTAATGCAGTTGCTACAAAGACGATATTAAACATAACAATAATTGTGAGGGCGGAGCAGGACAGGGCCATGTTTTGTTCTGCTGTATATAGGGTCACTATAGTATCATACAACAGTCTATACGGCATTCAATAAAGACTTAAAATCAAACAAATAGCCAAAGTTCATTCCCGCCAAGTCAATTCTGACTCATAGCAATCCCTTATATCACAGAATAGAACTACTTCATAATGTTTTCTTGACCGTAATTGCTATCCAGGCATACTGCCAGGCCTTTCTTCTGTGGTACAATGAGGTAAGTTAGAATTGCCAATCTTTAGGTTAATTGTTGAGTGCAAATTATTTGTGCCACACAGAGACCTCCAGGTAATTATTTAAAGACAAACGATCTTGGATCTGGTGGTTAAATCTTTCCCAGAACTAATAAAGGATTTTTGCTTCATTTATTTTCTCACATTTTGGAACATGGTCTACATTCATGTTGCTGCAAGTTATGAGGGGCTTCTATTCATCAAGGTAGGTCCATTCACAAGTGCCAAAGCAGCACGGTTCCAGGTTTGATTGTGATCTGTCCAAGAGGAAGGCTGTGTCCCCCTCATCTCTGTAACCACAGCACAGAATCCATGGGACTCATTCAATAAATTGTGTTGGACTTATTGTTCCTAGGAAAGCTAATGGAAATCAAATTAGCAGGTCATTCCGGTGATCAACCTGGGGTTTTCTGCTGATTAACTTGTAGAATCCCCCTTGAATTAGTGGATTTAGAAAGGCTCGGTGACTCTCATTGTAGCTTGTTATTTCCCTGTGGAAATTGTGGTCCAGGAAATGAAAGTGTTCTGCTCAGACCCATTGAGTTACTATGACAATTCTTTATAAGAGCGCTGACTTTCTAACTCGAAGAATAGTGTTCCTTTCTCCATACTGTGTCACATGTATTTGAGTCAGATTTACAAAGATGCATGAAATCAACTAGCTGGAAATATGGAAATAAAAAACTACCATCAATCACTCTTGGGGTAGAATGACTATGGGAGTTCTATGGGCTCCTTAAAGGCAACAGAAATATAAGAACATGATTTTGTTTTCAGCCATAGATCCACCTATTCACTCCATCCATTCATTCTATAAATGTGTTAGGTGCCATAGAGTTCGTCTGACCCATCGTAACCCTGAAATATACAAATTATAATGTTGCATTTAACTTCAACCAGTTGATACAAGGTGAGCACCCGGTAACAATACCAAAAGACTGCAGGTACTCCATATTAAAGGAACATGCTGACCTTCCATCCCTAGACCTATTTAATCAATCCCTGTACATACGAAGCTTCCAGCATGATTGAATTAGAAGGTTGATGATCTTTAACTTCACCAGTAAATAGTCACATTAAGTCGAGTGGGTCATTCAAAAAATTCTGTGTTATTTATTCAACCTGGACTCACTATGATACCATCCACTTTTAGAAACACTTGTGATGTAGCCCTAAGATGTACATTATCAGCACAAGTATATAATTCAAAATTCAGGAACGAGGAAGGTTAATATTCTGTTTGTTAGACAAGGGCAAGACTATCTTATTAGCCAATAATCTGGTGTACCAGAGTTTTTATCATTCTGAATGCTGACTTTTCATTTAATGGGCTTAAGTGCCATATCCAAAGAGCTCTTCAAAATATATAATTTAGTTTTGCTTTCAGACATCCAACTCCTTAAGAGAAACACTGAGTCAGGTAACACACTACTCCTTTCTATCTGGACCCTTTCAGCATAGTACTAGAACTAATAGATGCAGCCTGTAATACAATGTGAGCAATATGGACTGTGATCATTATTCTGAACTGATTCTGCACACTTTAAAATGGAACAGCCAAGGGGAAGCTTGAGGAGAATTATGTGTACAGCTCCTAATTGAGTGTGTCGGCCATGACTGATCACTGGGCTCACCATTTAATGAATGCTCTAAAGCCCAGGCAAGTGATACATGAACCAACTTTCCCTGCCCCCACAGCAGCGGGGGACAGCCACAGAAGGCTGGAAGCAAAAGGGAGAAACAAGCAAAATTGATTTTGATGCCTTCCCTATCCTCTGCCTGACCTGCTCTCCCCACCCATCTGAGTGAGCTCCATTTGTTCTTCCCTTTTCTGAGAGTCTGGCTACCTGCAAAGCACTCCTAGGTGACCATGGGCTTTGCTTTCCTTTACTGGTGTGATGCTTCTCCCAGCAAAGCTCTCACACAGCAGGGTTTCTTAGTGACTCATTCGCTCAATGAACCTTTCTGAGTGCTCACATCTGCTGGTCAGACTGCCAGTTGTTGAGAACATACATTGTTTTGATGACTGCACAACTCTTCTTGATGTGATCAACTATTGAATTGTATGATATGTGACTTTTATAAGTAGTTCAAATGAAAAATACATATTTTAAAATATACAATTTGCCTTGTTTTCAATGACCCACTACTTGACCGGCATGGCT
>NW_022111373.1:94338543-94352355 GCF_000313985.2 Echinops telfairi
GTGTCTTTGTAAACCTGAAGCATATTTTTCTTTTAGAGATGAGACACACGATTGGTCATGGAAATTTATGTTCCACACGTTCATTTAGGAGACTTACAAGGGAAAATTAAAACCCAGTGATATCTCCATTTGTATGCAGTGGTGTTAATCATCAAGCAGCGGCAGTTGCCGACATGCTGCATCCTAATAAATGCTGCAGAGGAAAAGCTGTTTAATCTCAGTCAAAACTCAGCTATCTTCTGATGCCTTTTAACCATCACACAACCACATCCGTCTGAATCTTAGAGCTTTTTCTTTCTTGATGGCTCAACAGCCTTGGACACTGTCTTGGGACTACAGGCCCCAAATGATAGCTCCTGTGGTTATAAATAAGCTACTGAATATTACTCGACTTTTGAATCATTCAATTCAATTATTTGTCAATGAACAACTAAACAACCACTCCATCTGTGGTCTGTAAATGGAATGTTTGTAGAGCAGGCTTTCCTTGCTGGGTGCTTCTATTTAGTTTCTCAAGCTTTCTGCCTGGCCCACTTATGAGTGTGGTAATCGAAGAACAACAGAAGCCTGCAATGACAGTCACACACCTAGTGGGCATCTTAACAATTTCTTTCTGCGTTGGTCCAAATACTATAAAAAAAATATTTTTTAAAGACACCAGAAATAGACAACATGAAAATGAAGAATTAAATTATAAGTGGGTTAAACCCCAAGTTTTCCTTCTAACAAAGGGGCCATAATTAAATGCTATAGTCTTGCCTCTTTCTCTACCTTCTACTTAGTTCTCTCCCTCAACTCAGTTCAGGGAGATTTACCAGATTAGTGTATCTGAGAAAACCAAACAAGGATTATCGGGCAATGCTTCTTCCTGCAGGACATTTGCTCACTGTTCCTTGGCGGGGGTGGTGGTGGGGGTGTGTGTTGTACAGTTTTAGAGAGACCTAGACTAGCATCTTCCATGACTGAGAGATAGATCTATCTAATTCTGGTGCTTTGTATCTAATCTGCCTCCTGTACTATCAGCCTTACTATGACTAAGGAAGATCTTTTTTTCTTCTCTTCATCTCACAGCTTAGTCCCTTTACCTTGAACTCCCTTAAAACTCAAATGGGAAAGAATATTAATGTTTATGATATTTATGTAATAAAAATGTTGGCAAGAACTTACCAATAATTGGCTTGTGTGTGGTGCAGCAATTAATACACAGGCTCTGTGGTCAGACTGCCAATGGTAATGTCCACTTACCAGTTATGTGAAACTGGACATGCCTTGGACAGAACACCTTTTGCCTCAATTTCCTCTGTACAAATTGAGAATAATGATTGTAACACCTACTCTTTGGGTTCCTGGGAGTATGCTGTGCCTGGAATATCCTGTCTCAAAAAGCAACAAAACTCACTGCTTTCAAGTCGAATCCAACACTCTAGGATGCTCTAAGATGGAGTAGAAATTGCCTAGACGGATTCTTTCTCCCTTGGAGTAGCTGGTGCTTCCAAACTGCTGAGGAGATGAGCCTCCTAACACACAACCCACTACTACACCACCAGGGCTCCTTGGTGTATTCTAGTGCTTGTTTTCTATATGCCATGCCTATTATCATTAAGTCACACCATTTGCCTGATTAGATGCTTTGGTTGTGGGCTTAATGTTGACTTGAAACATGGTGATCTTTTTATCTGAGTCATTACCAAATCTTAGAATACTAGAGCTAGACGGGACTGGAGAAATTTTAGATTTAGACCCTCATTTAATGGAAAAGAAGTCCTTGGGTGGTGTGAATAAGTAGGCACTCAGGTACCTTAGCAAACTCAATCAATTTTAAAAAGATAAACATTTAATATCACCATTGTTATAAGGAAACACAAAGTAGAAGAAAAGTGTTTTATATTCCAATAGACAAGACTTTGCCGACTACAAGTAGGCCAGGGATGGGGGACAGAACAGAATGAGGTCAGTTGAGTCAGGTGCATGGGGCAAGAGAGGCATGATCTTTTTGCTAACAACTGGCACACTGAGATATATCTGTAAGCAGGAACATTGTCATGGTGGCAAAACCAGTCCCCAGTCTGCCACAAATCAGGCCTTTTTTTGTCACATACTGATGCTTTTCAGAACCTCTAAATAGAAAGCTTAATTAACAGTCTGACCTGGTGGAATGAACTCCAAATGCAGTATGAGTCGACATTTTCATCTGCTCGGGAGTTGATGGACATCCAGAATGAGGCTTGTCATCAGTTGACATTTCACCTTTTTTGAAATGAGAAACCAACCCATATACTTGAGTTTTCCCCATAGCTCTGTCCTTGTAAGCTGTGTTCAACATTACAGAAGTTTCTGTGGAATTTTTCTAGAGCAAGAAACAAAATTTCATAGCTGCACACTGTTCTCTTAAATTGGCCATCGCAAAAAATGAGCGCCAAATGAAACTGCTTTCACAAAAAATTTCACTGGGACCAAAAAGAACCTTCCCACTGGGTGAACTAAGTCAGCGTGAGTAGCTAGATGCTCGCCTAGCGTGAAAAATGCGCCCTAAAAAAGCTCTGCCCAGCAGAGCTTCTGTCCATTGGGGGGGGGGGGTACCACTCATATATTGTGTACGATACATAGTCAAAATACATATATATCATATATCTTTAAAGACAAACACAAAAATCCAAATCCCTTATCCCTCAAACCTAAATAGTGGTCTGAGTGATTTAAAAAGGAGAAGGAAAAGTAAACATTGAAATGGACTTGGAGTCTTCAGGGAAAAGCTGATCTCAAACAAAACACACAAACCAAAAAAGGTGTCGGAGCCTGCCAACGAGTGGAAAGGTCCTGAAAGGGGGAGTGGGGATTAAGGAAAGAAGAGAGACAGAAAGTATTGGGAGGGCAACAGTGAATGCTGAAGCCCGAGTTTATTCTACATCTTCCTTTTATACATGCAGAAACAACCCGGGGTTATAATTAGTCTATTATGACAATACATCAGCAACTCTATATTCTGCCAAGTCAAGCATTCTTTGATAAAAATTAACCATCCTGATTTCCCAGAACTTGCATACGTCCTTGTTCTTTTCTTAGTCTCAATGTCAAACCGCAGAAGCAAACAGCAGATAAGGACACCAGGGTCAGGATAGCTCAGCTCTTTCAAGGCTGAGTCTTAATGGCCTTGAACAAAAAGGTACCCAAGGTGTTAACCAAAAGGTTGGCTGCTCAGGTCCACCCAGAGGCTCCTCAGCTGAAAGGTTTGACGATCTACTTCTGAAAAACTGGCCCCTGAAAAGCCCCTTGGGGTACAGCGTCTGACACACAGGGGGTTGCCCTGAGTCAGAATAGGCTCCACAGCAGCTCATGTCCTGGCTTCAGTGGAAGTGGGGACAGAGGTCCAGAGAAGTGAAGTCATTGATACAAGGTCACGTCTAGACTTGGCATTCCATTCTTCAGGCCTTCAGGTCCCATGGTTTTCCTTCTACAGCAAGCTGCTTCACTCAGAGCTCACTGGTTTCTGCTCACTGATAGCCTCAGATTCGCTCTATTGCCCATGTAATGCACCTAACAGGTCTAGTCACCGACTATATTGTACTTACAAGGGTCCAGTAACAGGCATCAATCACATTTTAAACATCAGAACAACAACAATAGAGATAGCTCCCCATGCCTCATGGTAGATCTTGTTTATTAGAGAAAGAGGAAGCCCATTCCAGAAACAATGCTGTTGACTTGCTAGCTATCCCTTGTATTGTTTTGTTCTTTGCAACCCAGGCTTTTTTCTTTTTTTTTTAACCCAGGCCACCACCTTATTTTTTTAAAACCCAGGCCCTTTAAAAGTCAGATATTTATTTCTTGATCGTTCTTCTACGCCTGCTGCTTCCTTCCTTCTGGGGTAGCTAACTTCTCTGTTTGCAACATCCCAGGGAGTGCAAACTAAATATAGTATTGACGAGAAACCCCTGTGAAGCTAATGAACTATTTTATGGAGAGGGAGGCAGGAAATCTTTTCAGGAGTGGTGCCATAATTAATTGGTTGTGGCCACACAAAGGCATGATTTCAGAAACAGGCAATTTACAACAGGGAATTTAGCAGGTCACATGTGACAGCTTAAAAGGTAGAAAATCATTGCTTTCAATCATACATCAACCTGGAAGCCCAATCAGACACTTTAATGTATGTTTTTAACTGGGTACAATTTGCCTAAATTTCCCAAATGAAAATGTGGCACATTCGCCAATAGTCTGCTTTAAAGCTAATTACTGACTACATGTCACAAAGAATACCTGTCATGTTGTAACCTTAGAGTTCCCACATATGGGGTATGTGGTTGAGTGCACGAGCAGATACTTACAATCTTGACAACTACAAGAGCATTTTCTTTTGAATATCCCCAACATTAGTTCAATATAGAATGGTCCTTTTCAGTGGACTGAGTGCAAATGGCACAAGTATTAGTTGGCTCGGTGACTTCTAATGCATGCTCAGCTATTCTGCTACCGGTTAACACTTGTAACTATTGTTCTTGTTGCTGTTACTACACGTCTCTGAGTCAGTTCCAACTCATAGTGACCCTCTGTACCACAGAATGGTTCACTGGTGCCTGGACACTGGTCCTACTCCATCCTCACAATTGTTCTTAAACTTGCGCCCATTGTTGCAGCCATGCTGCCAATCCATCTTCTCTGTGAGGGTCTTCCTCTTTTTTGCTGACCTTCTAATTTACATGCTATCCTTTAATATATCCTTTAATGTATATTATTTTCCTTTCAACATATCTTTCAGAAAAGAGTCATAAGTTTTTCTTCTATTTACTTGTGTGTAAAATTTGAACAATAGAAGGTAAATCCACCCCAAGGTTATAGCCACAAAAATCAGAAAAACCTAAATTAAACCCCCTGCGATCGAGTCAATTCTGACTCCTAGTGACAGGGTAGAACTGCCCCTGGGAGCTTCAGAGACTTAACTCTTTAGAAGCGTAGCCCTGGTCTTTCTCCCACGGAGTCGGCTGGTGTTTTGAACTGCTGACCTTGCATTTGACAGCCAACATATAACCACTATTCCACTAGCGCACAGAACTGATCAAATGTAGATTCATGTAGATTAAATGCAGAAATTAAAAAACAAAACGAAAAAAACAGCGTCAATTTTTATCTAGAACAAAATGTAGTCAATTAACATATTTTAATTTGTTAAAGGTCTATATTGTTTTCATTTGCCACAAAGTATTAGTATTTAATGAATTATTATGTGTAGGATAATAAATTTTAAAACCAGATGATCCTAGCATCCATTTTGGGATTAGTCGGGTCAAGTTAGAGCTTAATGGTTAAGTGCTGGCATTCTATGACTTGGATTACATTCCTAGCTTCGCTACTCACTGAGTGACCATAAGAGAATTACTTACATTCTCTGAGTGTGAGTTGTAGGGTGTTTATAGGGATATGATTTGGTCTTTTCAGGGTGTTATGAAGATTTAATAGTAAGATGCTTAGTGCCATGTTTGGTATGGTAGGTGGACTATGTTCATGAAGAGTTAGACTTCATTATGACAGCTGAGGATGCCCAAGACCAGGGAGATGTCAGTAGATTTTAAGGGTGTTTACTTCTGTTGCAGGCTGTTAGTTTGAGTGGCTATGAAACAAACATCAAATAGAAATGCTTAGTGGACCTTGTGCATGGCACAGATGCCAGCAATGGAGATTGACATTGAGGGGATGCAAATTAGGGCATAACAATAGGTTTCTCCTTGTCATTGACTCTCCCTTTTGAGACACTTTGTGCTTGATCTGGTTTTGAATATTTGCTGTTTGTTTTTTTTTCTTACAGGGGCATATCTCTGTTGCATTTTGTCATGCTGGTAGCTGAGGGTTCCTGCAAGGTATAGCAGGGAAGGTGGGGTTCAATGGGGAGTTAATATCAGGAAGGTAAAAAAGGAGGAAAATGATTTGAAGCTGAAGGTTGTAGGAACTACACAGCACTGCTTGCTATGATTGAACTATGGACTGGTGTGATGTCTGGATTAGTTCCTAATAAAATGGTTTGAAAGAAAGAAATAAAAAGGTTTATCTAGCAGTACAAGTCCTTCAAAAATTAAATAGGCTTCCAGGTTTTTGTATCCAAGTAACTCCAAAGTCCTTTATTTGACATCATTTTTAAGTCTGATTTTTCTGCTATTTTTTATATCCACCAGGCTTTTGTTGCTCTCTCAAAGAACTATTTCCATTAATATTTCAAAATGGGAAAATCTGTTCTAAGTGGCAAACGATGAGGTTAACATCTGGACAGCGTGCCCATTTTTGAGATGGAGATGCATTTGAGAAGTGTAAGGGAGCTGTTTAAACAGAGCTGGCGGAGAATATGATGAGAATGTCCATTTGTTTTTGCTGGTTGTTTGTTTGATTGTGTTAGTTTGCTTTTTTCAGTCCCTGGGTGGAACAAATAGTTAAGAGCTCTACTACTTTCTAAAAGGTGAGTAGCTTGAACCCACCCATGGGTGTTTTGGAAGAAAAACCTAGAGATATGTTTCTGAAATATCACATACTTGAAAACCCATTGGGGTGCAGCTGTATTCGGCCACCCATGGGTCGTCATGGGTCAATGGAACTAGTTTGATTTAGTTTAATTGGTGCTTTCATCCACCTGGGGTTCTAAGAATAATATATGCAGATATTGGAGTGGGAATCAGTTACGTAGTCCTATAACATCTTCTTTCATTATGTCCAGATGGGTTCCTATTTCTCTTAATAAATTTTCCGTTGGGTTTACTGACCAACTGCCCAGTGTTAGTATTTCCACTCTAATGGGCAGGTCTGATTCTTATTTTTCTTGGGTAAGAGAACAAGGAAGTAAGAACATTTGATGGGTAGGACAGTACCCAGGAAACGTCCATGCAATTTCCTACTGACTAGGGAGCACAGCGAGGACCAGAAGCACACCCCAGCCTATGGGTCACCTCAGGTGTAAATGCAGCAAAGCATATTGGATCCTATTTGGTAAAACTGATGGCAGGTGATGGCAGATGGGTGAAAGGGATCACATTGAAGGGGAGATAAAGGCAATTTACTGACATGCCTCCAGAACACATGGTTTGATGCAGTAAAGATATGATGAAGAAAACACGTCATTATTCCAAAAGACTGTGTCAAATACCAATAATGCATCCCAACGGAAAATGCTTTGGAAAACATCCCCTGTCACATGATGGCAAAATTAGTATCCCTACAATTGGCTCTGGGGTCCTGATTGAAAGTTCACATGTCACATTCAATAGTGACAGTCGGTCAGGCCAGCATCCTGTACAAGAAGACACCTGCTCTGACAACACTGCCCCTGAAAGCCATCTACTTTTTTTAATCCTTTTCTTCCATTTCAGGCATTCTCAGACCATGCTTATAAGAATAGTTTTTAAATCATATATTTCAGCTGCATCTTAGGCAATTCCAAATAAAAACAGCACTGAGCATCATGGTGATTATTATCTATAATTACTCCTCATGGTATGTTGGCTCATGCATTTTAATGGCACTCTCTCTGTGATGGTGATTGCCAACCTTGCTGGAATTCATGGGGATAACTGCTTATCCAAATAGAAATAATGTAGTCTGAAGTGATTTCACAGTCAGCCTGAAACTCCCCTGCCTCACTTCACCTTATCACTTCTGTGAAATACAGATGATTTGGGGAAAGAGGGAGAGGTGTTGGATAACCTACTTCCCAGGTTCTGATGCTTACAAGGTGATTCCTGATATGCATCTTTCTGGCAGGGGGCTGGGTGGGTGCAAAATACTGCCTGGGCAGTCAGATAAATTTACTGCCAGCAGCTGGAAGCTTGTTCATTCTGTGAGCCAAGATGAGTTTGCCTGGGCCAGGTGGGAGTGGGGTGGGAGTGGACCAGCAACCAGGAGAGGGGTCCTCTCTCCCACCCTTTCTCTCTCCATTGTTAGCTGAAAATAGGTGGGAAAGAAATCAAACATAATTTTAAACAGCATTAGAGATGAGAATGTGACTTTACAAAAGGGGTACATAGCATGATTTATATTAATTATACTTATATGTATAGCAGATTGTCTTTATGAACCCTATAATCTAAAAAGCATTGATTATTTGAAAAAATCTGGGGAATGCAGATATTGGTAACGTTAGGAAGCCTGGACAGTCAAACTTTGGGAGGGGAAAGGAAATGCCTTCTCACATATGTCCTTAAGAAGATGTTTCAATGTGCGGCTTGCCCCCAAAAGCATTGCCTGAGAGGAGATTTGAGTGAGAGGTGATTCCATCCAACAAGACCAAAGTAACAGGGAGACTGAGACAGGACAAGAGAAAAAGACAAGGTACCCTACCCACTGCCACTGGGTCAACCCCAACCCATAGCAACCCTACTCTGATGGAGTAGAACTGTTCCTTTGGGTTTCTGAAGCTGTAAATCTTTAGGCGAGCTCAAAGCCTCATCCTCTTCAGTGGATCAACTAGTAGACTTGAACTACTGACCTTGAGATTAGCAGCCCATAGTATGCTACCATGGCTCCTTAAAACAAGCAAAAAAAAGTTTTTTTAATAAAAAATATCAATTCCATCACATCAGTTCCAACTCATAAGAACTCTGTAAGACAGAGTACTGCCCTATACTTTCCAATACTGTGAGTCTTTACGGGACTATAAAGCCTCATGTATCTCCAGCTAAGCGACGGTACTTTTGAACTGCTGACCTTGTAAGTTTGAAAGAGGCAAAAAGCAATGAGCTGAACACATAATTCACAGAATGCTCTACACTCCTTGATCTTCTCTCATGCATTTCTAATTTGATGACATTTCAGTTTTAATATGCTCAGAAGCTCCCAATATCTGTATTTAGTCCATCCCCCCCAAAGTAAATATAAATTAGACATAGTTAAATAACGTGTTAAGATTTGCATCTAAAACATAAACACCATTTCTTTTTCTCTTTATGCCCCTTCCCAGTATTTTTTAGCACCTCCTTTGCTCAACTTCATGCCCTGTGTGCCATCACGCCTGCCCCTCCACCCACAGTGACCCGCACTGTGATCATGAGCTGCCTTCTCAAGCTCTAGCAGAAAGCGATTTCACATTCTTGTCTGTGTCAAGACCGGAAATACAATGACTGTCTAGGGGACGATCATTCTAGACTTTGTTCTGGAGTATGGCCTCAGGGGCTGAGGAGGACGTCAGTTCGAATCTCACGATGTACAAATCCTGGTCCTGACAGGCATTGTATCAGCCAGGTCACAGGTGGTATCGTGGTCAAGATACAATTAGTCCAAATTTGATTCACAGGATGACAATTGTCTGGCTAAAAAAAATACATAAAATCATTTTTTTAATCCAATTCCGTAAACATTGTTCCTATAAACTCAGGGATCTATTCCAGATGACACAATTATAAAAAATTTTTCTCGGAAGCAAGTAACTTTATGAATTGCCAATTTAATTATCTATTTTCTTTTAGAGATGCCTTGGTCACACATGGGGCTGTTAACCACAAGGTGAGCAGTTTGACACCATCAGCTGCTCTGAGAGAAAGAAAAGGCTTTCTCTTACGAAGAGTTACCATCTTTGAAACCCACAGGGGCAGTTATACCTTGTCCTATTGTGTCACAATCAGTCAGGTTCAATTCAATGGCAGTGAGAGAGGGGAAGAGAGAGGTATTTTTAAGACTATGGCAGCCAAATTCAGATGTATTCATTTGGAAAGATTTTGTTCAGGAAGGATTTAAAATCTCCAGATATCAAAGTAAGACATTCTTCCTTAAGCATTTGACCGTAGCTTTCCATTAGGTCAGTTTAGCATACGAGCATAAGTCCTAAAGCACTGAGATCCAGGTAATAAGGGCATAGGTTTATTGCAAATCAAACATGTCTCTGCTGGCAATGAATGGCTGCTGTGGTAGTTACATAATTTCATATCACTTGATAAATAAGTATCGGGGTGGAGTTTAACCTGTCAGTCAGGTCACAGCCTGGTGACACCACCTTTTGGGCATGACTTTCTCAGGGTTCTGGGAACTTCCTCTCTTTCTCCCTGGAGGTGGGCTACAACCTCTCTCTGCCTTTGTGTTCCTGTGGACACGTCATGTGGAGTCACACTGAGACCCTAGCAAGTCCTGCGGCAGAGACCTACAGAGACAGCCCTAGGATGCTTTCACTGCCATTGGATCCACAAGACTCTTCTCTATCGACCCGTGACCTTTTTTTTTTTTTTCCAACCTGTGATCTTCCTGCCCTCGGCATCATTGCATATGCTGCATGAATTGGAAGAGAAATTTATTTACTAGTATCAGACGTATGGGCTAATATCAGATGTGTGGAGTTGATCCACACTGGGCTGGGATGTTTTCTCAATATACAACTGCCCTTTGATATAAAGCTCTTTTTATACAGATATGGCAGTCCCTGGATTTGTTTCTCTAGTCAACCCAGACTAACACAGCTGCTGATGAGTTCCTGCTGATGAGACTTGTTTTAGTCTCATTAGGGTTTTTTTTAAGGGCTAAGCGTGGCTTCTGTTGAGCCAAATTAAATTGAAAGATTAGCTCAGTAGGTGATGGCAGCTCTTTGAAAGATTTCAAATGTGTAATTTTCATAGATTGTACTGAAGGACAATCACAAATTCCTATTAGGAAGAAGTTTTAAGATAGTTAAAAATGCATTGGTGAGAAAATAAGTCAGGAAAGATGCTGTGTCAGTCTGGGTAGACTAGAGAAATGAATCCATGGACACGCATATGTGTATAAGAAAGAGATTTATATACAAGAGCAATTGAACATTGAGAAAACATCCCAGCCCAGTCCAGATCAAGTCCATAAGTCCGATATTAGCCCATATGTCTGATATCAATCTATAAAGTCCTCTTCAGACTCACAAAACGCATGCAATGATGCCGAATGTAGAAGATCACAGGCCAGTGGGTAGAAAGTCTTTGAATCCAGTGTCATTGGAAACATCTCAGCACTGGCAGGGGTCTCTGCATCAGGGTGGGTCCATGTGTCTTGTCAGCTGCGCTGTCTCCCAGGGAGTGTCAGAGAGAGAAGTGTTTCCCACCTCCAAGGAGGAAGTACCAGATTTCCTAGAATTCTCAGGAGAAGGCCATGCCCACACAAAGGTCTCATTGGCTATCTCTAGATTGAGAGACTAGCTTCCACCCCTACTTACTTAATTCTCAAATTGACACCAGCTTAGGTGACTACCACAGATGCATTGAAGATTTTTTTCCTTCTGAACAATGCACTCATTTCTCAAGGGTAGGAAGGGCGGTATTATGTGAATTTCATTAGAAAACCTTACGTATCCATCTTACTTGACCCTTCAGACTTCAGTTTGTTCCCCAAAGCCAAACATTGAAAAGGAACATGATTTGAGTACTACGAACAACAAAATTGCCATTTTGATATGGTGTAAACTAAAGAGCCCAGAATGCTGAAGGGTGTGGACCTGGAGAATATGGCAAGATACAATAACTCGACATTCTGATAGTTCTGTTTAACAAATCCTCCTGAGCTTTCACAGGCACACTTTGTTATTTACCACCAATTTTCTTCATGTTTTCTCCTATAGAAAATATAGAACAATAAAAATGTGTTGTTCATACACATCAGTATTCTAGCACTGAATCTACAGGAGAGATGGCTCAGGGGTCCTATTCCTTCGTACTGGTGACAGTAAAGCTCCTATCGCCTATCAGGGCAGTCCTGCATCAAACACCCCCTTACTCTGGCCATCCAAAACGAATTAAGTGCTTTATGCAAGTTTATCAAAAACATGGCATTTGTCTGGCATAAATGATCTCTCAATCGATCCTTTCCTCACTGCCACTGTCATTCTTTTTCTCCAGCATTGGACACAAATATTATTACTACACTGCCAGAGACAATGCTTCTACTGCTCCTTGGTTTTCTTCCCACTTCCTTGGAGAGGAAGTTTAATCAGGGGCGGTTCTAGGCTTTTTTGAAGCCTGACGTTTATCAAATGTGGGTCCACCTGCACCTTCCAGTAGACCTTCCAGACCCTCTCAGGTGGAGGACTGCAGAGGTATGCACCTGTGTGGTAATGGTGGGCCACTCCGACTTGGTAACTGGATCTCACAAGAAGAAAGCTTCAAAAAGGCGAAACACAACTTTCTGAGACAGAATATTGAACCCTATGATTAACCCATGCCTGAAATAATAACAAGGACCAATAGTTATTGACTCTTACCATCAATAGGGCACTGTGCTAAGTGATGCACATGTTTACCTTCTTTATTCCTCAAGATCATATTAGAAGGTAAACACTTGCATCATTCTCATTTTCCAGATGAAGGAACTGAGGTTTGGGGAGATTTGGAAGCCTCGGGAACAGAGAAGATTCAGACTTTGAGCTCAGGCAAGGAGACATCAAGGCTTGTATACCTAGTCAGGAGGGTGCATTGTCTCCTGGGATGCAGAACTCCTCCAGATGACCTTGACCCACATAATTCTTCCTATTTTTTACAGGTAAGGACAAATACCCTTCAACCTATGTAGCTGAAATATAGGTGGTTCCTGACTTTCAAGATATTCATATTATAATTACCAATGCCCAAAGGCTGATAAAGCTTATATTTATAAAAGTACAGATAATAAAAGATAACAATAATGAAAACATTCCAAAAAATTAAATGAGGTGTCTGACATCAATCAGAACCACCTTATGATTGAAATATCAGAATGGAAATCCATCATAAGTCAGAAACTACCTGTACTGAATGGGAAGGAAGAATATGATCACTCAGAGAAAATGAAATGCTTGAGGAAAATTTAGGAGTGCAATCAAGTACATGTCACAAGTAAATATTTGGAGAGCTAACAAGCATGCTCAAAGCCCTGTTAGACAAAATAACACCATTCATGCATTCAACATGCAATGACACATCCTGTGGGCCAGACATGACATTCTAGGTGCTAGAAATCCCCCATTGGAGCTCACAATTTAGTAGAAGAAAGAAAGTCAAAAACTAAATGACAGATTGTGTAGGTCAATATCTGTTCTTGATATGATATGATATGATATGATTGATGTATGACGAGTTTTAACTGTGGCTCTCATCTTGATTTGGTCCTCTTCTCGACAGCTGGATAGAGAGTATTCATCTTAATTTTTGTTCCTGGAATCTTTTATGACTGAATTACTTTATGACACATGTTAGAGGACTAAAGGCATGACAGCTGTTGTTCTATAAGGCGTCCTAACACTTTGTGTCCCCTGCCAACCTACCTTTTACACCTAATACTAGAGTCCCCTATGCCAGTCAATGGAATGTTCAGAGACAGAGGCTACAGACCTGAGCTGAAATTCTAAGGGACTCTGTGTTCTTTCCTTTAGGCCTGCCATCTCCCAGGGGATCTGCCTTATTGATGAAGTCAGAAAGGAGCATGCCTTATGTGTTCCCTAAGCATCTTTCTACCAGCCCCCATAGAACACTGCCTTTGTTTGTCAGCTGGGTTCCCCCTCCCTCATCCCGGTAAGGGATTGAGAAACGGAAGGAATGGCTCCCTAGCTTAATAATACTGACCAGTCCCCTCTAGTCATTAGGATTGTGTGTGTATTAGGTTTTTCCATGCTCTAAAAAATATCTGAAAATCCTAGTTGCGAAAGCTTGAAAAACAAAATTCTCTGCTTGGGAGAGAGAGGGTACTAAGCCCCCTTATTTTTGATGGCATGTTCGGAAACATGAAATAGAAACCTGAGCAGAAGAAGAAGAGAAAACGGAGTCCCAAACCCAGTATTTAAGAATGTAAGAGGCTAAAGCAGTGGTTCTCAACCTTCCTTTCATACAGTTCCTTCAGTTGTGGTGACCACCCCACCCC
>NW_022111373.1:94352503-94361751 GCF_000313985.2 Echinops telfairi
CTGGTCTACAGGCACAGAATCTAAGGCAATAGGAGGAAAAAGAAGTAATCAAGAACAAAGTTAATAAGCAGGAAGAATCACCTGGATGTATTTGGCTTTGAAGAGAGGGATGGACAGCTGGCTGGAGGGAGAGGTAAAGATGATAAAGGAGTGAGTGAATCCATGTGAGATGGAACGTGTTTCAGGCCCTGAAGTGTTGAATGCTGTGCTTTCAGTCATATAACACTGTGCCCAGATATGAGAAAGAATATACCTCCATCCAGCAGCCACATTGGGTGCTGTGGCAGTTACATAATCTCCTGTCAACTTGTGAAGAGGTGGAGTCTAGCCTGTCACTCAGGTTGCAGCTTGATGACCTCATTTGGAGGCATGATGGAGATAATTAGCTGACTAGAACCAGACACTCTCTCCTCTCCCTGCAAGACATTCCTGCTGACAAGACACCTGGAGCTGCACTGATAGAGCCAGAGCCCTGGAGGTGCAGGTGCCACGTGGAGATCTGCACCAGCTCTGAGATTCTTCCACCACCACTGGATCTACAAGACTTCCCACCCACTGGCCTGTGATCTTCCTGCATTTGGCATTGCATGGCTGAAGAGGAATTTATAGATTGGTATTGGAAAATATCAGACATATGGACTTGATCTGGAACAGGCTGGGATGTTTTCTTAATATACAATGACTCTTTATATAAAGCTCTTTCTTATACACTTATGTCACCCTGGATTTGTTTCTCTAGTCAACCCGAACTAATACAGGGGCTGACATAAGACCTGCTTGTTCGTTCCAGAAACCAAGGGGCAATCTGAGAAGAGTAGCGGAGGCTTGCCCTCCCCAGATTTATATCACCCTTTGCAGACTCAAGTAGACTTTCCTTCCACTGTGCACAGCTGACTATATGGGCCACCGACACCTGTTCTAGAACCACCGCTCTCTACTTATACTGCATTGCATCAGACTTCTCTGGGAAACTCCCAGAATCCCTGGTTCTGCTCACCAATTCTGATTCAGAACTATGATGAGGTTCCCCAAATCTACATTTTTAACAAATGACTCAAATGATTCTGACAAGCTTCAAACTCCCTCATCACACTTTGAGGGATATCTTTCTGGAGAGGGTTAAAATCATTGCTAAAATCATTGACCAGACCGCAGTGGAACAAAACTGTTTATTGTTTCTACTTTATATCGCCTTCTTTGTCTTGGTACCTTCATATATGAATTTATCTGACATCCTGCGATGAGTCAGTTTGCAAACTTGAGTGCCTCACCACTAAGAATAGATTCTGGTTGCTCTGGCTGTGGGCCATCAGTCAGGCCAAGCTCAAAGGTCTCTCCACAGGTCTTGATTATCCCCTAGTCCCTGAGAAACAAGCCTCTTTCCTTTATCTCTGCTTTCAGCCCTTGGTAGCCATGTTATTACAAACTCAATTTATAATTTCACTCTCAAAACCGGACCTACAGACCTAGTTAGAGCAAAAGCCGGCCATAGAAGAAGGTGAGAAGGATGCTTTCAATTCTCACTTTCTTGTTTCCAATTGATTATGATTTTGTGAAGAATTAAGCAGTAGAGGTGAAATCATCTGAGTTTTTTGACCCAGAGGTTAATTGTGTTGCAAATTTGAAAGAAAAAGAATTAATAACCTACCGCACTTTTTTCCTTTTGTAAAAGAGGAGGGCAGGTCTGTTGGCTAAAATAAAGTGGATTGATTTACAACCACTCATCCCTCTCAGCAATGCACCACCACCAGTGTGCTTTAGCAGGCTGGGCTGCCCTAACAGGCAAGTGTGATAATGAGGTTCTCATACCTTTTGCTTTTTAGTTTGCTTTATTTCCCTTTCCAGAGGATGCTAGTGCTTCTGAAAGAAGGTTCGATAAAGAACCTGTGCTCATTGATATTCTCTCCACGTAGAGTTGCACCCAAGTTTGAGGGGAAATTAATTTATTTCTTTATGCAGTAGACATTAATTAGCATATTATGTTCAAAGGAAGAACTCTTTAATCATACCTTGAAGCATAAATAGAATGACCCATGGAATGCCTGTTAAGATCTCTATGGAGGACATGTGGGCAAACAAAACAAAACAACATCTGCAGCTGCCCCTTCAGCAGCGTGAGGTGAAAGGTGCAAACTTCCTACAAAGTAAAACATTTGGAGAGTAATTGACTGCTGAACAACACAGGTTGGAAGTGCACTGGCTCACCTGTATGTGGAGTTGGGGATTTTTTTTTCTTTCTGTTGCTAGTACCAGTGAGCTCAAGTGTTGAGCACATCCGCTTCGCCAGAGCTGAAGTGCTCTCCCACAGAGATGATTAGCATTGATGAGTGTCAGCGTCTGAAGCGGATGCTTGCCACCCTTGAGCTCACCACAAGAGCAACAGGAAAAGCAACACCCACCCCCCCACCCCACCCCCACACACAAAAACCCAACTGTGCAAAAGTGGGCCCAGGCAGTTAAAACGCAGGTTGTTTAAGGGCCAACTATAAAGCTTTCCTATATAATGCGTGGGAGGGAGTTCCCTAAAATTTCAATTGTGGTAGAGATGGGGGTGGTGGTACACTTCAAGGCCCCCAAAGCACAGCCTCTCTTCAGACCAAAACATTTAATTTTTTGTATTCTATTCTAACCTAGTAACCTGACATCCTCTGACAGTGCTAAAGATGAATAAAGAGTTCTCCCCAAGCTTTCGGAAGTTCGCATCTATCTGCATGGGCCACATCACCACTCCTCACGGTAACATCTGCCCCAGGTTGTGCCCTTTGTGGTGATGAGTTGATTCTGACTCCTTGAGACATGCCCCCCTCGACCAGGCAGAGTAGAACTTCCCCATCGGGCTCTCCTGTCTATAACCTTTTTTTTTTCTTGTTAAATAATTGTTTAATACACACCTACTATGTGACATATACTCTGTCAAGAAAAAGGAATACAAAAATGAAAAGTATTTTCCATATCCTCATTGACTAATACAATAGAGACTATATTAATGTTGAAGACATTATAAATGAACACATAAAAATAATATGATAACTCTAATTAGGAATCACATACTTGTACCTGCACACACATCTGCAAACTCACATTCATAATCACGCACAAGGAATCGGACTCTTCAGGAGTAAGCATACAGCCGAAACACCAACATTTATAAATCTCTAAAGGAACCTGGCATTTAGCTTTTCAGTTTCACTTAAAGTTACTTCTACCACTTAGCCTCTCTCTCTGACTCCGTTGTGCTTTTCCAACCTGGCCTAAAATTTTAAACTAACTGAATGATTACAGAATATAGTATGGGAAAATATCAGGCATTTTAAAAGCTACAGATTCTCTTTGGGATTGGATAAATATGGATGCTCTTTACTTAAGCATAGCCACTTACACCTGAGAACAATAATCTAAAATAAGATACAACTGAATAAGTCTTCTGGACCAGACTTTGCTGCCACTGCGGGACAACTGGGAGGACTGTCAGTAAAAGGATGACCAGCAAGCCTCTTTCACAAGGCGCTGCTGTGTGGGCTTGAATGCAAAGCTTTTGGTCAGCAGCTGAAGGATTAGCTAGTGCTCCATCAAGGCTACTTAAGTTCATCATACTCCTTATTGGATAACTTAATTATCTTATATATTTATTTCAGTCTTTTAAAAATTTTATTGGGGGCTCTTACAGCTCCTATCATAATCTGTACATACATCCATTGTGTCAAGTACATCTGTACATATGTTGCCATCAGCATTTTCAAAACATTTTCTTTCCACTTGAGCCCTTGGTATCAGCTCCTCATTTTTTTCCCCTCCTCTACCCTCCCTCCCTCTCTCCCTCCCTCATGAACCCTTGATAATTTTTTTTTCATGTCTTACACTGACTGCTGTTTCCCTTCACCCACTTTTCTGTTGTCCATCCCCCTGGGAGGGGGTTATATGTCGATCATTGTGATGGGTTCCCCCTTACCCACTCCCTTCCCTTACCCTCCTACTATTGCTACACTCATTATTGGTCCTGAGGGGTTATCTGTCTTGGATTCCCTGGGTACCAGTGTACATGCTCTGGTCTTTCCAGATTTGTAAGGTAGAATCGGGGTCATGATGGTGGGTGGGTCGGGGGAAGCATTAAAGAACTATAGGAAAGTCCTGTGTTTATTTTATAACCAAAAGTCACACAATCAAGTAGACTCCAACTCATAGCCACCCTAGAGGGCAGGGTAGAACTGCCCCAGTGGGTTTCTGAGAATGTGAACCCTGATGGGAGTAGAAAGCCTGGCCCACTTTCTTCCTTGTGCTGATTCTGTTAAGAGATCAGACAGCAGGAAGCATGACAGGTCAGGATATTTACTCCCTTGTACTCTTCCCCACTGAGCCTTTCAAGGGCTGTGGCTGGGTGTTTTAAAAGGCCCAGGCTCCAGTCTAATGGCCTTCTCCCAAGGCTCCAGCTTTCTCCTGCTCCCAGGAATGCCCCCTCCTCTTTCTTTTGTTCTACACTACATGTTCTCTGGGTCCGTGTTAACCCCTTACAGATGCTCTCAATCCTGCACTCACCTTTGTAAAATTATTCAAGTTTTCTGAATTACCTGTTTGTTTTTTGACAAAATTTATCTGATATGTTGACCCATCTCAATTCTTTCCCCTTTAATATTTTTTCTGTACATATATTTACTTTGTACTTTATACATTTGCAGGGATATCATTGCTGATGTCAGATTTAACTTGGCTGAAAGGAGAGAATACCAGAAATATGTTTATTTGTGTTTTATTGACTACACTAGAATTCTACTGTGTAGTTCTTAAAACTTTGGATAGCTATTGAGAAGAATGGGAATTCCAGGACACTTGGTGTAGTGGCTATGTATTGGGCTGTGAATCCTCATGGCTGGCATTTTGAAAGCACCAGCACTGTTTCATTAAGGATAGCTATGTGTGGGACATGACTCCATGGCACCTAACAACGACAACCAGACTTGTGCATGGTGCTTTCCATTGCTGCTGTCAGCAATTGTCTTCAAGGCAGTTATGACTCAGGGCCACCTTCTACGTCCAACAGAATGAAACACTGTCCATTCCGGTGCCATCCTCATGAGGGTTGGACTGTGCGGGCTCACCGTTGTAGCCACTGTGTTCAGTCCATCTCTTTGGTGGTAACCCTCTCTTTTGCCAACCCTCTACTTTACCAGGCATCGCTGCCTTTTCCAAGGATCGGCCTCTCTTGATAACGTGTTAATAGTCCATGACACAGAGTTTAGGAATTCCCAATTCTACAGAGAAGCCTCTCTTTTTTTCTCCAAGATTCCTTTGTTCTTCTGGGCATCCTCAATATATTCAATATTCTTCCCCGTGACCAGAAGGCACAGGCACCAATTCTTTTTTTATATGCATATCAGGCAAGTGAAAATACTCTGGTTTGGGTCAGATTTACCTTAATTCTCAAAGCCACATCTTTTCTCCATAACACTTTAAAGATAGCGTGTGCAGACGATTTCCCTAGTACAATATTTCATTTGATTTGATTGACAGTTCCCTGAACGTTGATTGTAAACCCAACTCATATGAAAGCCTTGACAACTTCAATATTCTCATCGATCAGAATAAAGAAGGACTTTGTCCTCTTGCGCTCTGGTTGCTAGGAGTCAGAACTGACTCAATGGTGCCAAACAGCAACATCATGCTTTCTGTTTAGTCCCGTTATAATAAGTTTGGGGTTTGTTATACTGAGGTGCAAGCATACTGGAGGCTGTCGTCTTAGATCTTCATCAGGAGTGCTTTCAGCCCTCTTTATTTTCAGCATTCAAGGTGGTGCTACTTGCGTAACCCGGGTTGTTAGTGAGCTTTCCTCCATTCCGATGCTGAGCTCTTCATACATGAAGAGCTTCTCGCATTATTTCCTCAGCATACAGATTGAATGAGTATTGTGCAAAGATACAGCCCCAGGTCACATATTTCCTGATTTTTACATCACTCAGTAGTTGCTGGTTCTGTTCCAACCACTGCATTTTGGTACAGGTACAGGCTCCGCAGAAGCACAATGAAGTGTTCTGGAATTCTCATCCTTCTTGATGTTATCCATAGTTTGTTATGGTCCACACAGTTAAATATAATACTTTACTAAAAAAGGAAAAAAGAAAACCACTCACTGCCTTCACATTGATGCCAACTCATAGTGACCCTGTAGGGCAGGATAGAAGTGCCCCTATGATTTTCAGAGACTGCAACTCTTTACGGGAGTAGAAAGCCCCATCTTTCTCTCTCAGAGCAGGTGGTGGTTTCAAACTGCTGATTTTGTAGTTAGCAGCTCAATGCGTAACCACTACTCCACAGGGGCTTCTGTGTGATGCCTGATAGATATTGTACAGGTGCTTTTCTTTCTTTATTTTTTTTAATCATTTTATTAGGGGCGCATACAACTCTTATCACAATCCATCCATACATCAATTGTGTGAAGCACATTTGTACATTCATTGCCCTCATATACAGGTGCTTTTCAAAGACGACACCTGCTTAAAGGCAGAGACCTTGCCTTTCATTGCTGTGTACTCATAAATGCTTGAATAATGTGATTGGTATCAGTTGATGCTAACACTTGTTACATATTCTATCTACCTGGTACAGGTGCCATAACCACAATGTTCAGAAATGGTAAATTTAGTGCCAGGAGAGCAAAATAAGAAGGGAAGAAAAAATATTCATAATTTCATAATTCTGAAAATAAGTAACTACTACTTAGGGAACCTGTGGGCAGCACAGATAGTCAAGCACTCAGCTACTAACCAAAAGGTTGGCATTTCAAATCCACCTAACAGCACCTTAGAAGAAAGGCCTGGTAATCAACTTCCAAAGGATCACAGCCATCGCAAACTACAGAGCACAGTTCTACTCTGACACACAGGGCATCGCCATGAGTACAGATTGCCTTGACAGTAACTAGTTTTAAGTATTGTTTCTATATGGGGCATCTTGTGATTTTCCCTTAAATCTTACTTAACCAATTAATATGGAGAATTATTAAGTGATTCATTTGATCTTAGGTTTAGGCTATCTTTTTATAATGCAAAAATAACTGGTCAATTCAGTATAACTTTAAACAAATGAACAGCAAATAACAGGTGGCTTGGTGATATAGGCACTGTATCTTAGATCAGAAGTTGTCAGCAATATCCTGAAAGCAGTATATCCCAGTATTTTTAATAACAACTCTGTGTGAACCCATGATTTATAATTGTTCCCCCCTCCCCAATGTCAGGGAATCATTTTTGGGGGGGAGAGGAATCATTTTTATTATCATTTAATAAACAAGCTGTGGAGGGTTGCCTTCCCTATGCAGGTGATGCCTTTATGTAAATGAACAGATGGCGCAAAACACCAGAAAACATTCCAATAACACAGCTGGGTTGGGCACATTCAAATTTATCAATGAATGGGGGGAGGAATCCAGATGTCCGGAAAATGTTCCATCTTGTTAATGTATACTATGTGTATTTCAGAACCATATCAGGACATTCAAATTAAAGTTATTTTGATAAATGTTTGTCTTCATTAACACTGGTTATTTATCCCAAAAATTCCATTTCAGGTTCCAGAGAGTGTAGAGCTAGACAAGTGAGGTCAATATTGTTAAAATGCGGGGGTCCCAGGGAAATTATAATGCACCAGGCACTTTGGTAGGATCTTTGTAAATACCTTTTTCTTTAGTCATTACACAAGACAACAAAGTAATCATTATTATTATCATAATTCCCTTTTTAAGTATGGAAAAATCAAAGTACAAATGTGACCAAAGTCACATTTCATAAGATTTGAACTGACTTCCTGATTTCTCAATCTAAGTCACAAAACCACTATACTATCATCTTAGGAGAATTTAGATTCAAGAAGTCTAGAATGTTCTGGTGGCAGAGTAATTAAGCAATCGACTGAAAGTTTGACAGAAGCTACCAGTCTCTCCACTATAGAAAGATGTGGCAAGAGCCTTGCTGCCTCCCTTTGTCCCAGGCCTGAGTCTTCTTCTTGCTGCTAAGCCCCCTTGTCCATGAGACGCTCAGCCTTGCAGAGTTCTGAAACCCACAAACAAACCCACTGCCGTTGGGTCCACCATCCCAACTCACAGCCACTGTCCAGGACCAAGGAGAGCTGCCCCATGGTTCCCCTGGGCTGAGAATCTCTACTGAAGCAGGCAACTTCATCTTTCCTCCCAGTGAGTTAGAACCGCTGACCTTTTGTCATTGGTTTTGTTGTTGTTGTTGTTGTTGTTGTTTTGTTTTGCTCTGTCTTGTTTTTGTGCATATCATTATCTCTGCAGGTCTATCTAGATGAGATAGGTAGGATACACAATTTGGAGGAGAAAACAAGGGCATCAATGTTTGGGGGGGGGGGCACAGGAGAGGGAGAGGCAGGGGAAAGGAAGTGGGTGTTAACAAACCCAGGGTAAAGGGAACACCAAGTGATCAAAAATTGATGGCGAGGAGGGTGTAATAGGCTTGGTAGGTCTTGATCAAGGGCAATGTAACCGAGAGGAATTATTGAAACCCAAATGAAGGCTGAGCATGGTAGTGGGATAAGAGGAAAGTAAAAGGAAATAGAGGAAAGAACTAGGAGGCAAAGGGTATTTATAGAGGTACAAATACAGGCATGTACAAAGGAAAGTATATTTATATATGATGATGGGGAAGTAGATCTAAGTGCATATATTTGTAAGTTTAGTATTAAGGTAACAGATGGACATTGGTACTCAAGTACTCCCTAAATGCAAGAACACTTTGTTCTATTAAATTTGCATTCATGATGCTCACCTTGCTGACTTAAGCGCTACAGACAAAGCGAGTGCATAAGCAAATGTGGTGAAGAAAGCTGATGGTGCCTGGCTATCAAAAGATATAGTGTCTGGGGTAATAAAGGCTTGAAGATAGACAAGCAACCATCTAGCTGAGAAGCAACAAAGCCCACATGGAAGAAGCACACCAGCTTGTGTGATCACGAGGTGTCGATGGGATCAAGGATCAGGCATCAAAGAACAAAAAAAATCATTATCGTTATGGATGAAGGGGAGTTCGGAGTAGAGAACCAAATCCCATCTGTAGGCAACTGGACATCCCCTTACAGAAGGGTTATGGAGAGGAGATGAGCCAGTCAGGGTGCAGTGTAGCAACAATGAAACATACAATTTTCCTCTACTTCTTTAATGCTTCCTCCACCCCACTATCATGATCCCAATTCTACCTTACAAATCAGGCTAGACCAGAGGATGTACACTGGTACAGATAAGA
>NW_022111373.1:94361856-94372271 GCF_000313985.2 Echinops telfairi
TGCAAATGATGATGGGAACATATGCACATATGTGCTTGACACAATGATTGTATGTATGGATTGTGATAACAGCTGTATGAGCCCCCAATAAAATGCCAAGGGTTCGTGAGGGAAGGAGTGTGGGGGAGGGAAGGGAAAAAATGAGGAGCTGATACCAAGGGCTCAAGTAGAAAGAAAATGTTCTGCGAATGATGATGGCAACAAATATAAAAATTTGCTTGACACAATGGATGGATATATGGATTGTGACAAGAGTTGTATGATCCCCCCAATATAATGATTTTTAAAAGAAAAAAAGAAAGAAAGATGTGGCAATTTACTGCTCTAAAGATTAAGCCTTGGAAATCCCACGGAGGCAGTTCTACTCTGCTTTTGTGTGTGTCTGTGGATATAACAATTATTAGTTTTATTAACTTTTTTGCCGAGAAAATGTTATTATTCTTTTAATTATTATTTTAATTTAAACATATTTATTTATTTTCTACTATGTTTTATAGGTTGAAAGGGACTTGATGGCCATGAGTTTGGTTTGGGATTTAAGTCTAGATGGTGCGATGGGTCATCTCTCAACGGATAATCAAAAGTGAGTGCATAGATAAAAAGATCTAGTGACCTAGTTCTCTAACGATTTCAGCCTAGGAAACCCTAAGGAATGGTTTAGTTGTACTCTATCCTATATAGAATTGCAATGTGTCTGAATTGAGTTGACAGCACACAATAGCAGTAAGTCTAGAATAGGCCGAATGCCAAGCCAGTAACAATGTGCTTAGGCAGGGGGGGAAAAAAAGATTGGTAAATAAATGGAAATGTAAAAATGATAGCAAAGAGAGGCTCCTGAGAGGCCAAAAACTCAAAGCCAAAGCTCATGCATGGCATTGAAAAAGATTTGCATGTTCACATGCAGCCACTTCCCTCTTAACTTAGTCAGCAATAACACTGTACCTGATCACTTGATGTGGCGGTTAGATTTCATGTCAACTTGAACTTGTGTGAAAATGTAGGGGTGGAGTCCAATTTATCAATCAGGTCCCTGCCGAGAGATGCCTCTCTGGGAGTGTGGCCTTTTTATAAGGGAGTCAGTGAGAACTTTCCTCTCTGATCTTTCCTCTTCCTCCTCCTTGGGACTTTGTATCTCACTGTGGGCTGCCGACCTGGAGAGCGGTTGGCACGATGCCATGTTCCCATTGAACTTGGATCCATGAAACTCTGTACCCACTGGCCTGTCATCACCCTACTTCCCTCTTCACCTCTTTCAGCCATTTGCCTGCAGCAGCATGAATCTGGAGAGGGCTCAGCTAGCAGAGGACTCGTGCTGGGGCATTCTCTTGGTATGTATACATATATACAAGGACAGTCACTGGCTGTTTCTCTAGACAACACAGCCGAGTGCACTTGGCTTATAAGAAAACACTACATTTTAAGATACAAATTGCAATGTGAGGTGAAGGCACCTAGATCCATGTAGGAGAGTAGCTCGACTTTAAAGGAAAAAAACAGGAAAGAAGTAAGCAAAATTTAAAATCCTGGAAATATCATGCTGAGGTGACTAAATAGGAGAGTTATCCATAAGGAATTCATGGAATTACTCTTAAGGTAAGTAAACATATAACAAACATATTGGGCATTTTTCCCTTAAAATACATGTTGAAAATATTGGTCATTTAAAGCTTTGATTATATGGACTTTCTCTCAGACAAAATCATCCTTCTCTGCGTCAAAGATGGCATTGCAGTGTACAGAAGATTTAAGAGCATCACTCTTTGGATACGAGACTTGCAAGCTCTACACGAACCAGAGGATCAAGATCGGTACACAGCTAGATGGAAAACCAGGTCCTGATTTGTCTATTTTTCTCCATTGATTATTGACTACTTTTTGATTTCTCTGCTCCCCACAAGAAATTAGAAGAGTCATACAGCCCAGTTCCTTTAAAGGCAGTGGAAAGAGCTGTATGACGTAGAGGGGAAAAAATGAACGTTTTTGAGTCTTAGTTTCCTCCTCTTTAAAAGCTATTAATAACAACATTTTGAGGTTGTTATAAACTCAAGAATAAACTCTGAACAGTGTTTGGGCCAGAGCAACTGCTCAAAAGCAGCAGTCATGAAGGAACATGCCATAGTGGTTTATGGAAAAGGCTTCAAAGCCAGAAGGTTTGTACTGAGATTTTTTTTTTTTTGTAACTACAGTCACTTGTTAACTATTTGACCTTGAAAAAGTTGTTCTCCTTCATTGTGCTCCCATTTCCTCACCTGTAAACTGGAATTAAGAATAGCGACCATCTCAAAAGGAGTTGGTGCAAATTCTAGCACTTGATAAAGCATGTACAACTCTGCAGACATATTAGGAATCACTGAATCTCAGTTTTATTTTGATTTTGAGTTCTCCTCCATTCATTTTAAAGATCAGGTGACTGCTGACCAGAGAGGTTGTCCTTTGTTTCAAGGTCACAGAGTGGGGGTGGGACTCCTGTATCCTACCCCAATGCACCTTCCTTTCTATTCCACTCTCTCCTAAATTCTCCCAACGTTCACTCTTCTATTGCACTCTATGTAACTGCTTCTCCTTACCCACACATGTCCATTTGTGCCTACTGACCTGCAGGCAAAGTGGTCCTTGAAAGTAGGGTGATAGTGAATTCTAAAAGTAAAGATATAATGAATTTTATTAAGGAAAAGCTTTTGTTGCTCCTTCTAAGTGAGACACAGCAATGTATTCATATGGGTATCTACTTTCGGCTGCATCCTCAAAAGTAAGATATGTCTGTACCTTTTTCTTTAAAGAAGGTTCCCAGACTATACACACTTCAGGCCCCAGTGCTCAGAATGTATCCCTGCTCAAATGGAGGGCAAAAGGAAAGGAAAGCTAGGGTTTGCTGAACAATCACTAGGCTATATATGCTCTTTATGAAATTACGGTGGAAAAATTAAGTCTCTCTTCACTCTTTGATGAATCAATATACACCGCTCATCTTCCGATTCAATTATTTTTTTGTAAAATATTGAAGTTGTTCAAGATTTCATTTTACTTGGATTCATAATCAATGCTCTTGGGACCAGCAGTCAAGAAATCAAATGCTGTATTAAGAAAATCTGCTTCAAGAGACTCCTTGAAGAAGGAGACTCTCCTTAAGAAGGGACAGGAAACAGAGAGAGGACATGGTTCATTATGGGGCTGCAAGGGATGAGCCGCGAGAAAATGCGTGAATTGTTGAATGTAAAACTGATATGCTCTACAAACCTTCAACTAATTCACAATAGAAAGAAAAAAGATACCCACTAAAAGTGTTAAAAGGCAAGGTATTTGAGGACTAAGGTTCATCTAACCCAAGCTATCAGGTTGCCATAGCCTCCTCCACATGTAAAAGCTAGACAATAAATAAGGAAAACCAAGGAAGAATTGATGCATTTGAATTATTGTGTTGGGGGAGAACATTGAATATACATACGGACTTCTAACAGAGCAAAAGAATCTGTCACGGAAGAAATACCTCCAGAGTGCTCTTTAGAATTGAGCATAGCGAGATTAGTTTCACTAACTTGGGACGGATTATCTTGAGGGACCAATCTCAGGATAAGGCTATCGTGCTTGTAGAGTAACAACAAATTGGAAGCCCCTCAATAGGGTGGATTGACTTAGGTTCTGAAACAATGGTCTCTCAAACGCAGCAATGATTGTGATGCTGCAGCAGGACCAGGCAACATTTTGCTCTGAGATTGCTGTGAGCCAGCACCAACTCATCAGCACCTGACAACAACACTTCTCCCTAAGACTGGCCCCTTCGTACCCTGCAGGTCTGTGCTCAGTGATCATCTTGTATTAACTCTACTTGACCATCTAACGTAGGTTTCCCACTTGGGTTGTTGCTTTTGATTAATCAGAGTACGCTGTTTCCCCAAAGGGTTTTCACAAACTAAATATTTGTGTGTTTGTTTCTAATTTTAAATTCCTTCAGAGTGTTAGACACACGGTAGAAACTTCAGTGTTGATTAGTGAATGAATGAATAAATGAATGAATGAAAGGAAAACTCAGGGTGGACTTCCAGCTGGAGTGGTAAAAGCAAGATGGGTCAAAGTCAGGGTGGGTGTCATGGTCCTGGAGGTGGCAAAAAGGATGACAAGGACAAGAAAAAGAAATATTAGCCCCCTGTACCAACCAGAGTGGGGGAAAAGAAGAAGAAAACAAAGGGACCAGATGCTGCCAGCAAACTGCCCCTGGTGACCCCTCAGACACAGTGCCGGCTGAAGTGGTTGAAAGTAGAGCGGATCAAAGACTACCTGCTCATGGAGGAAGAGTTCATTAGGAACCAGAAGCAGATGAAGCCTCTAGAAGAAAAGCAAGAGGAGGAGAGGTCAAAGGTGGATCACCTGATGAGATCGACGCCATCGGGACAAAGAGATACGACTCCAATTCGGGCGGCGCGAGAGCGATCCAGCGGACGATGCTGGAGCTCCTGAACCAGCTGGACAGGTTTGATTCTAGGGGCGACGTGAAAAAGCTCATGGCCACCAACCGGATAGAAACTTTAGACCCAGCCCTTATCAGGCCAGGCCGCATTGACCGGAAGATCGAGTTCCCCTGCCCGATGAGAAGACCAAGAAGCGCATCTTTCAGATTCACACAAGCCGGATGACGCTGGCCGAGGATGTCACCTTGGACGACCTGATCACGGCTAAAGACGACCTCTCTGGTGCCGACATCAAGGCTATCTGCACCGAAGCAGACCTCGTGGCTCTGCGGGAGCTGAGGATGAAGGTCACAAATGAAGACTTCAAGAAGTCCAAGGAAAACGTGCTCTATAAGAAACAAGAAGGCACCCCTGAGGGGCTCTAGCTCTGAGGGAGTCCCCCACACAGGGCGTTGAAGACGTGGTGGGGAGTTTTCCCAGCCCCTTGAAGAATGGGGCGGAGATGGGCTGACCAGTGGGTCCATGTTCCATTGCTTCGTTAGTGAAACATTCTCCCTCCTTTGTGTGTGTGTGTGTGTGTGTGTGTGTGTGTGTGTGTGTGTGTGTGTCAGATAGGAGATTCGGTGGGCTGGGCAGTCCTGTCCCCAATAAAATTACTCTTTCCAGAAAAAAGAAAAACTCTCTTTTCATTTGTCACTTCTCACCTTATATGTAGATTCCCCCAAGATGCCTTCTTTGAGTTTCATTATCTACCAGGGTGCTCCTCGGAATGGGAGCTTTATCCCAGCAGATGGAATTTTCTCTTCACTTGTTCATTTCACCATCAAGGATGATTTATTTCCTTGTGGCAGGTACTGTTCATCCTTCCATAGTATATATGGTGCAGTGTCTGGGGCATCATTGAGACCTAACAAGAATTTGATTTACATCCCATTAAGTGCAAAGTCTAAAGGTCAGTACACAATTTTCAGAGAAGAAGAAAGTGAACATTCTTCGTTTTGTGCCAATTATTGCTCTATGTATACTTACTATAGCCAATACTTAGGAGCTAAGGGATAGGTTTCATTTTCCCCAGTTTCACAAATAAGTAAACGGAGGCTCCAAGAAGTCAGGGCTCTGGGTCACACAGGGAGTGCGAGCAAAGTCACCTGTCCCAGGATTCCCAGACTGCCCGTCCTGTTCTGGTGTAGCTGGGTCACACGCCGTCTCTTGGTCAGTTATACCTAACGGTCCATGTGGGGGTCCTTGCTTCCATGATAATGTGTGCCTGCCTTCCCACTTGGCTGGTCAACTCTATTAGAAACGAGGAGCAAAGAAAGCCTTACGGTTCTTCACATCTTGTCAATGACGAGAAGCCGGATTAAATCACAGGGGGGCTCAAGTGATGCTACTTTAGGCTGTCTGACAGAGTGAATATTTTCAAGCATCTTGACATTTCGCATACAGTATCAGCTTCCTCTCAAGAGTGAAACGAAACCTTCTTTCTCCATCTCTCAGGAAAAGCAGATGCTAAGCTAGAAGAAATGTGATGGGGAAAAGAGCATACATCTGACAGCACCAGGAATGGCCTTGGCAGCTGTCACTGGCTTCGTTGGTTCTCTTTAAGGCAGAAAACTCTATTTCCTTACAAACAGTTTCTTATCGATGAGAGGATTTTGACATTATCCTGAAATCAATGGCTAGGTTATAGGCTAAGTGAGGCCCCAAATTCATAGGGTACAGGACGTAATGCTTCCTGGGTAATTCCATCTTATTCAAAGTCTTCCCTACATGCGCTCTCCTTCCTAGGCAGGCTCCCCAACGGGCCCTCCAGAATGTGTGTGAAGAAGTTTGTTGAAAGGGTTCCAGCCCCTCCTACTCGGCATATATTTCTGTTTTAAACAGAAGACAGAAAATGTGCAAAGCACTCCTGCTGGTAGAAGTAGAGGAAGTTCCAACTGATCCCTTTCTGTAACTATGCATGCTTTTGGGAACAGGCAGAGAAGAAATACTGAAAGATTTTGAGTGATCGTGCAGGGGGTTAAAAGTAGTTGCACAGGATTAAGATATGCAGGATTTAATATTGGATCTCTTAAAGATTTCAGACAAATCAACTGGTGTTTCAGTACCTCCTTTCTGCCTCCTTCACGCCACGCATGGGAGTTATGAACGCCGTGTGCAGGTTGGACTCCTGTTTCTTACAGAAGCCAGAGTGACCTTGAGCAATCTTCTTCTCTTTGTGAGGCTCTGTCTCTTCATCTAGAAAATGAGGCTAATAATATCACCTCCCCTCATTGATTTGTTGCAAAAAATAAATTTAGAAAATGCACATACGCATAAAGTGCTTACCACACATCTGATATACCATAAGGGCTCGATAAACGTTACTATTATTAGTAGTGTCCTCAAGTGAGGGGGGTTGAGCCAGACAATCTATGAGCTCATTTGCACCAACATCCCAAACCCTTCGACCCAGAAATGTACCCAGCCTGTGGTGAAAATGGCTGACATCGCAAACATCTCTCAGAAAGGCAGCCATGGCAGAAGCTGCTGCTCCTTGGGTTCTGGGAGACTACCTTCTCCTCAAGAAGCAGGGCCCCGGGGTTTGCTTGCCCATTTCTTCACTAGCATCTGGTCAAGACACTGCCTAAGTATCTGACTATTTCATAAGACTCAAAAGTCCTTTTCTGTTGTATGCAGGCCAGGAGGAACACCTTTGGCAAGTCGATAATGACTTCTTCCTGGAGCCAGTTGTAGTTGAGGAGAGTGCACAGGCTCACAAGTGGAGATCTTGGTAGGTCACAGTCCCCTTGTCTACCTTGGCTCGGTGCCCTTACATCATGCACAACCTGCCCACCCATGTGGAGCAGTGCTGGCCTCAGACTACTTTGAAGATGAGTTTCCTATAACCTCAGTAGAGTCGGAGCACAGGAATGAAGAAGGAAAGGAGGAAGCAAGGGCAGAGATGGAGGAAGAAAACAATACAGAATGGTAAGAGGATTTGGTGGGGGGAGGGGAAATGACATAATTTACATTCAATTGAATGAAATGTACTTTATCACTGTAATTGATAAATGCCTGCTCTAATCCTTAAGAGCAATTTCTCTTACCCTGCTCCCTGCCCATTTTAAACCTATATTCTCGAGTAAAGCATGGTTTTTGCAAGTTAAAACTTCCATTAGTTAAACAATGCGTTTTTTTAAACTGATAGAGACCCAATTGAAGATGGAGATCTTTGTTACATCCTGAAACCAGGGGAATTGCCCTTTACTCAGGGAACCCAGACTGTTGGAATTATTGCTCTACAAAGTCTAATTTTAATCATTTTTAGAAACCCTTTCTTTCTAACTCACTGCCATCAGTCAATTCCAACTCATAGTAACCCTAGAAGACAGAGCAGAACTGCCTTTATGAGTTTCTGAGACTAAACCTCTTTATGGGAGGAACAAGCCACATCTTTCTCCCTCAGAGTGCCTGGGGGTTTCGAACAGCTGACCTTGCAGTTAGCACCCCAACAAATGACTACTACACCACTGGGATTCCTAACCCTTTCTTTCCTTGGCAAAATTCTGCCATAAGTTGTGATGTTCTTTTACTTGTCGTCTAGACAGTGAAAAATAAATACATGAAGGATACTAACATCAAGAACTACAGTTCAAACCCACCAGGTGCTTCTAAGGAGAAAGATGAGGCTGTGTGCTCTGTTAAAGATTTGCAACTTTTAAAACCCAAAGGAGCAATTCCATTCTGTCTTGTAGGATTGGTGTGAAATGGAAATGAGTGATACTAACCTATTTTTAATTTTTCTACATGGGAAATTTTAGTGATAAGTTTCTGATAATGTCCTTTCTCGTGGTGAACTTCTTTTGCAACCTAGAAGTCAAATATCATAGCTGCCAACTGTGAAATTGTTTTTCTATAATTAAAATGAAAAGCAATGCTGAATGTATCTCCATGTAGTCATCATAGTATTAAATAGCCAAGATAATAAGATAGGGACCAAATATTTGGTATCTCTCAAATTGTGAAAATGTTTAATTTGAGAATAATGAAAATGGCAACAAAATGTAAGTATAATAAATATGCTAACATACAGAAAGATCAAGGGATCTGTAAATTTACTTAAGGGAGACGAAGTTTTTAACTAGTTACAAATGGATGGTGATGTTTCTGTAAAGAAGTTCATTTCAAGGCAGTAATAGACTTCACAGAGAGAAGCTGTAACATGTCCAGGAAGAGATATCAATGTCTCTAAAACCTGTGAAAAATGCTTTAATTCAGCATTCTCAACCTGTGGGTCGCGACCCCTTTGGCAGTCGAAGGACCCTATCACAGGGGTCACCCGATTCATAACAGCGGCAAAATTACAGTTATGAAGTAGCAACAAAAATCATTTTATGGCTGGGGGGTCACCACTACATAAGGAGCTGTATTAAAGGGTCGTGGCATTAGGAAGATTGAGAACCACTGCTTTAATTGAATGTGCACTAGTGAAAATCCAGCAAGCATTTTTTTCTGAATGAGAAAATCTCTAAGTAACACATGCGAAATGCAATCCATCCAATGACACAAGACAGTCTTGTCACCCAGGATCTTCCCCATGGACCATTTAGTAATGCTACTTGAAACCCAGCCTCCAGCTTGATGTTTCTGTGATTCCATTGACAACAAGATTGGGATCATTATGAGTCAGAATTGACCTAGAAGCAGAGGGTTTAGTTTTGATTACAGCACAGCACATATTCAAAAAGCTCACTCTGTGTAGGAGAAATCAGATAGCTCCATGTAGCAGAAGACCTGGGTTTTAAGCTTTGCTCTGGCAAAGCTGTATGGTAAAATCAAGTGACTTAAACCATTTGTATTGTACTTTCCTAACCTGGAAACAGTACTATTTGTCAACAGGTTATGATTAACAGAGTGCTCGGAATCATATCAATATTTGCAGCCCATCCTTATACAAGTAACAATACATTGGACCAACCTAGGATGTCATCACTAGGCATACAGTACTATACATCTCATCTTGTACCCCAGAAGCACATCTATATAAAGATTTCCCCTAGGTGCCTAAGGGAGAAGAAATAAAATAGCGTTGCTTTGTTTTTTCATTAATAGTTTTTTTTTCCATTTCTTTTGTTTTGTATGATTTTCTGTATATGAAATCTGGGATAAGTGAGTGTATAGAGACAGTAACTGGGTGAATGAAGCTAGAAGCATGAGATATATGGAACTAACAACAATGAGTACGAGAAAGTAGGAAATGTTCTGAAATTGAACATGATGATAATTGCACAACTCTTCTTAATAGGACTGAACCATTAAATTATTTTATATGTAAATTATATTCCAATAAAACAATTAGCATGATAATGGCCAACTGTGTACTGTATGGACTGAGAAGAGAGCAGGATGCTGGGTTTCTGAATTGCTGATTTCTGAGGATACCCAAAGAACAGGAGATAAGAACTCCTCAAATAAAAAAAGAAAGGTGCTAGTCTATACAGGATTGTCAAGAGACAGAGTTTCAAAAAAACGTGTGGGTTCTGGAAGGTTAAGGAAATTTGAAAATAACGATGAGCCAAGGCTTTAGCGTGACTTTATGGAAATGAAAAGCATGAAGAGTTGTTAGAGCGAGGCATCTCAAGGATCTGAGTTACATTTTGGTTGGTTCAGAGAAGAGCAACTTTCATGCTGAAATTGACTTAGTGGTAACTTTACACCTCAAGAAAGGCGATCGAATCTATTCTTCTCCAAATATTTTGAAGGGGAGTTGGGATAATTGTGAAAAAGAAATTAAGTTCTTTGAAATATAGACACTCTATTAAGATAGGTGATTTTATATCTCCACAAAGAATTTCTGTCAAAAACCTGGAAATTACTATGGATCATAATATTGAGTTAATAAATGACCTTGGTGTTTATTTTTCAATCATTTTATTAGGGGCTCATACAACTCTTATCACAATCCATATACACATCAATTGTATACTGTAAAGCGCATTTGTACATTCATTGCCCTCATCATTCTCA
>NW_022111373.1:94373356-94383548 GCF_000313985.2 Echinops telfairi
ACCAGGATTTCAGCACTTCATCTTTGTTACATTCCCCTTGATCCTGCCCTACCAGGTCTCCCACACCCACCTCCCCACCAATTTGGATCACTTGTTGTTCCCTTGTCCCTGGATTTGTTAACACCTCTTCCCTTCCCCCCACCCTCTCCCATGACCTTGGTGTTTTATCTATATGAACACAAAAGTCATTTTTAAACATTTCTAAGTAAGAGAAACCAGGAGATGTCAGCCAGAGGAATAACTGTCAGAGTTAAGAGGTGTATGGCTATCACGTGATTTTCAATTCACCAATGTTCTTGAAAATACACACAACATGAATATGAAAGTTACCTCCATATGAAAGTTGGTTTTCTGAAGCCCAAGAGGATGTAAGAATGAGTCCAGACTGAAATTGAAACAACAGGCATGTTCTTTCTGTTGCCACTCAAAGAGGTACGTGAGTGATATGACATTCCTGAGCTAAAGTGTATTAAACAGACAGACCTTTCTGACAAAATGGCCACAGATAATAGGATAGCAGCAAAGACATTCAGCCTTGGACCTGTCTTTCCAAGTTCTTACACGAGTTCTGATTAGACATAGAAACAGTAGAGGTAGAATAAATGAAATTTAAACAACCAATTTTTGGTAAACTATCTAAAAGTATATCTGTCTATGCCTCTATCTGTCCCCACAGGGTTCCAAGACTCTTGTAAGCATTGGGTTAGTGTTGAGCTGCTGAATACAAGGTTGGTGGTTTAAAGCCACCGGCTGGAAGAAAGATGAGGCTACCTACCACTTGTAAGTATGTATTGCCTCAGTGGCTCTGAGATGGCATCGACTTGATGGCCATGCATTTTCTGCAAAATACTCCATTTTACTTCTAAGAGCTTTAAGATATTAAGAGCCATCATATATATATATATATATGTGTGTGTGTGTATATATATGTGTGTGTGTATATATATATACACACACACACACATTTTAACACGGGGCATTAAAAAGTTTCCATGCCATTCTTTGGGATTTATTTTCCCTTCAACTTTCTATATTCAAGGGGTAAAGTTTATCATCAGTCCTACATATCAACCTTGTCACCAGCACTGGATTATAGTAGCTATCAGAATTGTCTCAGAACTGTGTAGAAAACACTTTTTAGGAAATGACTGTTCGGCCAGAAGGGTGTAGGATGCCTGGTGGGTTTCATAAAGGGCAAGGTAACCAAGAGGAATTACCGAAACCCAAATGAAGGCAGAACATGATAGTGGGACAAGAAGAAAGTCAAAGGAAATAGAGGAAAGAACATTTATAGAGCAAAGGACATTTATAGAGGTCTAAATACAGATATGTACATATGTAAATATATTTATATATAACAAGAGGGAACTATATCTATGTACATATGTTTATATGTTAAGTATTAAGTTAGCAGATGGCATTGGGTCTTGACTCAAGTACTCCCTCAACAAAAGAACACTTTGTTCTAATAATCCAGCATTCTGTGATGTTCATCTTCCCTGACAGGATGGCTGAAGACAAATGGGTGCACAAGAAAATATGGTGAAGAAAGCTGATGGTGCCCAGTTAGGAAATGGCTGTTCATAGCCAAAGTTCATTTGAATGGCAAAGGTATTGGTAGATAGGAATCAATGAGCCTAAGCAAACTGTAGAAACTGATCTATACTTCACTTGAAGGTCATATATCTATATATTTGACTATGGTCTTTAGAAGTAATGCCTTTGGACATGCCATCAGGAAGGAACAATCGATCCTTAGAGATGGCATCCTGGTTGGTAAAATAGAGGGTCAACAAAAATGAAGGAAGCCATCAGTGAGATGGATTGACACAGTGGCTGCAACATAGGGCTCACAGAGCTATGATTTAAGACTAGCCTAGAATCAGGCAGTCTTTCATTGTTATAAGGTCACCATGAGTATGAGTCAGAGACAGCACCTAATATTAACCCTCTTGGTGTACACAGCTTTTTGATTACCTCATGTCTTATATTATTTGACACTTGATACTCACATACATTTTCCTTCTGTTTATTGCTAGCTGGTCTCCTAAATTAGTGAAGGAATCTCTGATTTTCAGCCTCCTAGAGCTGGGAAGGCAGAAAGCTAAACATAGGACCTCAAAACTTATCAAGAGATTTTCCCTCATTGGAAGACACAATTCCAAGTAAGTAATTTGTTTTGTTTTCTCTCTTTGTATTTGTGTGTTTGTGAGCATAGTCCTCAGAGGTGAGGACACAAAGCCTGTGAAGTGTAAACAGACCATGTTCAAAGCTGTATCAGAGGCTTTCTGAAGGGACTGATGGTGAGCTTTCCCTGCCTTTGGCGCTTTAACATCTGTGTTAAAACGCCGACGGCAAGCTGCTTCCTGCGAACTAAATGGCCAGCTCTCTTGGCCTATTTTATAGACTAACAGAGATGCATAGAAGAATCCATGGGCTTGCTTAAGGTCAAATAGGTCACAAGAGACAGACTTCTCCTTGAGTGTCAAGACAAAGGGATGAAGTTTTTCTCCTGAAAATGCATAAGGAATGTCATTTCCTATCAGCCAGCATATATTAAAGGTGTATAACCCACAGACTTTGAAAGAGAATGTTGTGCAGCAAAGAACTTGGAAATAAAGGTGTGTGGACCCCATGGGGACAGAAGAAGCAGCAAGTTTTTGGTTTTGTTTTTTTCCCCCTTACACACTTGCATGTTCAACATCCCAGACTGAAGAACACTGAGCGTTCAAAGTCACTTACCCAAATCTGAAGCTTGATTCTCTTTTCATTTTTGAACACAGTCTTTACTTTGAAATCAATCCCGACTGTGCTGACGAATGCAGACGTAAAGGAGTCATCTGCGTAACGGAAGAGGAAAGACGTTTTCCCCACGCTACTGTTGCCGATGATGAGCAATTTGAACATGTAGTCAAAGTTCTGATCAGAGGAGTCTTTCTGGCCATACCTGGTGTCTTGAGCAGAGGCCATCTATGGGACAAACAAAAGAGGCGTGGATCAGTCTCCCACATTTGATATGAAGCTAGCAGCACACTCATTATTGGCTTTGCCAGAAACAGATGTCAGAGCACTCAGGAGGCAAGCTGAGTGTGCGTCCCAGCCTTCCTCTGATGCTGGTCTCCATGGCAATCATTCCCTGCTGGAAGGGCGAACAGCACATCTTACAGCTCTTTCCAGCTGTGTTGGTGTTTGTCTCTGCTCAGCGTTCAGCGCCAATCAAAGACACCAAAGGAGACATCCATCAGAGTAACATGAAACACAAAGAGATGAAGAACGGGTAGGAGCCGGTGGGCCCTGGAACTTTGTAATCTCGGGGAAGGAGGCACCAAAGTGACTGCGCAGCAGGGTATTTCTTCCTGAATTATTTGAATTATTAGAGTCTGTCTTATTTCCTAGGGAAGACTACCCAGGGTGCATTTCCATTTCATCTCCTCACATCACCTCCAAACAGCATCCAGATATAAATAGCAGTCTTCTCCAAATCCACAGCAGTGGTGATCGTAAACACATATGGTTCAAACAATTGACCAGGCCCTGATAATGCATTTAACTCTCATTACAACCTATAAGGTGGTACACTTATTTAGTCATCTAATTAAAGGAGGAAATCGAGGTGTGGAGCTATTAAGACATACCTTTTAAGTTCACATAGGTAACAATTAATGGAGGCAAGATTCAAATAAGTCAGTGTAATATTAGAGTCTATATTTTATCCTCCATACTCTCTTTCTGAAGATGGTAAGAAGATATGTATGAGGCTTTCAAAAAGATAGGAGTGCTTAAAAAATGTTGAAAATACAATGAAAAGATACTGATATTTTCCCATGAACTTTTTGAAGCCTCTCCTTGCCCCATGTAAGTGTACAAAAATATGTGTGCGAACTAAATTGTGAGGTATATCAATTAAGTATTCTTTCTGGGATTGTCTCAACCACTTATCAGCTTTGTGACCTTGAGATTGTGATTTTATATTGGCATAACTTGGGATCCTCTCTAACATAAATGGGAACACACACACACACACACATATATGAAACCTTAAACACTGTGAAAATAATAGATGATATATATAAAGTATATGGTATAGACCAGTGGTTCTCAACCTGTGGGTCATGACCCCTTTGGGGGTCAAATGGCCCTTTCTCAGGGGTCACCTGATTCCTAACTGTAGCAAAATTACAGTTATGAAGTAGCAACAAAAATCATCTTATGGTTGGGAGGGTCACCACAACATGAGGAACTGTATTAAAAGGTTGCTACCTTAGGAAGTTTGAGAACCACTGGTATAGGCTAAAGAATGAGTGTTTTTATTAATTCTCAATATTTGGGTTACTACTTCAATAACCATGAAAAATGATAAGTATAATTTGGCTCAATATAGAAGGGCTTTTTTAAAAAGAATGGTACATCTCATTGATTAATGCATCTATCTATCACTTTGTCTTATGTTCTGCATTCTTTGGGCATTGCTGCACTACCCAATATGGTAACCAGTAGTTATATAGGGGTATTTAAATTTGTATTAAAGTCATTAAAATTCAACATTCCAATCCACTTACCACATTTCAAAGGTATAATAGCAGTCACATGTGGCCGATGGTTACTATATTGGGCAGCAGAGATATACAACAGTGTTATAATTTTAGAAATTTCTATTAGACAGTGCTTAGTGAGGCAATCCTTTATTTTATTTCCCATAGAAGCTGATTAATAATTACACCTTTCTCTTGAGACAAAGAGGGAAAAGAGAAAAACACAGTAACTAGTGTTCAACCTCATCTAAGGCATCGGGCCCTCAAATCAGAAGTGTGTGAGTGTGCATGTGAGTATATGTATATGTGTACCTATATGCCTTGGTCTTCAGACAGTGAAATAACAAATATTTAATGCCACCAAGGGAATAAGAACAAAAAGAAATTCTAAATGCATTTTAAACACAAAGGGCAATAAAGGTAATAGCATTTCACTTTTTCCTTTTAAATGTAAAGTTAAACATTTCTCTTTTTACGTTCATAAAAGCACACCTATCCATTATTTGTAGCAACTTTCAATAAGTGTCTTTCAGTGAGAAAAACCTGAATCCATAAAGTAGGTAGGCATCCCCACCTTCCTTCGGTCTGAAGAGTCCCTGCACTAAGGCCAACCTCCCCATCACATGAGCAGCCAGATAAGAACAAAGCTGGAGTATAATTCATTTTGGTTATCAGTTTCAACAATGCTGTGCTAGTCCAATAATTTCTGGAGGTCCAGAAAAACAGGTAACTGCTCTCTTTGGCACTCCACTTGCTGCACACTTAGCCTTTTCACCAATGAAAATCTTCCCCTCGTGCAGTTACAAAATTCAACCAGGCTTGCAAATGGCCTTTGTTAGTAAGATCCTCCCATCATCTCCATCTTTTATGTGAAACAGTCCCAATTCTAGGTTCTGGATTAATTATGTTCAGCTAAGACAATTTCATAATGGGACTCTAAGAAGTTCCTCTTGCTGTCATCATGTTAGGTCCAACTCATTACAACAGAACAAAGCTCTTCCTGGTCCCGCACCTTCTTTACCAATGTTGATATGCTGGAGTCTGTTGTTACCTGCAACTGAAACACTGGAAGTATAGAGTCCAGTATCAGAGGTGCATGCAAGTCACCAAGTACAACGAATGGGTGGCTACATTACTTGGATCTGCACATTTAGCCAGCTTGATAACTACCAAATATTATGCCCATATCCCTAAGGTGGTATACCAGCTGAGTCCTGTGGATCCCCAAGGTGACTCAAAATGATGTGGTAAATATTGCTACAAGACCCAGGTTCTATTCCAAAATTAGATTGATTCTGAAAAAAATCCACAGCACTGCAATATGGAAATGTCGGCATGCCACTGTGGGGATTTGCATAGAGAAAACCATAGGTAGCAACATCTTCAATTTCAAGGACTAATATACCTTGCTGTGCTGGCAGCACAGAAGGTGATAGAAGTACAAAGGGAGTCTAGGATCAGGGAAGACAGGGATGGGGGATGTGTGCATTCAGTACAGTTCTCAGGGCAGGGTTTCTGAAGAAGTAATTAGAAAAGTAAACTAAGCTGCTTATTTTTTAAGATTGTCATTTCGTTTTACTATTTCCTGATTTATATCTCTAATACAATTCACAAAGAGCCAGGAAGATGTGTCCTGGGAATGTATGTGTGTGTTATAAAACCCTCAGAACACTGAAATAAATCTTCCTTCAGGAGATGGAGAAGCCAGCAGTCCTAATCTCGCTGAAAACAGAGATGAAAAGACGTGACACCACATGGATGTCAACGGGACTTGGAGACAGTCACTATGCAAATTTACAGACACCTCGAAATACTAAATCATGGATGCATTTTCAAAATGGGCACGCATAACCAACATTTGAAAATATGTATAGACATGAAGAAACCTCACAGAGGGCTAATTGAATTTCACAGAAGATATATATAAAATTTAAAATAACTCTTCAAATTGCATTAATCTCAATAAGGAAGGAGTTGTAGCGTTTGCAAAGTCTTTTCAGGGTAGACCCACTTTCCTCTCCCCCAACCCTGAAGATGGGATGACACCCAGGCACACAGAATTCTAGCCCAGTCTTTCACCCAAGTGACAGGAAGCTCATGGCACTGTGAAGAAGCTTATTTCATTGCTGAAAATCTCCAACTGTTCTACATGTCTTTCTTAGATTGGAGTTAAAATCCCACTGGTTGTAACATTTGCTTTACGCTCTTCTTTCTGAAGGTAGAGAGTCAGTTTTTCTAACACTTGCAGAACAGCAGGTATATAAAGAAACCAGGGGCGGATGCTTAAGAGTTTCCTTCTGCTGTTTGAATGATCCCCGTTGTTTAAACCTCTCCCCCACTTCCCACTGGATATGCCCTAACAACCTTATTCATCTTGCTAGGTTAAAAAGGACATTTGTCTTATCCAGGTCCCAGGTATGTATCTCTATTCATCACAATCTTACAGATATCTATCTAGCCCGGGCAAGGTACAACGAGACTATGGCATTTATTTAACATTAAAGTCTATTAAAATGGTCAGCTTTGTTTTGGTCATTAAAGTTTGTGCACCTAGGGAAGTGGAAGTCAGGGTAAATTCTCAAGAAAGAAAGCATCCTCTTTGAGATGGTTAGGGTAAGGAAGGAAGGGTCAGATGTATTATCAGTGTTGTAAGGTAACATCCAGTTGACGCTGACTCACATTAACCCTTTGTACCACAGAACAAAGCACTGCCCCATTTTGCACTATCCTCAAAATCATCCCTATGTGTCGTCTAGTTTTGCAGCCAGTGTCAATCCATCTCATTGAGGGTCTTCCTTTTTTTTCACTGCCTTCTACTTTATCAAGTGCAATGTCCTTTCTAGGGGATAGTTCTTCCAAAGTGCTTCTGGTGAAGTCTTGCTGTCTTTACTTCTAAGGACCACTCCAGCTGTACACCTTCAAATGCAAATGTGTTAGATCTTCTAGCGGTCTGTGATGCGTTCACTATTCTTTGTCAATCCCATAATCCAAATGCATCCATTCTTCCTCATATTCCCTATTCATTGGCCAGCTTTCACATACATAGGAAGAAATGGAAAACACTAAGGCTAAAGACAGGTACACCTTCGTTCTCAGAGCGAAATATATTAAATGGGAAAGATTGTCTCTTTAACAAATAGTACTAGCAAAACTAGATATATATTTCCAGAAGAATGAAACAGGAACCATACCTTACACAAAAACAAGCTCAAAATGGATCAAAGATATAAATATAAAACCTAGAACTATAAAGATCATCAGTTAAAAAATAGAAGAAAACTTAGGGGCCTTAATCCATGTCATAGACATACTATCAAAGTGAATGAAAACCACACAAACAACAGAAGACAAAAATTCCATACTCCGTGCATCAAAATATTTCACACACAAAAGTCACAAGATAGTCCACAGGCTGAGAAAAATCCTGGCAATGACATATTGAACAGGGATAAATCTCTAACATTGATAGCACACTTCAGCAGCTCAACAAGAAAAAGACAAATAATCCAACTGAAAGAATGGGCATAGGACACGAACAGACACTTAACCAAAGAAGACAATAGGTAGCCTTAACAAACATATGAAGAAATGCTCATGATCATTATCAATTTAAGAAATGTAAATCAAAACAAGAATGAAATATCACCTCACCCTAGCATTAATACCCAACTAAAACCCATTTCTCTCAAGTCTATTCCAACCCATCTAGTTTCCAAGGCTATGTACTTCTTTACCAAGACAGAGAGCCCTGCCTTTCCCCCCAGGAATCGATGGTGGTTTTATACCCGCTGACCTTGCAACGGACAGTGCCACAGGGGCAAAGTTTAGAAACAAACAAACAAGAAAGCAACATATACTGGTGGGGATGTGTATGAAGAGACTGGACTCCTCATGCACTGCTGGTAGGCGTGCAAAATGGTATACCAACCGTGGAAAGTGATATGACTTATCCTCAAAAAGTTAGAAATACCATACCCATGTTTACCACAGCACTGTTCACAATGCACACAAAAACCCCCAAAACTCAGAACAATCTAAATGCTCATCAGTGGAAGAATGACAAGTTCGCTTTGGTATATATTCACAATGGATTACTATGTACTAATCAGTAACACGGGCTCTATGAAATGCCTCATAATGTGGATGAACTTGGAAAACAGAGTGCGGAGTGAAATTGTTGTCCTTGTTAAGTGCCAGCGAGTGGGGTCCAACTCACAACTATACAGCTTCATGTAGAACAGAATGAGACACTGCCCCGCCCTGCACCATCCTCAGAATTGTTCCAATGGGTGAACCACTGCAGCAGCCACTGGTCAATTCTTCCTGTGGAGGGCCTTCCTTTTTTTTGCTGCCTCTCTACCAAATATAATGCGCTTCTCCAGGGACTGGTCTCTCCTGACAACACGTCCAAAGTACATGAGACAAAGTCTCACCATCCTTGCCTCCAAGGAGTATTCTGGCTGTACATCTTCCAGGACAGGTTTGTTTGTTCTTTAGTCTCTCCCCAGCACCATCATTGAAATGCATTGATTTTCCTTTTGTCTTCTTTATTCAATGCCTCATTCATGAGGCAAATGAAAATGCCAGGGCTGGGTTTAGGTATACCTTAGTCCTCAAAGAGACATCCTTGCTTTTCCATACTCTGGGAGCCCTAGTGACAGTGGTTATAAGTTGGACTGCTAACTGCAGTCAGCAGCTCAAAATCACCAGTCATCTCCACAGTAGAAAGGTGGGGCTTTCTCCTCCCTTAAATACTTAGAGTCCTGGAAACTCACAGGGGCAGTTTACCCTGTGTATAAGGTGCCTATTGACAGAATTGACTCAAAGGCAGTGAGTTTGGGTTTTAGTTTGGTTCCAAGTCCTCTTCTGAATCCAGCCTGAACCTCTGGAAGCTTCCTTATCAATGTACTGCTGCAACCATTGTTGAATGCTCTTCAGCAAAAATTTTACTTGCATGTAATATCAATGATACTATTCTATTAGTTGAACATTCTGTTGGGTAACCTTTCTTTGGAATGGGTACAAATATGGATCTTTTCCAGTCAGTTGACCAAGAAGATTTCTTCCAATTGTCCTGACATAGACGAGTGAGTACTTCCAGTGCTTCATCAGCTTGCTGAAACATTTCAACTGGTATTCCATCAATTCCTGGAGCCTTGAGTTTGGTTAATGCTTTCAGTGCAGCTTAAACTTCCTTCAGTACCATTGGTTTTTGCTCATTTGTTATCTCTTGAAATGCCAATTAGTTCTTTTTGGTACCAAAACAAAACAAAACACTTTAAAAATAATTCTTTTTAAAACAGATTACTAACTTCATGTGGAGGGGGGAGAAGCCCAGAATTAGCAGAGAACTCCTCAAGAAGAAGGGCAAAGTGGGAGGGCTTGCTCTACCTGACTTTAGCATGTACTATACAGCCATAGTAGTCAAAAGAGTGTGGTACTGGCATAATGACAGATATTCAGACCAATGGAAAAAAGCTGAATACCCAGAAATAAAAACATCAGCATACATGTAACTGATCTTTGATAGGGCCCAAAAAACATTAAATGGGAAGCAGATGCTAACTTCAATAAATGGTGCTGGAAAAAATGGATATCTACCTGCAGAAAAATGAAGCAAGACCCTTACCTCACTCCATGCACAAGAATAAACTCAAGGT
>NW_022111373.1:94387193-94398176 GCF_000313985.2 Echinops telfairi
GGGGGGGGTCCACCTATATTTTATCCTCTTTTGATGTTCCAAGAACAGGTTTTCACACAAAAACAATGGTTACCAAGGGGGATAGATGAAGAGAAAGTCATTAGCTAGAAGGTAAATGAATGTTACTGTGGTGAAGGGAAGGGAGGGAATAAGAGAGGCAAGGGAAGACATTCGGAGGTCTGCAAGTGTTAAAGGAAACAGAGGCAAATCATGCAACATACATAATCCTGCAATAGTGGGGATCTTCAAGTGGATGTTTGGATAGACATAGAGGTTGATTAGGTATGAAAAGAAGAGTAGGAAAATGCCCACAAATATATGGGCTTGACTAGGGATATTTGTATATGTGTTTTTATCCTTGTTACCAAAATATTCCTGAATATGGTGGGGCAAACTGGGCACAAAGTTATGAACACATCCAGACATAGCCAAATACCTGGAGAGGATGTGTCCCTATGCCTGGAGGATCAGGAATCTGGTCCATGGGGATACCAAGGTTAATTGACATAATATAGTTGATCAGGATAATTTCCTACATTATACTTTGGTGAGTAGTGAATGAAGTCTTAAAATTTTATGAGCAGTCATCTTGGGTACAACTATGATCTCCCTGTCCAGAAGAAAGAAGAGTGATGACAGTTGAATGACACATAGAAACAGTGAGTCTAATGGGACAATAAACTGCACAAACCAAAGTCTACACTACCCAGAGACCAGAACCAGTTGGTGCCCAATTACTACAGCCCTCTGCTCTGTGAAGGGTCACAATAAAAAGTCCTACACAGAGTGGAAGAAAAAAATGTGAACCAGAACCCAGAATCATAAGACACCAGGCAAGAAATCACATGGGAATTAGGAGGGCCCCTAAGATTTTGGCCCTTAGTTACTCTACAGGTCTGGAATTAAATTCACCCTCATGTTAAAATAGTCCACCATTTAGATAAAAAAGAACAGCATTTACTCAATGTCAGATGGTTAAGAAAGAAGGCAGAACAGAAACAAGAAAGATAAGGAGAATGTAGTGTAAGCCATGTGCCTTAAGGAGATTGAAATAGATTAGTTAAAATAAGATATGTTGAAATTGCTTAATGTAAAACTAAAGATCTGTCCTCTAAACCTTTACCTAATTCATAATAAAAGTTTTTATTTAATGCTTCCATCAGCCTCTGTCCATGTGTCTTCTGCATAGGGATGTCTTGCAGGGAGTGAGTCAGAGAGAGTCTCCCACCTCCAGGAAGGAATACAGGAGTTCCCAGAATCCTCAGGAGAAGGCCATGCCCACATAGAGGCCTCATTGGCTATGGCCTGATTGACAGGCTCCACCCCTTCACTCTGGGTCATCATCTTAACACTAGATTATATAACTACCACAGACCACCCCTTGCCAATTTGACACTTTTACATAACTCTTTAGCCATATATAATTTTCAAACAAACAATAAGAAAATCATATCTGTACCAAATAGGATAAAACTAAAATACATACAATGAAAAAGTGTGCCACCCTCATATAAACATAACAGTTTAAATGAGTGAACAAAAGAAAAATATCCTATGCCTAACAATTGCAGCTGAGTAACACCTACACCTTAAGCCTATGAATATATTCCCCCACCTATGAAAGTTTGTAAGCCAACCACTTTATGCCTTTATCCCAGCAATTTTGGGTATGCAATTACTATTCTGCCTACTTCTGCTCTGAGGAGACAATCAGGACAGGCTATCCATAAAGTCTGCAGCAATATGCACCAGTTCACTGGCTCAAATAACTTCCCTTGATCTGGTCAGGTTCTGGTCATCTCAATGTGGGCTGCCTCACTTAGCCTCACCAGGGTGCCCACTGATCATCCTGCCTTTAGACCATGGCCCCATCACAAATTCTCAACAACCCTAGCCCTCTTATGCTAGGTCATGAACTTCAGACCAATCAACTCGCTCTCTTCTTCTCCTCTAATTCCTGTAAACCGCAGGTGTCAGTGGTCAGGCAACCCATCCTCCTATTGCTGCTTTTCTTCCACGTCCACTCAACAAGTGGATCCAGGTGGTTACCTCGCAAGCCTTTAACACTCGGTCCTAGAGAGGAGTTTTCTTCATGATTCCAGATTTTTTACAGCTTCTGCTAGTTCAAAATTCAAATATCCAAAGAGTTCCTTTTTTTCCCCTCTTCAATCTATCAACAATGGCCCCTTAGGCAAGACTCTTCGAAATACAAACATCCTGAGTACTCCAAAGCACTGGGTGGGGCATATCTTTCAGAGCCTTCTCAGGGGTGTCCTAACCCATTTAAAGATTCAAATTTTAATGGCTCAAGGCAAGTGGACTTACAAGCTCTCTATTTTCATACTTCCCAATAACCAGTTCTTTAAGTCACTATATCAACAATAATAAGCAGAAGAAATCAGTATACTTAACTCAGTTCTTAAAACAGTCAAGTTCAATCCTTATTTAGCGTATCTAAATCCTTATTTAGGCTATTCTATTGATACAAAATATGGGATTAGGCCTCTGAGAGCATCAAGCCAGAGCCAGGTTTTCTGTCAACCAATTTGACCTTCTGCCAGTCATTGTCTCTAACCAGCATGGTCTCTGAAAAATTCAAGCAGGGATCTCTAACCCTGAGCTCAATATATACACTAAAAACCTTCATTTTTGCCATTTCACATATTCTTTCCAGAAAACAACCCAGTAAATTGCATGGACATGTCTGACTTCTGGCTAGACAAAGAAGAAAATCTACCATGAGGTAGAGGTCAAACAAACACCCACTCTCCCTCCGTCTTCATGTTTTGCTTCTCTAGTACCCAACTTCTGGCACCATAATGTGTTAGTCCTGGTATACTAGAGGAACAAATTCACAGAGAAACTCATACGTGTATAAGAAAGAGCTTTAGATACAAGAGCAGTTGAATATTGAGAAAACATCCAGCCCTGTCCAGATCAAGTCCATACGTCTAAGATTAGCCCATATGTCTGATACCAATCTATAAGTCCTCTTCAGACTCATGAAACACATGCAATGATGCCAAATTCAGAAAGATCACAGGCCAGTGGGTGGAAAGTCTTGTGGATCTAGTGTCATTGTAAGCATCTCAGCACTGGCAGGGGTCTCCACGTGGCTTCTCCGGCTCCAGAGGTCTGGCTCCATCAGCCTCTCTCCATGTGTCTTCTCCATAGGGATGTCTCGCAGGGAGTGAGGAGAGAGAGAGAGAGAGGGAGAGAGAGAGAAACTCCGGCCTCCAGGGAGGAATACAGGAGTTCCCAGAATCCTCAGAAGAAGGCCATGCCCACACAGAGGCCTCATTGGCTGTGGCCTGATTGACAGGCTAGCCTCTACCCCTTTACTCTGAATCCTCATATTGACACCATATTATGTAACTACCACAATGCCCATGCCAGTCCCTTTTTACTCACTACCATCTACAATATCAATATTATTGTTTCTATTTCATTTTTGACAACTTCCAGTTTTCCTAGATTCAGACTTTGTGCTTTCCACATTCCTGTCACTAACAGGCATTCATAGATGTTTCTCCTCATTTGCTGGTACCACAGCAGCAAACGAGGGTCCCAAAGGATTTATGCCACCCATGTCCTTAACGGCAAATCTTAACTTTGAGGAAGTAGCACTTCCCCAGCTGTGATTTAAGGGCCTTTCAACTTGAGAAGTTCATCTTCGGCACTGCATCAAGCAGTGTTCCATTGCTATTCATAAAGTTTTTCTAGCCATTTTTCTCCCAGAAGTAAATGGCCATATCCTTCTTCCTATTCTGTATTCATTTGTACAGAAGTTCCCCTAAAACCTAGCCACCATAGGTGACCATGCTGATATCTGTAATACTGGTGTTACAGCTTCCATAGCTTCCCGTATCATAATGCCATGCAAGCCACCATAGTACAATAAACTGATAGGCATGGGGTCATATGTATTCAAGTGTGACTTTACATAAAGTTATTTCAAATATCAATTTTCGTTAGTCGGGAAAAAGAAAACAAATATTACTGGTTGCCTCAAGTTTAAGGCTAAAATGTTTCAACCAAAAAAGAAAACAGTAAAGGTTAAGGTTGTCTGAAAGTTGTCATTTAGACTTGCAGCTTTTTGTCCTATGGGTGTTCTTGTGTTTATCCAGGTTGGGGCCAGCCAGTGTGTCTGTCAGGATGGACTGGGATTGGATTTGGGATGCTCTGCAATCATGGGGCAGAAAGGTCTTGTGTTTTTTTCTGTTTGCTCCGCAGGGTCCAGGTGAGAAGCAGTAAAGACACTGAAAGTGCATTGTTATGCTGAGAAGGTGCTGCCTAGGGACTTGGTAGAAGCCAAGCCTCTAAGAGACTTACATTTTTACCCTGGGTCCTGAGAAAAAACAAGGCAACATTCATCAATCTTTGGTGACACACTGGTTAATGTGTCTCAGCAGTGAATGTGGGACAGAAGGGCTCGAGGAAAGGATGACAAGACTTCCTCTTACATACTTTGGCCACTTTATTAGGAGAGCCCAGTCCCTGGAGAAGAACATCATGCTTGGTAATGTAGTAATGCAGCAAATAAGAGAAAAGCCCCTAACAAGCTTGATGACGCAGTGGGTACAAGGGGTCCAAACATAAAAACAATTGTGGGGATGGTGCAGGACTGGACAATGCTTATGGTGTTGCACATAGGGCCATTATGAGTCCTTATCAACCCAACAGCACCTAACAATAACATCTAGAGGTAAAATGCTCAGTAACCCTGTTCTAAAAATAAGAAAATTAAAGATCTTCAAGAGAAAGTTGAAGCGCAGTGGTTTTTCTTTTCTTTTTTTTTTTAAGTTTTAAGTTAAATTTTATTTTAAGTTTCCTTGAGCGCCTGTGTATTGAGCTCTGATTACGTGGACTAAATGTGTTTTTCAAGTGGTAGGGCCATGCAGGATCAGCTGGCTCACTCCACCAAATTAGCGAGTCTGGAACTCCAATTACAGAGCAGAACATTTGATGGGGTGCAGAAGCTGCCTCTCTGCTGCTAGAAAGCATGCGTTCCTTTGTGGAAGAGAGACACATGACTCGAACTTGATATATAATTTTAAATCCATGATAAGCATTTAAACTTATGCTTTGACATTTGTAGATGCACACACTATAAAGAAAAAAAAGAAGGCAAATACTGCTCCATGTTAAAAAAAAAAAATCCCTGTTAGTTCACAGACTACTGATCTCCCCACAGTCTGGCTACAGAAGAGTTTGCAGATGTGGGGAGCCTTCCCTGGGGTTGTGCAACTGGAGACAGGGGAGCCCTCAACCACAGAGGGGAAACTGACAGCAAGAGCTGCTCAGAAGGGGACAATGGAGACCGAGAGGGTACTCTAAACTCTGACAGCTACGATGATACAGGGCCCTGGTCCCCAAAGTCCCTACCTGTCTTCCCTGAACCTAAAGCCAGAGGATCCAGAGGGTCTGGGATGCTGGTAAGGATCCACGTACAGGTAATCTGGGCTTGTGAATCACAGAGCACAGAGAGGTCGATAAAAATACCATCTCACTTCTACTCCTGCAGGTTTGGATGTGCACACAGACACATTTGTGTGTGTGTGTGTGTGTGTGTGTGTTGGGGGGGGTATCTCTTAGTGTAATATGAATATAGGTAAAACACACAGTCTTTAGCCACACTGCCTGAGACAGAATCCCTGGTCTGCTATTTTGCACAGGAGTGTTGCTTTTTTTGTTGTTGCTAGGTCCCATTCCGTCAGCTCTGTCTATAGCCACCCTATGCACAACAAAGTGAAACACTGTCGCTTGGATCCATCCTCACCCTTGTTTTGACTGAACTCCTGGCTGCAGTCCCTGTGCCCATCCATCTTGTTGAGGGCCTTCCTCTTTTCCACTGTCCCTCACCTTTACCAAGCATCTCTTCTAGGGACTGGTCTCTCCTGACAACATGTCCAAAGCATATGAGACAAAGTCTCATCATCTTTGCCTCTAAGGAGCATTCCGGCTGTATTTCTTCCAAGACAAATTTGTTTGTTGTTGCTCGTTAATATCAAGTTGACTGTGGGTCACAGTCTCCCTGTGTGTACAGAATAGAACTGCTCTATACAGCTTTTGAAGGCTGTGATGTTTTAGAAGCCAATTGGGGGTCCTTTTCCCCATGGCACCACACCACCAGTCTTTCAATGAATGATCAGTGCACATAAACATATTCGCCACCTACAGACTCTTACTGCTCGTGTACCCTTGAGCAAAGTGTTATGCTTGTTTGTTGTTTCTTTTTTCTTTTAAACAGTTCCAAGCCAGAAGTTCCTCATCTGCTAATTAGGAATGATTGTAGTACCTTTCCTTGTAATGATGAAAGGAGGTTGGCAAGGTCAATTTGTTGATATGAGTTAAGGGCTTGATTAAAGCTACCAATATCATCCTTGTCACTGAAATGATACAAAGCCATTCGGTTTCTTCCCTAATCCCCACCGACTCTGCTTTCTGAAATGAAAATCATCAGTTTTATAGAATATGCTTCTTATTGCAATTTCAAAGGGCAAGGCATGTTGACACCCAACACTTCTACTCTGGACTTTCATTAACTGAGCACCTTCATGCTGCTCTCTCGTTTTAAATATAAAGACAGGGAATGAACAACATCCATCAAAATATACTTCAGGCTCAGTGCTGGACACCACAGGAACTAGAAAGAGGGAAAGCTTTGTGTGGTGTAAACATGACCAAAAGCCTGCGGTGTGACCCACCCTATCACACTGCCTACTGCACTTCCGGTTGGACTTGCATCTTCAACCTTTCAGTTAACAGCTAAGCACATTAACCATTGATACCACCCAGGAACTCCTTGTAGGGGAACAGCAGGACGGTAAGGCTAAACCCAAGACAACCCAGGCAAGCAGTGACAGCTGGTCACCCTGGGTGTGAGCAGGGTAGGAAAACAGGAGGATTGGTTAAAGGTCAGGGAACTCTGATGGCACGGATTAAAGTGCTCAACTGCTAACTGAGGAGTTGTTGGTGTTGTGGTTAGGTGCCATCGAGCCGCTGCTAACTCATAGTGCCCCCTATCTACAACAAAGGGAAACATTCTGGGTGCTGGGCCATCTGCACCATGTGGGTGCTGCGCCATCTGCACCATGTGGGTGCTGGGCCATCTGCACCATGTTTCCCATGTTTGAGCCCACTGTTGTAGCCCCTGTGTCAATCCATCTTCTCGAGGACCTTCCTTTTTTTACGGCCCTTCTACGTTACCAAGCATGATGTCCTGCACCATGTTTCCCATGTTTGAGCCCACTGTTGTAGCCCCTGTGTCAATCCATCTTCTCGAGGACCTTCCTTTTTTTACGGCCCTTCTACGTTACCAAGCATGATGTCCTTCTCCAGAGACTGATCTCTCCTGACAAGCAGTTCAAACCCAGCAGCCACTCCATGGGGAAAGATGCGGTATTCTGCTTCTATAAGGATGTTAGCCTTGGAAATGCTATAGGCCAGGTCTACTCCGTCCTATGGGGTCTCTGAGACAGAATTGATGAGATGATAACAGATTTGACTGGAAATCAACACCCCACATCTGTCCCCGACCTTCTATAGCTAAAGAACTGCTTCTCCCATTGCAAACTTTGACATAACAAGATGAAATTTAAAACAATAAAAATCACGAAATATTTCTGACATTGACTTCCCAGATGGAGTTGTCAATTGATAAAAATTAGAGAGGCTCTCCATTAGCTAGAAGGTGTGAAGAATCCTTCAGAACTTTCTCACACCATGGGTGAAATATACGGATAATCTCATCATTCTTCAGGAATATAAGGCGGAGTCTTCATTGAGTTAACTTGATTCAAGAGTCTAAAATCTCGAGAGAGCCACCTGAGACCTGCAGAATCAGAAGATTGGGGGCAGGATCAGGAACCTGTAATTTTTCGAGCTGCCATTATGTTGCCGATCACTCAGGTGTGCCATCTATTAACAAGCAGCTCATGAAAATTAGGGCAGGTGCGTGTCCTCAAGGCCTTGGGGCCGTATGTGAGAGGAGACTGAGTAATCGGACATGTGGTCCAAGAGCCCAGGGATATGAAATCAGAGCCCAGAGACTGCTCCCAGCTGCTGAGTCACTAGCCACTGTCTCGGAGAGGTTTGGTGAGACACCGGTAGCTGTCAAGTCAAATTCCCGTGACAGCAGAACTCACCATAAAATGGTTTGCTCTTACAGAGAAAAGTCTACACTCTACAACCCTGAGTCTGCCCAGACAAGCTGAATTTGGGGAGATATGCCTCATCAATTATCTTGCTTTGAGTAAAAAGCACGCAGTCTCCGGGTGGTGCAATGTGCTCAGCTGCTAACCAAAGGTTGGAGGTGGAAGTCCACCCAGAAGTCCTCCGAAATAAGGCCAGTGATTCTACTTTCAGAAAATTGGCCATTAAAGACCCTGTGGAGCACGATTTCTATTCTGACACACCTGCGATTGGCAGGAGCCAGAGCTGACTAGACAGCAACTGGAACTGGGCATCAAGACCAGGGCCTCTGGGAAGCAGAGTTCTAACCCACTTGGCTCCCGGGCAGAGGCAGGAGCTAGCAAGGAGCAGCAGTCACATTTTCTGAGCACACGCAGCTCTTCTCTGCTTAGCTCTTTGGATGGTAGCCTGGACTTTCTCCTTGAGGCATTTTTTGAAAAATAATGTGCTCTTGAACTTTACTTCCCCGCACTTCACAAGAAGATATCCCACACCATCAGGAAGCCAATGTCTGAATAAAGACAACACCACAAAGAATGTCTCTTACAAAACGATTTCTTCCTGAGAAGAAAAGTAAACAGAATGCCCAGGACTAGGTGGCATATGGAAGACCCCTGAAAGGTGTATTGAATAAAATGCTCTAAACTTTCCTCATAATGTAAAAAGAAAACTGAATCTTGATATGAATATATTTGTTTCCCGGGACTTTTCATCATTAAAACATAATTACAAATAGCTGGGCTTTTGAAAAATGCCTTTAAACATTTACTCCAGAGACTCCTGAATCTTGCCATCTCTCATCAGAGTAGGCCAGGGGCAGAGCAGTCATCCTTTGTTCGTGTCATTAGGAGACAAAGGGAATTTGCCTCTCATTAATGAGAAAATGGGTGGCTTAGTCCTCAACATATTTGTATTTCCAAAGTGCACAATACTACCAAATAAAATGATTTACAAAAACCCTCTCCAGTTACAATTATTGCTGTTTTTCATTCAAAGCTACTGCTACTATTAGTTACTACACGGACAAGTCGGCCCATCCACATTTATAAGAGTACTCACATCCACAGGTGTACTGATTTTCATTATCCCTTTCCCATGTAAAGTGAACATTCTAGTAGGCACATTTAAAGTAGCATTTGGAAGCTCAAAAAACAACAACACTGAATTAAGCTGATGTCTACTTCAAGGAAAACAGATTATTGTTCAGATCTGGCTAAGTTGACTACCTGCTAGAACAAAAATAAACATTTTTAAAAGAAACATAAGTGAATTAGAATAATCAAAATGCCAGTATATAATAAAATAAATTAATAGGTTTATGAAGGGGCAGAAAAATATGGCTCACAGTCAAGAAAAAATGCAGCCAATAGAAACGGAACCTGCAGATGGCCCTGATATCTGAGCTGTTTAAAACGCAATCATTAAAGAAAGATAAAGTCATATTGAATGAATAGGTATGTAATCATGGCAGAGAAATATAAACTGTAAAGAGAGAAACACAAGATCACAAATGAAAAGTCTAATATTGGAAAGGAATGTCCTAGATGTACCTAAGTAAAGATGGTAGATGTCAGAAGAAGAATGCACTGAATGTGAAGATAGAGCAATGAAGAATAAACAATCTGACAACAGAAAGGAAGAGCCTCAGGGACTTATGGAACACATAGAAAATCTAACCTCCATGTAGTTGGAATCTCTGAAAGAGAAAAAAAAAAAAAAAAGGCAGAAAATGGGATAAAAACATGCTTGGCAGAACAGTCAAATATTTGGCAAACTGGTCAAAAAAATATGAACTTACAGATCTACGAAGCTATTACAAACCCCCCATGTAGACTAAATAGAGGGAAAACTACATCAAGGCACATCATCGTCAAACTGTCAAATCCAAAATAGAAAAATATTGACAATAGCCAGTGGGATCAAAGCAAAATATTACAAGAAAGCAAAAGAATTAAACAGCTTTCGTCTCATCATCATGGACATCAGCAAATAATGAAACAATATGAAGCATGTTGTTTCACAAAGGGGAATAAAATTACCAACAAAAAATCTTATATGCAAGCTATCATTCCAAAACAAAGACAAAATGCAAATATTAGCAGGTTAAGCAACGACAACAGGTAAAGAACAGTGATACTACACAGATCTAGAGAGAGGAAGGAAGATCGCCAGAAATCATAAATAGGTGGTGTATGTTCTGACCCACATGCACAGATTTTCCTTTAATTAATCAATATATTATAACTATATTTTATGCTTAGAATTACAATAAAAACTAACTCACTGCCATCAACTAACTCAATGGTCTCCACTCATAGAGACTCTATAGGACAGGGTAAACCTGCCCTTGTGAGTTCCCAGGACTGTAATGCTTTATGGAACAAGAAAGCCTTGTCTTTCTCCTGAAGAGCATCTGGTGGTTTCAAACTGCTGACCTTGCGGGTAGCAGCCCAACACATAACCACTATACACCTATAGCTTCTAGTATACAATATTAACACTAAATAGACTATACCATGTTAAAGATGAATATTGTAATCCTTATTGTAAACTTTACAAAACATTTAAAGAATGTATAATTAAAATCCAATAGAAATTAAAATGACATGGCAATCTATGATGCTCACCTTCCCGACACAACTGCTGAAGACAAAGTTGGTGAATAAGCAAATGTGTTGAAGAAAGCTGAGGGTGCCGGGCTATCAAAGGATATAGTGTCTGGGGTCTTAAAGGCTTGAAGGTAAACAAGCGGCCATCTAGCTCAGAAGCAACAAAGTCCACATGGAAGAA
>NW_022111373.1:94399017-94409997 GCF_000313985.2 Echinops telfairi
CCCAAACTAAACCCACCACCGCTGAGTTTATTCAAACTCATAATGACTCTCCCTAGAGTTTCAGATTCTGTAAATCTTTATAGGAGCAGACATCATCATCTTTCTCTCAAGAGCAGCAAGAGATTTGAACTGCCTATCCATGTTGTTTAGCAGTTCAATGTTTACCTGACAATGCTACCAGGACTGCTTAGGAAAGAAGAAACTGATGAATGAAAATACCAGATAGAATTAATGTAAAACAAATTGATCTAACATTTTGGTCACTGCAGTAGATGAAAATGGACAAAATCTGTATTTAAAAGACAGAGGGTTTGCAGGCCAGATAATGAAGCAAGACCCAACCATATACTGACCACAAGAGTCACACTTAAAATATAAAGGTACATATAAATTGAATAAAAACAAGAAAGAAGTATATGTACCATTTAAGACACTGTTAGGAAAGTTGAAATGTCTATATTAATTTCACATTAACTAGACACCAAGAAATGAATATGACTAGAGATAAAGAGGAACATTTTTATAATAAAAGGGAAAATATTCAGAATTTACAACAGTTCTAAATGTGTGTGGCTAACAGCAGATCCAAACCCTTGGAAGTGAAAATGGAAAGAATTAACAAAGTAGACAAATTGGCAACGAGAGCTGAAGATTTGAAACCCTTTCTCATTACTTTATAGAATAACTAAACCAGAATTCAAGAGGTATTCAGAAAAGCTATAGAACAATATCACTGAGAGCGCTTGCCAGTAAAATTTTGCTGATGATCATCGAACAATGATCGCAGTCATACATTAACAGGGAACTGCCAGAGGTTCAAGCCAAATTCAGGAGAGGATCTGAAACAAAAGGTTTTATGTTGAGTTATGCCCCATCTGCTGATGTCAGATGGATATTGGCTCAAAGCTGAGAATACCAGAAAGATGTTTACTTGGATTTTATTAACTATGCCAAGGGATTCTACTGTGTGGATCATAACAAACTATTGATAGCCTTGAGAAGAATGAGAATTCCATAACACTTCATTGTGCCCACGCAGAACTTTTACATGGACCAAGAGGCAGTTGTGCAAATGGAATAAGAGTTTAAAATGCATGTTTTAAAATCAGGAAAGGTGTGTGTCAGGGTTATATCCTCTCACTATAATTACTCAATCCATGCCAAGCAAATAATCAGAAGCTGGCTTTTATGAAGGAGAATGCGGCATCAGAATTTGAGGAAGATTGATTAACAACCTGCGATATGCTTGTTGAAAGTGAAAAGGAACTGAAGCGCTTGCTGGCGAAGATCAAGAAGTGTAGCTTTTGGTATAGATTAAAACTCAATGTAAATAATACTAACTCCTTACAACTGGACCAATGTGTGAAAAGAGGTTGACATCGTCAAGGATTTGGACCTCCTTGGATCTACAATCAATGCTTGTGGAAGCAACAGTCAAGAGATCAGCAGACGAACTGCACTGGGTATGTCTCCTGCACAAGACCTCTTTCATGTACTGAAAAGCAAGAATGTTACCCTGAAGACTAAGGTGCACCGGACCAAATTGCCTCATTTGCATGAGCAAGTTGGACATTGAGTAAAGAATCCCAAAGAAGAATTGATGTATTTGAATTGTGGTGCTGGAGAAGAATATTGAAAGTACCATGGACTACTAAATGGACACACCGATCTATATTGGAAGAAGTGTGGCCAGAGTGCCCTTTAAAGGCAAGGATAGTCCCTGGAGAAGAGAACGCTATTTGGTAAAGTAGAGGGACCGCAAAAAAGAGGAAGGTCCTCAAGGAGATGAATGACACCATGGCTGTAACAATGGGCTCAAGCATAGGAATAATTGTAATGATGGTGCAGGAACGTTCAGTGTTTCATTTTGTTGCGCACAGACTTGCTATGGATCAATGCCAACTAAATGGTACCTAACAACAACAGAGTAGCTAAACAATATCATTTAATACCACAACTGAAAACACATGTACAGACTACAGTATCCCCAAACTACAGCATATTCAAGTGCACATGAAATGTTCACGAAGATAGACCACATGTTGGCTTGAAACAAGTCTAAAGCTTTGTCGAATAGAGTGCTGGAAGATTAGCCCATTCAGGTCAGAAGACACTCAAACTATGACTGAGGAAGAGCTGCCTTCTCAACGTGAGTCAACCAGAATGTCCTGGTCAGAGTCAAGCTTTGGGGACTTTCACTTACTAATGGGGCAAGACTCAAAATGAGATGGTGGTCTTGCCACCCATGCTTCTAAGGAGCTTTCTCACTGTATTTCCCCCATGATGGATGTGCTTGGTCTAGCATTCCTGGTACACTCAGTATTCTTTGCCAACACCAAAATCTAAATGCACATATCTCCAATTAACTCCCAAAGGTACAATCTTCACACTTTGTAGTTTTCTTTATAATAGATTGTGACTTTGAGATGGTTCTTTTAGATCCCTAACACAAATTAAAGGGTCATAACGGAGGAAATAGTTGGGGCATTCTTAACCGATATACAAATATTTTTCAAGTGGCCCAGTTGTTTGTGCTCATTGAAGTGGTTTGTCTTGGTCTAAGAACCAAACCAACCAAACTCATTGCTACCAAGTCCATTCTGACTCGTGCAATCATATAGCGCAGGGTGGAACTGCCTCTGTGGGCTTCTGAGACTACTACTCTTCATGCAATTAAAGAGCCTCATCTTTCTCCCATGGAGTGGCTGCTGGTTTCAAACTGCTAACCTTGTTGTTAGCAGCCCTACATGTATCCACTACACCAGAAGGGTATAAGAGCAGTGCCAGGAAAACCCAGGCCTGGGCCTAAAACATATTTCCTTTTATAGTATAATAGTTAAGAAAGGACTATCTAGTTCCAATATAAGCCTAAAACAACATAATAATCATAAATCAACAACCCCTGGACTGAGAAGAGTGGAAATGGCATTTCTTTCTTGCACTAATGGTTTCCAAGGTTATAAATCTTTCCTGGGGATGATAGCCTTGTCTTCTATGCGGCCCCCCCCCAGAGGCTGGTGGGTCTTTGCAGCTAGCATTCCAGTGCTTACCCAAAAGCACCACAAGGGCTCATTTCATTCTTGCACCACCGAAGTTTCCTATTACATCTCCTCTTTGTCCACCACTTCTGATTTACAGAAGAGAAGCGGACATTTGCAGAATTAGCACAAAGGCAGTAGAAAATAATTTCTCTCTCTCCAAAGTCTACAAAGGGTTGTCTGTTTCTTTAACAGATGCGGACAAAACTTCTATTTCTAATTTTAAAAAAGGAGGGATCATCAAGACTTCATCATGAAATGGAAAAAATACCATGTATTTACAGGAGCCTCATGAAACAAGGGTATGCGAATTTACATTCATTGCATGTTGTTTTTGTATATCACATGGCTGTGTAACTTAATATCTAAAAATTTCATCTCACCTTCATCTTCAGCCTATACCCTTCTTTCCAATCATCTAATCAAAGTCTCCCCCCCCCTACCCCCATGGCTCCATGCCTCATGTACATATTTTTCTTTGAAGTTTCCTGAATAATCAAAGAGTTCTGCATTTATGAGATGACCCAGAAAGCTTATGGATTAGAACAGTGAAGAGTCAACATTTAATCAGCGACAATTGATTCTAATTTGGTCCTGCAAGTGATTACAAAGCCAGAAGACAGAACACATTCATGCGTATCAAATACTTGCTTAAGTTTACACAATTTTATCCTATAAAGAAAAGGCAAGGGCATTTTCCCTTTATTCTGAACAAAATGAATGAATCAAATTATATCGGGAGAGTTCACATTCTTTCAACTATCCTTTTGGGTCTTCCTGCAGAATCCAAAATAATAGAAGAAAGAATATAAACTTTTTAGACAGAGAAATCTAGCACAATTTGGGCGCTATCATGTTGGGTAAGTTATTTCTCTTCATAAGCTCTAGTTATCTTGCTTGGAAATTTGGATACACTCTACCTCTAGGATTGTTGTGGCTATTAAATGAGATCTGAATGCAAGACACATTGCTTGTTACAAAAAAAAAAAAACAACAGTCTCTGGAAAAGCTAGACTGTGTTCAGTCTGGTTACAGAATCAAATAATAATATCTACCGCAGAGTCTCGGCCCTATGTCAAGAGCATTGCTCTTCCCCACTTCATTTGGTCCACCAGACTCATGTACGCACTGGATGAAATGACACATAATGACCATTTCCTGCACTGCATCTCTAACCTCATCATTTGGAACACGTACCAAATGCTATTCCTGGCTCACTAGTTGCAAAGGAAATACAGGCGCCAAAGACTTGCATTGTGTTTTTGTGTAGTTACTATAAGAGAACAGTGATCACTTCCCATGTCCCATCAATTGAAAGACAAATACCCCTCAGAGGACAAGTGTGCATCAAAGACCTTGGACAGAACACGAGGGCTCCCTCCTTTTAACACAGTGCATCAAATGCTTTCTAAAAGACATTATATAATTTTTAAAAAGACTTCTTTTTGTATGTTAAGAAAATGCCTTAGTAAATTAGGCCACCAGCTATGAAATTTAAAGGTTCACCTTGTTTTATATCTACAAATCAACTAAAGAGCACTTCCAAAAGAAGAAAAGACTGTTTTAGGAAAATTAAACTATAGAATGAGGTTTTGCTTATGACTCATTGTTTAGAAGCCAAATGAGAAAGAGTTTAGCATATATTTAAAATGATGGGGTGGGGTGGTCTTTAAAGTGGAAAAAACCAAGACATATCAACTATTTATCTTGCTGCATTTTTATATCTCAAACTCACCTGAAATATAGTTAAGATTAAGAAGAATGGATGATGGAACATTATTTGCCTCTAAAAAGAATAATATTTATTGTTTTTATTTTCTTATTATATAGATAATCTTATAGTAATGCAAGAGGAAGTATAGTATAGAAGAGGAAGAAGGTCACCATGGCGACAGCATATTTACAAGTTAAATCGAATCAATCTGTGTTCTTTAATACACTGAATGAAACAGTATTTGGTTTCTTTAAATGTGCATATATCCATGATTCCCTTAGGTATTTGAATTTCAAAAGTCTAGTTCCATGATAAAATTTACCATAAGAAGACAACTCCATTCATCAGCAAATCGATTTCATATTGTCTAATTTTTATATTCACTCTTTCTTAATTCAAATTTTGACTACAATGTAGAGTTACAAAGACTACTGCCAAGAGTGAGGACATGAAACAATACAAAATATTTCCAAGTGCATTAATTTCACACAACTCCAGAAAATTTTAATGACCTCCTAAACATCCTAAGCAACTTCTGTAAGAAGATAAACATAACAATGCAGTGTGGCTAAGACCTTAGTGAGTAATTTTGATAAATAATCCAGTGCATCTATGGAATTGATTTTCAATAGAATAAGCTACTTTTTAAAACCTATTGTAAATGTTTATTTCTAATAAAGTATGATTAATTTACTCAGTTGGCTCCTGGCAGCACTGAAAGTAATGGAAAATTATCATAATCCAATATGTTTGATTGCAACAGCCTGTGCCTTCATTGTCTTCCTAGATGCCTTTCACATCGGTCCATAATGAAAAGCAAAGTCACAACCAGACATTTTGGAAGACACAATGGATTGCTGTTCTCTCTCAGAACAGATCAAGATTTCAATAACTTATAAGGTAATTTGAGGACTTCCATTATATAATCTCCCAACAAACAATTACAGTGTATAGATTCTTCCATTAATTAGCCCAGTGGGTGTACATATACATATATGTATATGTATTCTTCATATACATAATCCATGAAACAAATTAAGAGTAAATTGTAGCACGGGTTTAAAGCCCCTGACTCATGAATATAGCAGTTGGAAAACCTCTAACCCAAATATCTATGTTGTTTCATTGGAGAGCAGAGTCAAGTTCGCAGGAGAGAACGCATTCCAAACAGTGTGTTCCATTCTCTCCAGCCCATTCATAAAGTGCCTTTCTGTTACGCAAAGGCAGCACCCTGCTTGGTTAATAAACACAGGCAGATGTGTGGTGTTAACTGGTGGCACATCCTAACTAGAAAACACCACTCACCTTTACTTACAAACAAAACTTAAGCGAGATACTTAGAAACGCCTTTGCGCAGGGGTCGTTTGTATTTCTCCAAGGAGGAAAATCCAGGCATCTGACTAAAACGGGGAATCAGAACGTACACCAAACAGGCAAGCTACACAGGAAAGCTCAGGGGGAGTGCTCTGACACGCAGGAGTAAACTAGTGGTGTGAGTCGGAATTGGGAATAGCTGTGGGATGAGCCAAGCCAGGTTGTGTTTCCCATTTCCCACCGACACTGTCAGGACTAATTGAAGGAAGGGGATTTTGCACTCACTAACATTGGCTTCCCCTTTCTTAAAGCGTTCTTCTCCAAGAGGAATCCAATCTCTCCAGTGGAGAGCTCATCACCCCAGACCTAGCTGGTTCCCTTTAATTTCGTGCGTGTGTGCCGTGAATGCAAACCAAGGGAGCCAACAGGGCAGATCTATGCCAGCACAAGACTGCATGGTCCTCTGACTTTTGTTTGCTTGGGTTTTCATTTTAGACACACACTCTCACCCTCCTTGTGAAGCCAGCGAAGATAATGAATATCCCTGTCCCTCGTCGAAGCAGCACCAATCACAGCCGTGAGCTCAGGAGAACCGACTCAATTCCAAGGATCGAGTTACGGAACCGCGTCTCTGTGGGTCGCCACCCAGACCCTTTCTGTGGCCCCGCACACTTGGTGCCCGGAGCGAGAAGGAAGCATCTCCCTTTATTCCTCCCGAGGCCACACTTTCTTTATAGACCCACCTGCATGGGCGCTTCGTGTCTCATTGTTGGTAAATTGTCCTTTATCACTTGCTAAGACAGCTGGCCTGGGCGCCCGATCAAGCGTGCACAGCCCACGCGCTCCGTGCTCCACACTCTGCACTCTTGGGGTTCGCTAACCGGCTCCAACATCAGCACCGGCGCTGTCCCTCCTGGAGCTGCACACGCGTGTCGGCCCAGAGCCCCAGGCCCTCCTGGGAGTTGTAGTCTTACCAGGCTGGGCTTCCAGGCAGATTGGCCTCCCACAAACTACATTTCCCGGCAGGCAAGCATACAACCGCCCAACTCCCCTGGCCGGCCCTCGCCCGCCTCGCGGTCCCTAGGCTCCAGCCGGCTAGCTCCCAGCTGGTGTCGTTCTCCTCCTCCCCAGCCCACGTCCTCACAAAGCTTAGGCGAAAGGACCCCAGTTCATCTCGGCTGGGCTTTTTCTTTGCCAACAATCGCCTTCAGAAGAAACCACGTTGTGATTCCAGTGTGAGCTACGCGCGGTCTAGTGCTAATTCCCCAAACAAACGAAGCCTGCGCTGGGCTCTGGAACTCTCCGCTCCACCCCTCCCTAACAGGATTCTAGAAAGTTTATATATTTCCATAGGCCAGGTGGGATGGTTTTACAATCTCCCTCCACACACACGGCGGGGGAAAGATGGTGACTGGCACACACACGCACGCACGGAAAGGAGTTTGAAAGCACAATTGCATTGAGAAGGCGAGAGCACGGACACTCGCGCCCAGCCACACGCCACGCTCCGAAGTCCCTCAGAGAGAAATTTTGCGCGGAGCGGACATTGCTGCTTACCTTTCCGTACAGCTCCATGGCAATTCCAGGCTCAGGATGCCCAAAGCAGCCTCGCCGCTCCAAACCGGCTTGAGGTCCTTCGCAGGAAGCGGGCGACGCTGGAAAGGCGGAACACAATGGAAGGGGACAGGGGTGGCGGCGGCGGCGGCTGGCAACGCGAGAAAGAGGGGCGTGGAGAGAACAACTGATTTCGCTGGACAGCTCCGCTGGCTTCTTTGCTCCGGAGGGGAAGCGTGGAGTCTTCTACCCGCAGCCGCAGAGAAAGGCGTGAGACGCGCCTAGGAAGTGCCGGGGGCGCGATCGCGCGAGGCGGCCCCTCCCCGAGCCCTCCCCCAGGCACCTTCCTCCGTCGGGAGCGTGCACACCCGAGCCTCTGGCCGCCGGCTGCGCCGCTGATAGGGCGCTGGGCTAGCTTCCCGAAGCAAGTCCTAGAAAATGAACGCGGTCATCGCCAGAACCCAGAAGCACCGCCATAGAAGAAGACGGGGACGTCGGTTAAGTTTAGCTGTCCCTTTTCAAAGAAACACTGATTCTTTACATCACACCCCTACCTCTCCTAGATAGTGCAAACATGGTGTTGAAATCTCGGGAGTTCTATACCTTGCTACGCTTATCCCCTCCCAATGCCCCTTAGTTGACTAATACGTAGACCACTCAGGTCCTCTTCATCCACCTAGAGATGGCCCACTGCCCTCACGAGGAAAGGTGGACCAGCGCACCAATGAGCGCTTCCTTGACACAAGGTAAAAGTGATACTATGGGAGTCTCAGAGGACAAGACCGATTTGGGGTATCCACTTGAAGCAACTTGAAACTTCGTTGCTTTAGATTAAGTGCTAGAAGAGACATTCAGAAACTTAAATGTACTGGAAAAAGTAACTTCCAAAGGATATGTTTAAAATTCATTTTATTAAACTGAGCGTAGAGATTTCAACCCCCGAGATCTATTGAAGAGGTTCGAAACTTATCATTTTTATCAAGCACCCCAGGAAGTCGGATGCAAACGATTTATTCCCATCGTTTGAGACGCACATACTACCTTAAGGAATTATACGTAAGATGTTTTTTCAAACATATAAACCTAAACAGCAAAGATACATGTGTCAGGATTCTACGGTACTTGAAATGTTCTGCTCGTTTAAGTTTCTAAGAAATTTTATTTAAGTCATTCTTCCAATCTTCCAGTAAGTAGCAATAGAAGGAAATAGCACTTAGTAGTTTTGGTGACTCTTCAAAAACACTTTAAAAAATGCTCACCTCACAATGGAGAGTGAGTTCTATGATGGTTAAAGAAATTGAACTTAAATTATCTAATAATAAATTAGAGTAATAGAGAATCCAATGACAATATGCTTCCACGGGAGCAGTGTATTAAAAGCAAGACTTCTGGAACTTTTTAAGTAGGATATACTTAAAGGTGTATCTTTTTGTGAAAATTTTAGAGGAATGTATTAATTGCTATAAAAATGTGATTGGCAAAAGTTGTGCAATTGCTACACTTACAACCACAAGAACAACAAAGGTAGTTGCCGCTTATGTACAAGCAAAGACCTCGGGAGTTTTGGTTCTCTCGTTTGCAGGTTTAGGATGTGGTTTCATGGAACAAGCCAGGTATTGGCCTAGTAGTATGCTCAGTGCTTTTGTTCTGCCTCCTAGTTCATTGTGTAGCGCTCTCCGATTGCAGGTAGCCACCCACTGCACCATAATTAGTCTCTATTCACCTGCAGCAACAAAAGAAGGACCTTTGGGGCTAGCAGGGGGATATGGAAGATGTGGCTAATTGACTCCATGAACAGCTACTTTCTCAGGAGACCAGGAGAACCAGATGATGCCCGGCTTCCATTCCTGAACATTTGGATCAAAGATTCCATAGAAAACCCCTAATCAAAAGGGAGAAATGCAGAATAGAATTTCAAATTCTCATCCACTACAGATTTCTGGAGTCACGGAAGGTGGATGAAACCCTGCAACCTTTGCCCAAGATCATCTTTAAACCTTAACCTAAAAATATCTCCTAAGTGTCCTTAAAACCGAACAATTGTTTAGCTTAACTTGTACACAAAGGTTATCTTGACTACTATGCTTTTATGCTTTTCAAGATCTATGGATAGGGAATCCAGCCAGAAACAACAACTTGAAAGTTTACATAGGAACTTAAAGGGGCCAGTGGGTTTATGTTAATCATGGAGGAACACCTGAGAAAAGAAGGTAAGAATAGTTCCACAACTTGAAGACTTTAATCAATGTCACTAAATTATACATGTAGAAAATGTTGAACAGGTATATGTTGTACTATGTGTATTTTTAACAAAATAAAAATTTTAAAAAGAATTACTAACAAAATTTTAAAACAATGACAACAAAAACCTCACTGCCATTGGGTCAATTATAACTCATGGCGACCCTATACGACAAGGCAGAAGTACCCACATGGGTTTCAGACTGCAACTTTTATTTTGTAAGAGTAGAAAGCCTCATCTCTCTTCCTCGGAGTGGTTGTGGTTTAGAATGGTTGGCCTTAGAGTTCGAAGCCCAACATGTGACCACTACGTCACCCAGAGTCCTTGATAATATTCAATAATAAGAAATAATACTGAGTCTTAAATGCCCTGGTGATGTGGTCAGGTTAGCATGGGGGTGCTAAACAAAAGGTCAGAAGTCTAAACCCACCAGCCACTCCACAGAAGAAAGTTAGATCTTTTGCTCCCATAAAGATGTATAGGCTCAGAAACCCTATATAAGGACACCAGGAATCAAAGTTGACTCAATGAGTTGGGTTCTTAAATGTATAGAATAATTTGTCATTTAATTCTAAAATGCTTCCACAGCAACTGTAGGTCCGGTTTTCCTTCAGAATAATTCTCTAATTTGAGTAATATCCTCAGTTTCTGAAATGGCAAAAATTCAGAGACAGTTAATACAGAACACACTTAAGTATTACAGTATTTTAACTTTATTAAAAAATTGACAAATATCCCTTGTAGCACTCATTAAAACAATAGACCTACTAGGTGTTTCCTAAAAGCAAAAATTAATAAGAACTGGGTTTTGTTTTGTTTTAAAATAGAATTGCAAAATGTTTTAGGGTCCCTGGTTTTGACCAATTTCTGTTGTCTCAGTTACATATTTAAATGGGTTGAGAAAAAAAAAAAACCTAGCTAGGAGTTAACTAAACAAATAAAGGGGGACTGGAGCTGATTACCCACCTAAAGTCAGACCAGAACTTTAACTCTGCTCAGAATCAGGCCTCCATCTAAACTCGATTCCTAAGTCACCATCGAGCTGCTACAGAGCCAGCACTTACATTTGCATTCCAGCCAGCAAGAAGGAGGAAAGGATTTAGCAAGTACAATCTCTC
>NW_022111373.1:94411108-94415723 GCF_000313985.2 Echinops telfairi
CAATCCCACCTGCGTTTATCAGCCAGGCTGGCACAATAAACTATCTCAGAAATGAACTGGTATTGGCTACTCTAAATCCAATATTCATATAGATTACGCTCGTAAGAATAACAAATTGAGGAGGAATGGCATGGCATTCATCATCAAAAAGTACATTCCAAGCTATAACTTTAAGTACAATGCTCTCCATGACAGGGTAATATCTATATCCCTTCAATGAATAATAGTAAACGATTATTCAAATTTCCAAAACAAGTCAGTGATGATGTAACAGAAACATTCTGCTAAATTCTTCAGTCTGAGCAATTCTGTCATGCATAGGGTCACTATTGCTTGGAATTGATTTCATGGTATCTAACAACAAAAACAGAAATAAAAACAGTAGTAAAACTGTGAAACACCTCATGGCATGGACTAATTTGGAAGATACATAATATGAGCAACAAAGTTAGTCAATCTCATATAGACAAGTATTACATGATCAGTTTTACAAAAGAAAAAAATCTTTTAAAAAATGATTTTCGCACCCAAAGACACCAACTTTAAAGGTTATGGGAAGGGGCCAGAAAGAAAGGAGGAAGGAAATGGGTGGAGAAAGAGAATGAGGGGGAGGAAAGAGAGCCACGGCCCGGCCAGATGCCGTCACGGTTCTGATGCATCCGGCAGTACACCTGTGTCTTCTCACTGCGTGTTCTACTCCACAAATAAAAGGGAAAAGGACAGAAAGGTCTCAGCCTTGAAAACCCCCGAAACCCTATAATCTCCTTTCCCATCAATCTAAACGCTGGTCTGAGTGGTTACAACACGGGGAAAATAACATGGAAACTGACGCCTGTGCTTCTGTGGCACCTGGGCGATCTTCAAACAGGTTAAAGAATGCACAGGTAATTACTGGCCATTGGAATGTGAAAGTTGGGAACAAACAGGACAGTTCAGTTGTTGAGTAGCATGTTCTTCATGATAGAAGTGTTCTTGGAGATCGCTTGGTAGAACTTTGCAAGAGAATGTCTTCCTTGCAAATACATTTTTTTCAATAAGACAAACGGTGATGATACACTGTAGTATTAAATTAAAAAATTGGTGCTGATGGAGGGTGAAGGGCCAGCCCCCACCCGCTGCTACTACTATTACTACTACTCGGATTCAGTAATGCACAATTGTACGGTTGAGATATATAAGTATTATATTAAAGTCATCGAGAGCATGAGAGATATAAAGTCATCGAGAGCATGAGAGATATAAAGTCATCGAGAGCATGAGAGATATTACAATAATGCAGTTGGACATATTACATGATAGCATTGCTCACCTCAGCCCAGCTTGATGGTCCACGTGGAGAGGAGGGTAAGGGAACAAGGGAGAGGGGAGTGACCAGGGAGTGAGCAGCAAGGAGCTCAGAGTCAGAGAGAGATCTATATTGCTGACTCACACATATATACCTTTTGGGGGCAAGCCAGCCCACTAATTACAAGTAGAGACATACATCACAGGGAGGAGCTGCACTATAGGTTACACAGCAATGAGTGAGTGGTCTAGGGGTTGGTCTCTGGGTCTCCATAGGAACCATTATCCGTAGGGTGAAAACTCTTCCTACAGGAACCTGTCCATGGTCCTCAGAGGCAGGGAGCAGGCCTACCCCTGTGGAGGGATGAGAAGGCAGTCTGTCAACTGATTGCCCTCAGGGGAGGGAATGCCTGCGCATCTGACCTCCCCCCACAATACACTTTGCCCTCAGCAGGTGGAAGGCACAGGAATGAAGCTGACCACATCTGTGGGGAGAAATCATAGAGAAGCTGAATAGAATCAGCCAAAGCTGTGCCAGGGGCTGTCCGTGGAACAGATCATCAATTGCTCATACCCAAGTTCAGATGGAAGCCGAAGAAAAAAAAATTAAGTCTACAAGGGACAAAATAAGACCTTGAGTTTATCCCACCTGATTTTAGAGGCCATTTCAAGAATAGATTTGATGTATTGAACATTTTTTACTAAATCCCACAGGTTTTGTGGGATGATATCAAGACTACATACACGAAGAAAGCGGAAGGTCACTACAATGTATGTAAATAAGAGTCTCAATGGTAGAATACGGCCACCAGATACCGAGCACAGGAAGATCTCTTCGGCAACTACCTGAAAGGTTTCACTAGGGGGAAGCCCACATTCCTAACTGCGAGAAAATCAACTCAGCAAAGTAGACCAAAAATGCCTGTTGACAAACTCCTCTTTCCCGTGACTGGTGGCATGAGATGTGTCCGCGAGCACTGCTCTTTCAGCACAAGCAATTTCCCCCAGTCTCTGAGGCAGCCCACACCTCTCCACTGGCTGTCAGCTGGGAGCCATTCTTGGGGTAGATTACATAGGCAGCTAATGCAGACATTCTGAAAAGTGCTACATGTTTCAACATTTTTCTCTCTTTATTTCTTCTCTCTTCTTCCTTCTTTTCTGTGCCTTTTCCTCCATGCGCTCTACCGCTCCCCAAGGTGGCCCACACCTATACAAATAACACAACCAAAGGAGCCGAGATCCAGATGGACAAAGTGATTTTATTTTTTACTGTATTTTATTTGGTTTTAATATTTTTGTTCTATTATAATACTTTTATTATTATATTCTAATTCTCTTCCACTTCCTCTTCTGGTGAATACTCACCCTCTTGAGAATGCACCTCCCCACCCCACCCCCACCCCCAGGCAAACCCAGGCAGGCCTACAGATTCCAGCACACCAACCCAACCAAGGGCTCCTCCCCTCCCCCCTACAGTGCATAGACCCAGCCACATTCACATTGCCATAGCAACAAAGCCTCAACATCTACACTCAAGGCACATCTCAGTCTTTTATCTCTATTGTCTCTTCATCTCGTCTCTAAACTTCCACTTTTAGTGTGTCCTTAATTTTCTCCTTTTCTTTTTTTTAATCTTCTTCCCCATCTCCCCTTTCCTTCCCTCTCTTCCTCTCTTTTCTTATTTAATAATACTTCTCTTCTCATCTGAATATCCGCTTACACTTCCTCCATGCCCCACTCATTACCTATTTCTGCTCACTCTTTCTTTTTTCTCATGAAGTATTTTTCCAGGAAGATTCCTCCAAACAATAAAGACCACAGACAAAAATCCAACAGCCAATAACATGCTCAATGGGGAAAAAGTGAAAATACTTACTCTGAAAAAAGGGAAATAGACAAGGATGCCCTCTGTCACCACTCTTACTCAACATGTTGCTGTATTATTAGGCAGAACCTTTAAACAAGAGAAAGAAATAAAGAGAACACAGCTGGGCAAAGAAGAAATAAAACTCTCACTATGCAGATGAAATGATTTTATATACAGTGGACTCCAAGGACTGCACAGAACAACCGCTGCAAACAGCTGGAGGATTTGGCAAAGCAGCAGGATACAAGATTAACAATCAGAAATCAATTGGATTCCTATTACGAGTAAAAAGAGCCCCCAAAAAGATATCAAGGAAACAATAACATTTAAAAGAGTTACCCAAAAGTTTAAATGCTTAGTAATAAATCTAGCCAAAGAGAAAAAAGACTTGTATGAAGAAAACTACAGAACATTCTTACAAGAAACCAAAAAAGACTTACACAAATGGAACAATATCCTGTGTTCATGGATAAGAAAACTAACTATTGTGAATATTACCTAAAGCAGTGGTTCTCAACCTTCCTAATGCCGTGACCCTTTAATACAGTTCTTCATGTTGTGGTGACCCACCCACCCCCAAACCATAAAATTATTTTGGTTGCTACTTATAACTGTAATTTTGCTACTGTTATGAATTGGATGATCCCTGTGAAAGGGTCATTCGACCCCCAAAGGGATCACAACCCAGAGGTTGAGAACCACTGCCTAAAGAAATTCTCAAATACAATGCAATTTCGATCCAAATCCCAACTTCATTCTTTAAAGAAATGAAAAAACTAATTAGAAACTTCATATGGAGAGAGAAGAGGCCAGGAAAAGGAAAGAAGTTCTCAAAAAGAAGGATAAAGTAGAAGTGCTTGCAAACCCAATTCAAAATCTACTACACAGCCCCAGTAGTCAAGACAGCCTTGTCCTGGTACAGAATAGAAACATAGACTAATGGAAAAGGATGTAAAACCATCCACCGGCAGCCAACTGATTTTTTGGACAAAGGACCCAAAATCATAAAATAGAAAAGGGACACCCTCTTCAACAAATTGTGCTGGAACAATGGACCTCTATCTGCAGAAGAATGAATCAGGACCCACACCTCCTTGATCCATGCACAAAATTGAACTCAAGATGGATTACAGACCTAAACATAAACCCCAGAACTATAAGGATCATCCAAAAGAAAATTGGTACAAACTTAATGACCCTATGGCAGGGTATACACAGATCACCAAATATAATAAAGGAAACACACACAATGGAAGACAAAATAGATGACTAGGACCTATTAAATATAAAACACATACACATAAAAAACTTCATTAAAACAGTAAAATGATTCTCAAAACATTTGCCTCCCACTCCCACTCTAGCCCCTAATATCAGTTACTCATTTCCCCCTCCCTTCTCCCTCCCCCCTCCCTCATGAACCCTTCATAGTTTATAAATTATTATAGTTTTGTCATAAGTTAC
>NW_022111373.1:94416047-94427861 GCF_000313985.2 Echinops telfairi
AGTAAGGAGGTATTCAGTTGCCCACCGATGGGCTTTGAGTCTCCACTCTGCACTCACCCACCTTTACAATGATATGATTTTTTGTTCTTGGATGCTTGATACCTGATCCCTTCGACAGCTTGTGCTTGACACAATGGATGTATGTATGGATTGTGATGAGAATTGTACGAGCCCCCAATAAAATAATTGAAAAAAACAACAAGAGTAAAATGAGAGCCCACAGATTGAGAAAAAGTCTTTAGCCATGACACAACAGAAATGTGACCAATCCTAAAATCTATGAATGACAGTCCTGGGGAAGGACATCATGCCTGGTAAAGGGGAGGGTCAGTGAAAAATGAGAAAGACTTGAATTCGTTCTTCATTTCTTTCAGCTTGAGAAGAAGCTCTGCTTATGCAGTAGATTACACTTGTGTGGCTAACTATGTGATCAGTAGTTTGAATCCACAAGTTCCTTCCTGGGAGAAAGAAGAGGTTCTACTGTCCTATAGGGTTGCTATAAATTAGAAAAAATTCAAGGCTGTGAGTTTGTTTATTTGTTATTTTCAGTTTGACATTTGTTGAGCATATTTTTTTAAATTTTCGGCTTACTAACTTCTTATCTTTACACATTTTATTATAATCTTTTGTTTTCTCAAGTGGACCTTCAGAATTTTCTATTCAGATCCTCTTACTTCATCATTTCTTCCTTTTATTTTAGCTAATCTACACCCCAGAGCATGTTTCAGAGTCTCTTGTGACTTCCTTTTTGGGCTTCTCTTTCTTTTATAGCTCTTTAAAACAATTTTATTGGCATATAAGTAGCATATCATACAATTTAGTCTTTCAATCATATTAAGAAGAGCTGTGTGATCATCACCACAATCTGAAATCTATTGTTTAAATTGGTTGTCTTTAAAAATCTGTGGAACTCTGCAATGTCTCAATAAGAAAAAACAAACAAGTAATCCAACTAAAAAGTGGGCAAAGGATATGAGTAGACAATTCACAAGGGATGATACTCAAATGACTAACAAACCCACTAGGAAATATTCATGATAACTAGCCATCCAGGAGTTGTAAATCAAAGCAATGATAAGATAGCACCTTATACCCTCAATAATGATACGATTAAAAACAAACAAGAAAAAAAACCCAGAGAACAACAAATGCTGGCGAGGATGATGAGAGATTAGAACTCTTATATACTGTTGGTGTGCTTGTAAATATGTACAACCATTGTGAAAAGTGATATGGAGCTACCTGAAACTATAAAGAGTAGAACTACCATACAACCCAGAAACAATGTTGCTGTGCATAAACCCCTAAAGAAATAAGGGAAAGAACACAAGCAGACACATGCACTCGTGTTCATTGCAGGACAATTCACAATAGCAAGACGCTGGGAACGACTCAAATACACCCATCAGTGGAAGAAAGTCTAAAGAAACTCTGGTGCATACTCACAAAGGAATACTTTTCGTTCCTGAAAAGCAATGATGAAACCTATGAACACTTCCACACAGATGGATTTGGAAATCCTTATGCTGAGTGAAGTCAGGAAATCACAAAAGGGCAACTATTACGTAAGTCTACTACTACAAGGATAAACACCACGGCAAAGGCAGGCCTCTGCTCTCATGGCATGCAATTTCCTAATCGCATCTCCCAAGTCATGAGGTACAGAGACTGCCCAGTGCCTGTGCAATGTATCACCTTCTTTGTATGCACATCTTACAAACCGCTTTGATGGACGAGACCTCACCTAAGCTGGGGGCAGTTTATCAACATGTGGGGAGAGAGGGCAGATCATGCAGTTACTGTCATACAACCTTGTACTGCGGTCACCCCAAATCAACAGACACTCCTACAAAAGTGATAGGTGGACCTTACCGGGAATCTTCAAGTCAAGACAGGGGATGAGAACATGTAGGTCTTAGAGAAAGTAATTACACTTCTATTGGTGGGTCAACTTGGTGATTTGACCCCCCACTGAGGAGTGGGGACCCTCAACAATGCTTACATAGAATCCAAAAAGGGCATACATCTAGTACTCTATTCTTTTTATTATTATAATTAAATGCTTTTATTGGGGGCTCTTATGACTCTTATTGCAATCCATACATTCATCCATTGTGTCAAGCACACTTGTAAACATGCTGCCATCATCATTTTCAAAGCATTTTCTTACTACTTGAGCCCTCTATGTCAGCCCCTCATTTTTTCCCTCCCTCTTCCATCCTACTTCCCTCACAAACCTTTGATTATTGATAAATTATTATTTTCATATCTTACATCGTCCGCTGCCTCCCCTCACCCTCCTTTCCATTGCTCATCCCCCTTGGAGGGGTTTATATATCAATCCTTGCTATTGATTGTTCTTTTATCCCCATATCCCCTTACCTTCCTGGTATTGCTACTCTCATTATTGGTCCTGAAGAGTTTACTGTCCTGGATTCCCTGTATCGTGGGCTCTTATCTGTAGCAGTGTACACGTTCTGGTCTAGTCAGATTTGTAAGGTAGAATTGAGCTCATGATAGTGGTGGGGAGGATGTATTAAAGAACTAGGGGAGAGCTGTATGTTTCATTGGTGCTATACTGCACCCTGACTGACTTGTCTCTTCCTTGTGATCCTTTTGTGAAAGGATGTCCAATTGTCTACAGATGGGATTTGGGTCTCCACTCTACGACTAACCCACCCACCCCATTCACATTGGTATGGGTCTTAGATGCCTGATACCTGATCCCATTGACACCTCATGATCACACGGGCTGGTGTGCTTCATTCATGTGGGCTTTGTTGCTTCTCAGCTAGATGGCCACTTGTTTATCTTCAAGTCTTTAAGACCCCAGACACTGTATCTTTGAATAATGGGACACCATCAGCTTCCTTCACCACATTGCTTATGCATCCATTTTTTCTTCAATGTGAGCATCACAGAATGCCACACAAAGTGCTCTTGTGCTGAGGGAGTACTTCAGTTTCAGCTCAACGTCCACCTGCTACCTTAATACTCAACATATAAATACATATCTATTTCACTATGTTCTTAATTGGACATTTCTGGCCTAGTTTCTTATCCAGTCCTTGGTGATCCAGGCTGTGTGCTATAGATTACTGACACTGCAAACACTATCCTTTTGAGCCACACAACATCCTTCATAGGCCACACCAGAAGGACTCTATGTGGAAAATCCACTAGGCTTTACCTCAAACTCATCTGTAGCAGAGTTAAGGAAATGATGTACTTCTTTTTTTCTACCGAAGGTTGAAAGACCCCAAGGAGAACAAACAGATTACTCCTCTCCCAAGGTTATGTATAGTATTTATAGTTAACAGGCTTTTATTTGGATCTCTTGCTTTGAGGATCTCCATTGAATGTGGCCAGCAACTACCATATATTCACTATTTTAATGCTCTTCTTGCTTTCTCATGACATGTATTAGTCAACTAGGCATGGTCTGCCTCTGTTAATGAATATTACTGAAAGTCTTGCCCTATCACTAGCTCTCATTGTTCAAGTAAATAGTGTCCATTCACAAGTAATGCTTAACCTGTACAAGTCAAAAATTCATGTATTTTCATCTGAAAAGCCAGCCTTTACATATATAATTTCCTTTTGTTCAGTGTTTTAAATTCTATACCATTGGATAAATTAATGGCACTGTCAATAGAATAATCAATCACCTGGGAGGATAATTTATAATGTTCTCTATCACAAAATGATAATGATGTCTCTCAAGGGAACCAAAAAACAAAGCCAAAAAACCAAAAAAGGACTGCTATCAAGTAGATGCTAACACACAGTGACCTACAGAACAGAGTGGTACTGCCCCTGTGGGTTTCCAGGACTGTAATTCTTTATGGAAGTTGAAGGACTCATCTTACTCCTGCAAAGGTGCTGGTGGTTTTGAACTGCTGACACTGAAGTTATCACTCCACTGTGTAACTACTACTCAGCCAGGGCTCCTTGAAGCAAACCAGAGACATATATAAACCATAGATACATGAATGAGTTTTGAGCTTACATTTAATTCTAGACCCTATCTAAGAACAATTGGCCCTACAGAATACTTGGTCTCGTAAAAATATTACTGAAGATATGGGTGTTCTAGCAAAGTGTGGTAAAGTAACCATGTGCTGCCTGGCTGTCAGAAAGAATAGAGACTGGGGTCTTCACAGCTTGTCTTCAAACAAGCAGCTGTATAAGTGGGGTGTCAACTAAGTCCACATGGAAGAAGCACACCAGACTGTGTGATATAAGGATTGTAACTTTGACACAGTAAACAGTAAAATCCAAAGGAGGAATAGTATCACAGCCTAAATTCTGAACACCTGGTTTGCAGAAGCTATAGATGACCATTTTGGAGAAGGACAGCATGCTTGTTAAAAGGGAGGGGCAGCGAAAAAAGAGAAAGGTCTAGAGGAAGGTAGGTTTACACAGTGGCTTTATCAGTGATCTCAAAAATAAAAACAATTGTGAGGGAGGCACGAGGCCGGGCAGTGCTTTGTTCAATTGTACATAGGGTCGCTATGAGACAGGACCAACTGGAAGACACTACCAACAAGAACAGCATGGAGGGCAGTGGAAGTCCGGGGTCTATTCTCAGAGTTCCCATGCAGATTAAGCCTCCATTGAACCCTCCGACCATCGTCCAGGTGGACGGGTAGGGAGCATAGCCTTGCTGTCGACAGAAAGCATTGTAAAGTCATTTATGGCAGATGGAGGGTTAAAATGCAACCCTTGTGTATTAGTCTGGGTACTTTGGAGAAACAAATCCACAGCGACTCACGTATAAGAGAGAGTTTTATATAAAGAAAAGGTGCATCACGAAAACATCCCAACCCAATGCTGCCCAAGCCCACAAGTCCAACATTAACCCATTAACCCAACACCAGTCCACAAAGTCCTTCACCTCACAAAACAGAGGCAATAATGCCGACTGCAGGAGGAAAGCTGAGTCAGTGAACGTGTAAGCATCTCAGCACTGGCAGGGGTCGCCACACGGCTGCTCCAGCACCCAGGGCTGCATCGGGATAGATCCATGCGGCTTCTCCTTGGGGATGTCTTGTAGGAAATCCATCTTGCAAGCTGAAGCAGGGAACTGCTAAGGCAGCTGCACCCGATGCAACCATCACAAAACAAGAGACCCGAGAACTAGAAAGGCGAGGCTTCACCACCCATTTATCCCTCCACCTTTCAACCAGCACATGTGATTATCGGCCAGGCTGGCACAATTAACTAACTCACCTTGGTTATGTAGGCTCCATTTTGACCCATTTTAAAGTTGCTTCCTTTTCAAATATTTCTTGCTTTCTTTTCTTTAAACATTTATTATTTATTTAATTTGATTTTGGTAACTTACTTTATCAGGGGCTCTTACAGCTCTGATAATGATCCATACATCAAGTTTGTCAAGCACATTTGTACATAAATTGCCATCATCATTTCCCAAACATTTTCTTTCTGCTTAAGCCCTTGGTATCAGCTCCTGTTTCCCCCCTCCCTCCCCCCACCCTTGTGAACCCTTGATAATTTATAAATTATTTTTATTTTCATATTGTACACCATCCACTGTCTCTCTTCAACCACATTTCTGTTGTTCATCCCCCAGTGTGTGTGTAAATCAGAAACTCAGAAGAGACTCTGAAACTTGCTCTGGGGTGTAGAGTAGCTAAAATAAATGGAAAGAATGACGAAGAGGATATGAATAGAAAATTCCAAAGGGCCACTTGAGAAGACAAAAGATTATAATAAAGGTGTAAAAACAAGAAGTTAGTGAGCCAAAAATATAAAACATGGTCAACATATGTCAAACTGAAAATAACAAATAAACAAACAAACCCGTAGCCTTGAATTTTTTTCCAGTTTATAGCAACTCTGTAGGACAGTAGAACCTCTTCTTTCTCCCAGGGAGCAACTTGTAGGTTCAAACTACTCACCTTGTGGTTAGTCACACAAAGTGTAATCTACTGTATAACTAGAGCTTCCTCTCAAGCTGAAAGAAGTGAAAAACTAAGTAAGGGGTCCAGTAGCAATACTGTTTGCAGTTTCTAGCCAGCTTTAATCCTCCACTATTTTTTTTTACAAACAAATCCATGTTCCACGTCTCACCCACGCAGTCACGAGGCAAGACCACACATCCACACAGCCTGCAGATGTGAGAGAGGGCACAGACAGATCTAACCCAAAAGATCCACGGGAACCCTCCTGTCTAAAATATTTGTAGACATCCCAAAGACTTGAAGACCTGAGATCGTCCTTGGTTCTCCCTCTTGTTCTTTGTTCTCACCCTGTGGGCCCTCTGAAACACCTGGAGCACTCTCTCGCTCTCTCTCTCTCTCTCTCTCTCCCCAAGTTCCTTTCTGCACTTCTATCTGCCACCTCCTTTCCTCAGCTGCCACTTCCCAGCCATACAGAGGGCAGGCAGTGGGCACAGCTGGAAGAGATGAGATTAAGTCCGTCACAGACTCCATTGCAGCTTACTAGTAAGTCTGTATTAAAACTCGTTTCTTCTTTTGTGCAACTGAGGTTCTTTTTTTAAAAAAAATCGTTTTATTGGGGGCTCTTACAACTCATCGCAATCCATCCATCCATACATACATACATTGTGTCAAGTACATCTGTACATTTGTTGTCCTCATCATTCTCAAAACATTTCCTTTCTACTTGAGCCCTTGTTATCAGCTCCTCATTTTTTCCCTCCCTCCCTGTTCACCCCTCCCTCATGAACCCTTGATAGTTTATAAATTATTATTATTTTGTCATATCTTGCACTGTCCGACGTCTTCCTTCACCCACTTTTCTGTTGTCCATACCCCAGGGATGGGGTTATATCTAGATGCTTGTCATTGGTTCCCCCTTCCCAACCCACCCTCCCTCCACCCTTCTGGCATTGCCACTCACACCACTGGTCCTAAAGGGATCACTGTCCTGGATTCCCTGTGTTTCCAGTTCCTATCTGTACCAGTTCTTGTGGCCTCTATTCCTCATAGGCTAGGTCTCTCTTTATCTTTCACTGGACTCCAACCACCCTCCTCTACTCTAATCCCTTTAATCTCATTCATTTTGATCTCTGGAACTCCCATTATCCCTAAATAAAACTTATTAACTAATTCCCATGCTTTGTCTTTCAAATCTCATCCCTTGTCTCTAAAACCTTACACTAATTCAAGCTTTGATTTTGCAATGCTGAAGAATTCTATGGGCAAAATATTAAATGATGCAGGAAGCATCAAAAGAAAATGGAGGGAATACATAGCATCATATCAAAAAGAATTGGCCAACGTTCACCCATTGCAGGAGGCAGCATATGGTCAATTCTATTAAAAGAATACATGTGAGCTTCACAAATAAGGAATGAGGAATTGATAGAATACTAATTGAACTGTTTCAACAAATTGAGGCTGAGCTTGAAGCACTCAATACTCTATGTCAAGACATTTGGAAGACAGCTATCTGGCCAACCCACGGGAAAAGATCCTTTGTGCCTATTACAACTGAAGGTGGCTCAACAGAATGCAGAAATTATTCATTTATATCACATGCAAGTAACATTTTGCTGAAGATAATTTAAAAATTGTTGTAGCAATATATTGATCAGGAGCTGCCAGAAATTCAAACCAAATTCAGAAGAGGATGTTGCATAAGGGATATCATTGCTGATTTCAGATGGATCTTGGCTGAAAGTAGAGAACACCAGAATGATGTTTGTGTTTCATTGATTATGCAAAAGCATTTAACTATATTGATCATAACAGATTATGGATAGCGGTGAGAAGAATGAGAATTCCAGAACACTTCATTCTGCTTATATAAAACAAAAGACAATCCTTGCAACAGACCAAAGGGATATTGCATGGATTCAAATTAGGAAAGGAATGTATCCTTTTAAGGCAGTGGTTCTTAACCTTCCTAATGCCGTGACCCTTTAATACAGCTCCTCATGTTGTGGTGACCCTTCAACCATAAAATTATTTTCATTGCTACTTCATAACTGTAATTTTGCTACTGTTATGAATTGGTCAACCCCTGTGCAAGGGTGGTTCGGCCTCCAAAATGATCACGACCCACAGGTTGAGAACCCCAAAGGGGTCACAACCCACAGGTTGAGAACTGCTTTAAGGGTTTTATTTTTTCACCATACTTATTCAATCTGTATCCTGAGAAAATAATCTGAGAACATGGACTGTATGAAGCTAGTGGCATCCGGATTGGAAGAAGGGTCTTTAACGATCTGTGACGTGCAGATGATGCACCCTTGCTTGCTGAAGGAGAAGAGGGGGGAAGATTAATGGTGAAGCACCAAGGACCCCAGCATGGAGTAATGGACTGCACTCAATGCAAACAAAAGTCCTCCCAACTGGACCAAAAAGCAATATCGTGATAAATGGAGAAAAACGTTTTCAAGATTTTCATTTGACTTAGATCCACAATCAACGTTCGTTGAAGCAGCAGTCTAGAAGCCAAAGGTTATATTGCATTGGGAAAATCTGCTGCTACAACCTCTTTAAAATGTTAGAAAGCACAGATGTCGCTCTGAGGACACTCCCTGGTTACTCCAATGGCCTCATTTGCATATGAAAGGTGGACAGGAATGACAAAGGAATACCAGAGGAGAATCGATGCATTGAATTATGTATCCTTGTTTGTTTTGGGAATATCCTTGTGTGGCAGGGAATACTCAAGGTGCCAAGGAGGGCCAGAAGAATGAACACATCTGTCTTGGGAGAAGTACAGCTAGAAGGCTTTTTAGGAGAATGCATACTAAGACTTTATCTCGTGTACTTTGGACATGCTATCAAAAAGTCATCAGCTTGGTAAATTAGTGGGAAATTAAGGGTCAGTGGGAAAAAAGGAAGACCCCCGACTAGAAGGATTGACACAGAGCCTTCAGTAAGGCGCTCAATCGTCACACATGTGAGTCAGTGCAGGATCCATCAGCATTTGCTCTGGTGTCCACAGGGCCCTGTGAGTCACGTCGACTCAGTGGCATCTAGCAGCAGCATGTGGCAAGGGGGAAGATCAGAAAGTCTATTACAAAAGAAGATGAGATGAAACCAGAAAAACAAACAACAGATACAGACAACTGACAGTCTAGGCTGCAGGGAATGAGTGGGATCATAAAATAAAGCTCATAGCTTTTTCCTCCCTTACAATTTCACTAAAGTGCAAGTATTTCTAAAATTTACCATTTCCACGAATCTATATAATGCAGCCATGATCAAAGGCTGACAATAAAGGACTACACAGAGCTTACAATTCTCTGTCTGTTGATAAGAAAACAAAAATATATATTCATATATGAATTAAAATATGAATCTGAAGTTACGGTGCCTATCTGCAGGTGAGCTGGTCCCTGACTCAGGGGGTTCCATATAATGAAATATATCTGCTTCACAGGGTTTCTTGGCTGTGATCTTTAGGGAAGCAGTTGCCAATCCTTTCTTTCATGCAAGAATGGGGTGGATTTAAACTTCCAATATTTTTATTAGCAGCCAATCAGAAACTACTTGTACCACCAAGGCTTTGAAATCAGAAATTGACTTGAAAATATTGAAAAAGACGGGTTACAATTATTAGGCGTAGGGGTCACCGGTGACTGTCACAAAGCAGGTAACATGAGCACATCACCCCTTTGGAATCTAGAGCTGCGCTTCAAGCCCCAGAACCCAGGAAAGGTGGCACCCTGCCCTGGGTTGCTCCTCACTAGAGGGATAACTGGGATTAGAATGCTTATATCACCCTACCCCCAGTTTTTGTTTTCTCTTTACTCTCACATCACCATTCATTGTTAATTGGATGTTTACAACACTGTGTTTATCTAAGATCTATGAGTACCTACCTCATATTGCAATTTATCTATTTATTATTCACTTGATTGCTAACAGTTCCATGTCTTTGTTAGCTCTGTTGAACCATAAAATTATATCAAGTGGTGGTAACTGTCCTGGCTGAAATAAAGCCAACCCAAACAAAACCCCTTGCCATTGAGTCAATATTGACTCCAGTGAATGATAGCCTCATTTTTCTCCCATCGAAAAACAGGTGGCTATGAAGCACTAACCTTTTTGTTAGCAGCCCAATGCTTAAGCAATGATACAATTAGGGTTCTCTAAACAAAGTCAAGACCACAGATAATTAAGTATCAATTCATAATGATGATGTTGGTTTAATTTTAGATAAATATACAGCAACATGCATTTTTGTTTCACCACTGTCATTATGTCTCTGTTAGAATTTACCCTGAAAAATCTAATTACTGAGAGATGATAGAGTGGATAGAGATGTCCCTGGGAATTCACTTCTCTCACCTAAGCCTCCCTCAGATCCCCAGTAAGAGGATGTCTAATCCTCAGTTTCTCCGGGAACGTTTCCAATCAAGTGGCAGGCTTTGGCGCTTGGGCTGTATTACTTTTGTGTGACTTACTGGGTTTTGATCTCAATTTTATGCAGAATGTGCACCAACAAATGTTATTGATCACCCCATGTTTCCTTTGGAAGAAATTAATCATTCTCATGGATATATATATGTATATATTAGAAGGAAAAAATCATTTTAACTGCTTCCTACTCATAATGTTTCCAGCCCCACAAATGATAGATATTTGTAAGTCTCACTGTAAAATATAAACAAATGTATTCTAAAAGAATGAAAAGAAGCTGATATTTTCTTCTTATAACGTAAATATGATCCTACTTAGGTTATCTACCTTATCTTAGCACATTTGTTCTGTGGTGGGCACTTTGCCTACACTATTCTATCTAATACTAAATAATATTGCAATTATTATTAACTTTAATGTACAAAGAAGGAAATGAATATGGAGGTTAAATATTTGGCTTATGGACACTGAACTAGTAAGATGCTGTTGTTATTGTTAGGTACCATCAACTTGGCTCTGAATCTTCACAACCCTCTAATGGAAGGAAGCACTGGGCCATTTTGGTAGTTCCCTAATCTCATGTCAACTTGAGGGTATGCAGAGTGAAGGGGTGGAGTCTAGCCTGTCAATCAGGTCACAGCCAGATGACGTCTCCTTGTGGACATGGCCTTCTTATTAGGATTATGTGATCTCTCTCTCTCTCTTTCTCTCTCTCTCCCTCTCTCTCTGTCTCTCTGTCACTCTCCTTCACCTTCCTGTTGAGGAGCCGCACTCAGAGAGCTGGAAGAGCCTGCGCTGAGATGCTTCCATCGGCATTGGATCTACAAGACTTTCCACCCAGTGGCCTGTGATCTTCCTGCATTCAGCATAATTGCATGTGCTGTGTGAATCTGAAGAGGAATTATGAACTAATATCAGACATGTGGGCTAATATTAGGCTTATGGGCTTGATCTAGACATGGCTGGGATGTTTTCCAAATATACAATTGCTCTTGTATATGAAGCTCTTTCTTATGCACAAGAGTGTCCATGAATTTGTTTCTCTAGTCTACTCTGACTAACACAGACATGGTACTTTCGATATTTTTCACCAGCACCAGCATTCAAATGCATTGATTCGTCTTTGGTCTCTTTATTCAATGTCCAACTTTCACATCCATATGAGACAATTGAAAATATCATGAGTTGGGTCAGGCACACCTTAGTCCTTAAGAAATCCTTGCAGAGTTTAAGTTCAGGGCTATCTGATTCCAAAGAACAGGTTCCTAGTCACAATTTCTATCATACACCATGATGTTATTTCAAATAAAAATATCTTATTACCTCGTATGTGTTGCTGGACTTGGTTTTCATTGAGGTGCTTTGGGAATTCAGCCACTATTTTTTTTTTTCTTTTTTAACATTTTATTAGGGGCTCATACAACTGTTATCCCAATCCATACACACA
>NW_022111373.1:94429742-94452868 GCF_000313985.2 Echinops telfairi
GCCATGTGGTCCTCTCTGTGGACTGTTCAGCCACTATTTTATAACAACATTCCTCATAGAATGATTGGTTACATACATATATCTTTCTATGTAACGTTTGATCATTTGAAAACTGTTCACCACTTTCACATAAACTCCAATGCATTTAGTTCATTAAAATTATTGTTATTATAAGCTTATTTTCAAACCTGGATCTTTTGATAAAGATTGCAAGCTAGCTTTAGAATAAATGAATAATAATTGTGCACATTAAAAGCAAAAACAAAGGAGTACTAAGGAATACTTTCTGCATTGCTTATAAAGTACTCATTCACTTACAGGTTTCAGATTGGTATCCTTGGATTACGGAATTCACGTCTTAACCAAGACAGAGTTGTGTGTCTTTTGATAAAAACCATTACTGTTGTAAGGCTACTTTGAATTTTGATTAAAGTTTTATAATTCATGCCATATTTATCTATGGGCTGTTTAGGTGTGAGGCATTCTACTTATAGTCTTCAGACCTGTTGAAAGAAATATAATCCAATACACTGACTGTAAGAACAGAGAGGGTGGCCCAAGGCAGAATGTTGGCAAGGACTTGAAACAGTGTGGGATTTGAGTGTGTTAGGCTAATATTAGACTAGCAAGAGATCCTAGGAATAACACCCCTGAACCCCCATTTTATGCATAATAAATGATTGCAGTTTGGGGTGTCATGTTTCACCCAGTCGATTTCAACTGGTAGTGACAGTGTCGAAGTAACCACAAGGACATCCTAGGCTATGACCTGCACAGGAGCAGATCGCCAGGCATTTACCCTACAGAGCCAATGAGCGACTTTAAATGGACAACTGTGGGGTTAGTAGCTCAGCACTTAAATGTTTATCCACCAGCGGTAAGAAATTAAACCCTTGAAAAGTGAAATCACCTACCTGAAATGCCACAGATCACCCAACAGATATTTGACAAAGACAACTATTATGAAAGTGTATTTCCAATTGTTAACATAATTCATTTTTATGTGTATCATTCTTTAATAAATTGCCCTTAGATTTATCTATTATAAGTTAAAATGAAGCGTTAAAGGCGGCAAGACACCTTAATTATCCTTAGGAAGGTTCCAAACTAGTTCAGAACATTAGGTCCATAAACAGATTTTGTTGTTAGGTACCATCCAAAAATCTATCTTGAAAGAAATACAGCCAAAAAACTCATTAGAGGCAACGATGGTAAAATTTCACCTCACCCCCTTTACATGTTGTCAGGAGAGACCAGTCCCTGGAGAAGGACATCATGCTTGGTAAAGCAAAGGGGCATCAAAGCGAGGAAGACTCTCAATGAGATGGATTGGCACAGTGGCTGCACCAATGGGATAAAGCACAGGAACAGTTTGTGAGGATGGCTTAGGACTGGGCAGTATTTCATTCTGTTGTGCATAGGGTCACTATGGGTTGAAGCAACAACATCCACTCTATTTCAACTTATAGTGACCCCATATGATAGAGTTTTCTACTCTGTAACCTTTAAAGAACAAATCACCAGATCTTTGTACCAGGGAGGGTTAAAACCAACAGGCTTTAAGTTATCAGCTGAGCACTACAGCACCAGGGGTCTTTATAAAAACATGTAACAGTTAAGTATTACAAGACACCAGGGATAACACAAAGCAGTACCCGAATAACTGTCTGTGTATTCTCTTCATCAGTATCTGCTGTAAAATTTATAGGAGAGAGTTGTCAGCTCAATTGTGTTTTATGAAGGAATAAATTATACTTCTGTATGTTTCATAGAGTCATCCAGTAGTAAATAAAGAAGGAGAGGCAGACTATGAGTTGGTTTTAGCTATCTAGTGCTGCTATAAAAGAAATAGCTATGACTTTGGGAGTCTGGAAGTCCAAATTCAGAACATCATCTGTAAGGACCGCTTTCTCTCAGGATTAACTGTGGGGAAAGGTCCTGAGCAACTTCCAACATCGATGGGCTTGATCTTTCTCAGACAGCTACATGGGTCTTCTCCAGGGTCTAGGATTTGCTCTCGAGAGAACAGGTTTTCCGCAGAGAACACAAAGCTAAGGCAGGAGTAGAGCATGTCCCCAAGTCAAACAACATGCTTTCCTCCCTAAGCTTTTTCAGCGGTACTAAAGTCTACCTTCTCTGCTCACATGTTCCTCCTGTTACCTCTGGAAATATAAAAGGTAATACATGCCATACACTAGGGAAATCCCTGGCTTTGACCTGATGTAGGGTGTTGCACACCATTCTAGTTCTGTCTCATTAGCACATAAGTCATAACATAATCCTCTTCAATCTATTCTAATCTTGCTTCATTAGCCATAGACAGAGATAGGCTTTACAGCCCAAAGGACAATTATACCAGCTCATAAATTTCACTGTTTCAACAAGTCGATTGAATGTTGGAAGCATTCCACTAGTCTGTGCCAACAACTTTGGAAGACAACTACCTGGCCAACAGATCTGTCTTTTCACCCCTTCTAAAGAAAGGCAACCCAGTAGAATGTGGAAATTACTGAATAATGTTACTAATATAACATGGAAGTAGAGTTTTCATAAAAATAATGATTTCCACTGGCAGCTGTTAGAAATTCACACTGAAAGCAGAAGAGGAAATGGCATGAGGAATATCGTGGCTGATGTCAGATGGATCTTGGATGAAATCAGAGAGTATGAGAAATATGTTTACATGTGTTTTATTGACTGTTCAAAGGCATTTGATTGTGTAGCCAGAACAAATTATAGAAAGAATTGAGAAAAATGGGAATTCCAAACACAATCATTTGTGCTCCTACGGAACCTATATGTGGACCAAGAGGCAGTCAGTCATTCAAGCAGAGCAAGGGAATATTGCCTGATTTAAAATAAGGACAGATGTGTGCCAGGGTTATTCAATTTAAATGCCATATTTATTCAATCTCTATGCTGAACAAATAATTTGGGATGATGGACTATTTTGTGGGATAATATTGGGTCCAGCCCTTATCTCACAATAGGAACGGGTTCAAGAAGGCACGATCTGTAATCAGAAAACATATAGATAAGTGATCATAGATAAGTGATCAAAAAGGGATAGCCAAAGGTGGTGCATGGGGGTCCCTGAAGCATAGACACCCCAGGGCCCAGTACTTTATCAGAGGCAGGCTTAAACACCTTTCCTACACATGGCTGGAATCTCATGACAGCATTACACAATAGGACCGTTCCCTATTCTTTGAAGATTTATAAAGAAGCATGAACACATCAGCCAAGTTATTTACAGATGGGAAGGGAGGTCAAGGTTGGGAACATGAAGTAACTGGTAAGTTTGCAGACGGCTGCCTTCTGCAGCTTTAGTCAGGGAACCGAAGGCAAATGTCCATTTATCGCAGGCAGAGAGACAGGCCAGCCATTGCCTCATCAGCTCCCGTGGCTGAGCCGTCAGTGTTTTCCCATGGGCCGTGAACTATGGAAGGTAATAGTCCTGTCTCATTTTCTTAAGTAGCAAACAATTTTACCCTCACACTATTTGAAGAACTCATTATTAGGATGGAAGGAAATCTTACTAGCAACTTGCAACTTGCAAACGACACAAGTGTACTTGCTAAAAGCAAGGAGGATTCAATGAAAATCTCAGGCTGAAGCCTTCGGTATGGATTGCAACTCCATGTAAAGGAAACCAAACTCTTCACAACTAGACCAACAGACAACATCTTAAAAATGGAGAAATAATTAAAGTTGCCATTTTGTTGGTCCCACTATCAATGCTCATGGGAGCAGTAGTCAAGAGATCAAACTACTCATTGCCTTGGCCACATTGGTCACCACATCCTTTGTGCTGAAGAGTATTGACGTGTTGAAGAGCAAGGATGTCAGTCTGAGGACTAAGGTGAAGCTTAACCAACCAAATGTGAAAGTTGGACAATAAATAAGCAAGACTGTAGAAGAATTCATGATTTGCATTGTGATCTTGCTAAAATAAATATCGAAAGTATTATGGACTTCCAGAAGAACAAGCAAATCTGGGAAAAGTATGCCAGAAGCCAGATGGTGAGCTTTTTGTTGTGTAATTGGACTTTTCTTTTCCCCCAGGAGAGACCAGCCCCTGGAAAAGGACATCATGCTAGGCAAAGTGGAGGATCAGTGAAAAAGAAGAAAATCCCCTTTGAGATGGATCGACACAGTGGCTGCAACAAAGGGTCCCAATGTGACAACCCTTGTGAAGGTGGCACCAGACAGTACAGTGTGTTTCTTTCTGTTGTATTTAGGATCCCTACCAATGGGAACTGACTTGACAGCCCCTGATACTAACAACAACATTGCAAAGAATGAACATCATTTATCCTGCTGAAAATAAGACGGAGTCACTTGTCAATAGATACTCTGCACTACTGATTTCTATATAGAGAAAATATACTGATAGTTTCACCATATGGAGTTTGTTCCAAAATTCCCTCTGCATTCACTTTATTTATTGTCATATCCTTATTATCTACACCACAGCACTGCCACAGAAAGAATGATTACTTGCATCTAATCAGGTCCTGAGTAACTTCCACACACTGTCTCTCTTCCATACACTTAGATTATTGTTTCCTAATGTGAACAATTCAATGACTCTGTGTTTTAATTACTCAAGTCCGCAAATACATACTGCATCATATGCATCCATAACTGTTTTAGGTGCAAGGGATACAGAGATATCTAAATGACATACTCTGGACCATTATCTTGTTTAAAAAGGAAAAGCCAGGGTCTTGTCTGACTTGTTTGCTTTTATAGTTCTGAATATTACACTGCAAATGTAGGTAGAAGGAGTACTGATTTGTTTCGGAAATATAGTGACCAATCATCCCAGTTTAGCCAGGACTGCAGGGTTCTCAAGATGTGGGGCTTTTATTGTTAAAAGTCTTGAACAAGTCAGGGGACTGCTAGTCAGTGCACAGAGAAATAAGAAACACAAATAATAGCGTGCTCACTGAACCTTTCTAGCCTAAGAAATCCAAGTTGAGGTTATCTTAGTGCTATAAAATGCAATTTGTGATCTTGACTTTTCTTCCCTTGACTAATGGAGCACTATGGGTCCGTGATAAAGCACTCACTCTGAACAGTAGCTGGTTGGGGCCACAGATTATTAGACTAAGATTATTAGGCAAGTTATGTTTCCCACACCACAGCAATTGGTTCTCTAAAAGTCACCTTTGCTGCCTTTGCTATTGCTGCCGGCAAGCACTTCCAGGTAGGGAGTTTTCCTTTTGGATGCTTCAGCACTGATGGTATTACAGGAAGTGTTTCTATGGTTGTTGGTCTGTTAGGTTTAAATTTATTTTTTTTATTAAAAGATCATTTTATTGGGGCTCTTACAACTCTTGATACAATCTATACATCGATTGCATCAGGCACGTTTGTACATTTGTTGCCTTCATTCTTTTCTAGACATTTACTTTCTATTGAGCCCTTGGCATCAGCTCCTCTCCCCACCCCGCCCCCACCACTTTCATGACCCCTTGGTAGATTATAAATTATTGTCATTTTCATATCTCACACCAACCGCTGTCTCCCTTCCCCCGTGCTTTCTGTTGTTCTTCCCCTGGAGGGGGCTGTATGGTTATGTGTCCATCATTACTATCAGTTTCCCCTTTCTCCTATCTGCTCCCCAAATTTCCCCTACCCTTCTGGTATCACTATTCCCACTCCTGTTCCTGGATTCCATGTGTTGTAGGCTCCCATCTCTTATCTATACCTGTGTACATGCTCCGGTCTAGTCTGAATTGAGAAGCAGCACTGGGGTCATGGTAGTCGGGGGTGAGGAAGCCTCAAAGAACCAGAGGAATATTGTGTGTTTTATCAATGCTTACTGCACCCTGGTTGATTCACACCTTCCCTGTGGCCCCTCAGTGGGGGGATGTTCCATTGTCTGCAGATGGGCTTTGCGTCTCTACTCCAACTGCCCTCATTCTCAACAATATGTTTTTGTTTGTTTGTTATGTGTCTTCTGATGCCTGTTACTTGGTCCCAATGACTCCTCATGATTGTACCGGTGGTGTGCTTCTTCCATGTGGACTTGTTGCTTCTCTGCAGGATGGCCCCTTGTTTAACTTCAAGCCTTTAAGACCCCAGATGCTATATCTTTTAATAGCCAGGTACCATCCGTCTTCTTCACCGCATTTGCTTATGCACCCCCTGTGCCCCCCCAGCGATTGTGCCTGGAGGGTGAGTATCTCAGAATGCCAATTTATTAGAACAAAGTGTTTTTGTATTGAAGTAGGGCATGAGCAGAGGCCCGAAGTCTGTCTGCAACCTCAGTGTATTGCCATATAAATATATGTAAATAGACCAGTACCTCTATTTTTGTGGATTATGTATTTACATATGTACACACCTATGCTTATACCTTTAGTTTTTTTGACACATAATTCATATATTACACAATTCAATAGTTCAGTTATAGTAAGAAGAGTTGTACAATCATCATCACAATCAATTTTAGAACATTTTCTTCTTTCTTGTACTCATTGTTATTAGCTCCCCATTTTCCCCTCAAACTTCTCTGCCATGCCCCCAAGAAACCATTAATCCAGTCACTGTCTCTATAGATTTACCTCTCCTGGATTTCAAATGGTTTGTTGTTCTTAACTCTCAAAAGCTACTGAAGAGGAATTACTTTCAGTCCTTAGAGGAGATACTGGCTGGGAACATTGCCTCCATCCCTATTGGAGCAGAACTGAAATGAAGTGAACTTCAGCTTCATACGCTCTGTTTTGTTTTGGTGCTTGTTATTTTTGTTTTTTGTTTTTGCTGAGTTCATTGTTTTGCCTGTAGAAAACCAAGATAGAAATTATACAAGATTTTGAAGAACTGATTTTCCTATTCAGGAAATGGGGTGGATGGAATATAGAATCTCACAAGTACCCTCCAGCCAAACACTTGGAGCTTGCAGAGGAGCCACGTTTTCATTTGTTTGGAATCTACAAAGTGACGATAAGGTTATTTTCTGGAACAATGAGGATAAAGATACACAAGAAAAAGTCTTCCCTTCTGTAATGGTTAAGTTATGTCATCTTGCTTGGAGCACCACACTCCCCAGTGATTTGGCAATTCTCTGTGGTTGTCCACCCAGGTGAGAACTGGGGGAATGCTGTCACTCTTGTGATAAGAGCAGCCAATCCATTGAAAGGGAGTTTCCTTGGAGTTGTGGCCTGCTTCCAATATATGTTGATTTTGGAATGTGGAAAAATTTGGACCCTTACCCTTTGCTAATGGAGTCCTGATAGCCCAATGGGCTAATCATTAGATAGCTAACCACAAGTTTGGCAGTTCAAACCCACCAGCCATTTGGTGGAACAAAGATAAAATGTTTTGCTCCCATAAAGACTTACAGTCCTAAAGTCTCTAAGAAGCAATTCTATTCTGTTCTGTGTGGCTGCTTTGAGTCAGAATTCCCCCCGTGGTTGTGAGGATTTTGATTTTCTTTACATTGAGTCACAATCCATACTGAAGACTAATCTTCATCAGCAAGTCCCTCCAGTCCTCCTCACTGTCAGCCAGCAACGTTGCATCGTCTGCATTTTGCAGGTTGTTAATAAAACTTCCTCACATCCTGATACCTCAATCTTCTTCATATCATCCAGTTTCTCTGATTATTTGCTCAGCATACAGATTGAATAAATATAGTGACATACACCTTTCTTTATTTAAACCATACAATATTTCCTGGTTGTGTTTGCATACCTGTCTCTTGATTCATGTACAAGTTCTGTATGAACAGAACAAAATTCCCATTCTTCCCAAGGGAAAAATAAAATCTGCCTGTACTGGTTACCAGAGAGGGGAGGAGTAAGGAAGAAAGGGGAAATAATGTGTCAGAGGTTAGACCCATGTTTACTTGGATGAAGGAGAATATCCAACAAGAGGGAAATGGGCAAAAAATGATTTTGTGAGCCAGCTGAGAGAAGTAAAGAGATACTTTTACAGACCAGAGTATAGCTATTGGATTCAAGAAGTTAAACCTTGAGACAATGTTCTTTTCTTATTAATAGTTTATATGGAAAGTTCACCAATTATTTGAATAATACTTTTTAACTGCTATTTTTCCCAGTCCTGGGTCCACTCGTAAGGATCACACACTATATCTAGTTGTCACATCTCTGATTTTCTTGAATTAGATTTTCATTGATTTTTTGACCTTGACATTTTTTAATGCCCTAAGATTCTATTTTGTAAAATGTCCCTTCATTTTGGGTTGTCTGAGATTTTTCTATACTTAAGTTCAGGTTAGGAGCTCTGGTAGCTTAGTGGTTGTGAAAAACCAGGCTGTAGTCTGCAAGGTCAGCTGTTCAAAACTACCAGCCGCTCTGAGAAAAAGACAAGGCTTTTTACTCCTGTAAACAGTTAACAGCCTCAGAAATCACAGGGGCAGTTATACCACATCCTATAGGGTCACTATGGGTCAGCATCAACTTGATGGTAATGAGTAGGCTAAGGATTTGAATTTTTGACAGGAATAGTTGTAAGTATGGTGACTACAAAATGGTGCTTTGAAAAAATGAAAAACAAGAAGTAATTCCATTACTTCTGCATTCTATGGTAAAGAAGCATTTTCTCACCCCCCCTTTAAGTATGTATGTATTTCTAAATATCAGTATGAACTTACATATTCTAATGCAATTGATTATAATCCATTCTATCATCATTTATTTTGATATAAAATTGTTCTATATTTAGCCAATGGAAGCTCATTCAAGTTGTAAATCTCAATTTTTAGGGAGAAGGTAACAAAACCTGCTTCTTAAGGATGCTATAAGAGTAAATGAGATAACGTATGTGAAAACAGTAGCTATGCTGGTTCTGGTTTCAAAAAATGCTATATGGCTATTATCCTTGTGATAGATTATTATAGTTTTACATATTTCACCTCTATAGCTCATATATATACATAGAAAACATTCTTTGTTCCATCATTTGTATTTCTCAATATCTGTAATTTCATTGCATTAAGTGAAAGAAGGTTTGTCCTTGGTTTCTGAAGGATCCTTTCATGGGTTATCTGACACTAACAACATTTATTTAATCAAACAGCTGTGCCCACCCAGAGGAAAAGAAGGAGAGTCTGAAATACCTAGAACTCAAGGCTGTCTTGGGATGCCTTCCTGCAGGAAATGGAGAGTCTTCAGAAAGTGGAAATATGTGCAACGTGTCCCAAACTTAATGGAATGGTGGTTTTGCTCTACGAGGAGACTGGTGCCATATCCTGAGAACACGAGTTTGGACTAGAGGTTAGAGATAAATCCACTGGTCCTGATACTGTAGAATTAGCATAAAAGAGCTCTATGCATTTAATGCCATATCTCTTATTTTAGAACCAATTCTTGGGCCATAATTCTAAAAGGTAATTTCTGACCAACGCACTATCAAAACAGAACTCTAGAGAACATTTTTCATGGAGTTGTTGTTAGATGTCGTCTAGCCGGCTCCCGCTCATAGTGACCCAGGTACAACAGAAGGAAACACTGCCCAGACCTGTGCCATCTCCACAATTATTCTCATGTTTGCACCTATGTAGTCTCTAAGTGGTTTCTAAATGGCAACCAAATGTCAATAGAGAGCAGTTGTACCTAATGCAATTTGTTGCCTGATCTCTTGACTGCTGCTTCCATGAGCATTGATTTTGTATCCAATTAAGATAAAATCCTTGTCAACTTCAATGTTTTCTCCTTTTACCATGATGTAAACTGCTAAACAATTGGTCCAGCTGTGAGGATTTTGATCTTTTTCACATTGAGTCATAATCCATAATGAAGGCTCCAATCCTTGATCTTCATCAGCAAGTGCTTCAAGTCCTCCTCACTTTCAGTAAGAAAGTTTGTGCCATCTGCATGTTGTAGGTTGTTAGTAATCCTTCCTCCAATATTCTGATGCCTCATTCTTCTTCATATGAGGAGGTACCCCCTAAACTGGATTTTTTCCCAAAGCTATGTATTTCATTCTTTTTTTACAAAACAACTTTTTAATCTTCAAAGTATTCTCCATTATACTTCATTCATTTGTCAAATCTGCAATTTCATTCTTGAGTGTGGGATACGGAAAGGTTTCTCCCCAGGTTGTCACACTGGCATTGTGAGGTCAGCTGCTTCGAAGTACTCTCCCTGAGGGCAGTCAGCCATATAGAGCAAGCAGACTATTGTCTGGCCTGTGATGTTCATGGTTACCTGCAATCAGGGGGCTTGCACACCCTAAGTATATATAGGTCTTGGTCAAATATAAAGAGATCTTTCCTCTCTCCTTCACCCGCTCTCTGTGCAGACTTGGCTGCTGGGACCATGGCTGTCCTGGAGGTGAGATTGCTACCATAAAATGTGTCTGACTCATTTATTTTATCTTCTTTCTTACCTTCCTTCTTCTCTAGGACTTTACTATTATCTTTAGGTATTATCGCCATGCAATTGCACCTACAGACCCCCAACATTGTTAGAGGCTGGTTACTCTAACACTTGAAAACATTTTTCAAACTCATCTGTTTGGATGGTTGATAGAATCTCCCTCCTTTTTTTTCTTTACCTCTTCTAAGTCATCAGAAAGCTGTCCTCTCGTGTCCCTCTACATTAGCAGAAAGAAAAAGAAGTCACAGAGAGCGAGGTCAGGTGAGGACATTGCATAGGGCAAGAGAGGCATGCTGTTTTATGCCAAAACATGGCACACTGAGATGGCTGTGTGAGCAGGTGTATTGTCGTGGTGGCAAAACCAGTCCCCCGACTGCCACAAATCAGGTCTTTATGTCCTACACATTTACACAATGTTTTCAGAATCTCTAAATAGAAACCTTGATTAACAGCCTGACCTGGTAGAATGAACTCCAAATGCACAAGGAGTCGATATTCATCAATCAACATTTAACCTTTTTTGAAATGAGAAAACCACTCATATATTTGAGGTTTCTCATAGTGCTGTCCTTGTAAGCTGTGTTCAACATCACGACAGTTTCTGTGGCATTTTTACTGAGCAGGAAACAAAATTTCACAGCTGCAGGCTGTGTTCTTTAAAATCTGCCAACACAAAAGCAAGGTTTGAGTGAAACTCTTTTTAAAGAAAAATTTGACTGTGACCAGAGAGAACTTTCCCAGGTGAAGCCACTGGGTGCACTAAGAACAAGTTGCTTGATGCTCGCCTAGTGGGAAAAATGTGTACTACAAAAGTTTCACTTTTCCAAGAGCAATTCCAGTTTTTTGGGGGAGGTACACCCTCCTCTGTGTGTGTGTGTGTGTGTTTGTATCTACCACATGTTTGTTGTACTGTGATATATATTCATATATATGATAAAGGAGGACTATATTTTATAAATTATACATTTCAAAGCAATTAAAATAATGGAAATATATTTATTTGCACATAAAATTATAGTATGAAGCTAATGTTTACAGATATAAAGGTAGACAGAATTGAAAAATAATTCTAGGAATGTGTAATAGTGATAAAAGATGTTATTGCTAATTAGTGGAACTTAAGATGATTTTAATTTTATTTTCTGAGTTTTTAAAGTCTAAATTAGACTCATAATTTACATTATTATCAAAATTTAAAATGATTTTTAAATGATAAAGTTGGAAATGTTTTTATATTAAAAATATATTACTCAGTTATAGTTTATCCTGATAATATTTCATAATTACTACACAAGAATTTCCAGGGCTTTAAACTGCTAATAAAACTAGAAGAGACATGGAAAAGCCTACAGAATATGGACCCACATCTTCAAAGAAATGGGCTTCTAAAATCTTAAGGGAGCCTTCTGTAAATGTAGTACATTCCAGGTTTAAAGGAAAAATATGAACCAATTCAATATATCCCAGAAGCGTAGGCAAAGGAGGTGAAAGGTATGGATGTTTTATTGAGACATGGGAGCAAAAGAACTTACTCTATCGGTATTTGATGATCAACATCGTCAGAACAGAGGGAAAACAAAGGTATTTATTGCTTGTAAATTTTCTCTGTCCTTGTTGGGGCAATCCAGCAAAGAGGAAATGTGCACAGAATAACATTGAAGATGGTGGCGTCACCCACAGGAATAGGCATGACCTAAGAACCCCTACTTTCCAGCAAGCTTTCTATTGTTAGAGGACTGTGTAAATCAGATAAATGCCAAATCCACTCAGACCCAGCTCTTATACCAAGGAGGCCAACCCAATTATCTCAGAGCAAGAACAATAGAAGGAGTAGACAAGGACACATCCAGCAGTTTCTCACAGGCAAAAAGAAGTGAAAAAGCTACAGACATTCTCCACTCTCACCTGTCCTCTTCTCATCTGTCAGTGGCTCCCTCGTAGCTCATTGCCATGGAGTTAATATCAATTCATAGCCACGCTATGGACATAGTAGAATTGCTCTATAGAGTTTCCAAGGTTACAATCTTCACAAAAGCAGGCTGCCACATATTTCGCCAGAAGACTAGTCAGTGGACCATTCTGTAACTAGCTGAGCACTTGACCACTGTGCCATCAGGGTTCCTTCCCAAAATAACAATCTATACTTATTAAGCATTTATGGTATATCAGGTGCTGTTCTAAGCCATTTGCACCGTGGAGGTCCTGTTGGGTAAGTGCTGGGCTGCTAACTGCAAGGTCAGTGATACAAACCCACCAGCCAGGCTGGCTGCTCCCATAAAGATTCGCAGCCTCTACAACTGTGTATGGGGTTGCTATGAGCCAGAACAGAGGAGCGAGTAGTGGATCTGGTTTTGGATTAGAAAGAGGAGCCAAATGAGGAGCATGTGTAAGATCTATGTGTGAAATGGCAGAGGCCCCATGGGGATGGCAGTGCCACTAGAGTCAGCCAAAGGCACAGCACTGAGACAAGGAGATGGGGCAGTGGCTCATGCTCTACAGAACAAGTAAAGCTGCACCCCTTCAGGCCGAAAACTAGACTGGCTTGCAGAGTGACATCCCCTTTGGGCATTTATCAGCACTAATAAAAACAAAACAGACAAACAAAAAAACAAAGCCACTACTTTTAAGTTGACAATCCTAAAGACAGAGTAGTAGAACTCCCTAGTGAGTTTCCAAGGCTGTGAATTCTACTGCAGCAGAAAGACGAGTCTTTCTCCCATGACAAAGCATTCTCTCGAAGACAGGAAGTCAGAAGGCAAGTGGCTTGGGAAGCTCTATGCCAATAAGAGGCAACACCCTGAAAACGCTGGCTCCTTCTTGAACGTGTTAAGTGTCATACCAGAAGCAGAAGATTTTAGAAAAGGAGTGTGACCAGTTACTCTCAAACACTTTGCACTGAATGACTGAAGAAGGTCGTCTGGTAGCGGTGAGGCTCTTGATAGTTTGCTGTGTTCTTGTCAATTTATGACAAGAAAAACTGAAAATATTCTTATCTTGGAGAGTGCTCAAATAAATTATTCTCTTAAGGGAGTAAATAGCCAGAGAAATCTAAAACACAATACATGTAATCATTTAATGAATATCATTAATTAATTACACAGAAACAGTTATTCACATGTGTTCTCCTTTCTTGACAGAATTGCAATGATATGACTTTTCAAGGAAGTTACTGTAGACTACTGAGAATGGATTTTCTCAACATTAAAATGTACATGGGATTTTACTCTCCAATTCCAAGGTGAAATGTCTCAGTGTTCATTGAAACTCTAAGGTTTCTCCTGATAGAAAAATAACCTTAGCTAAAGATGACAGCCCATGACCCTAGAAGGCAAGTGTATTTGCCACATCCCAGGGTTCTCAGAACATCAGTAGGGGAGTTGATTAGGAATTACAATGCTCCCAATGACAAGATGCATTCCCCCTTGGCTCAAGCTTTTAGTCCAAGAGAGATCCAAATGAATATGCAACCGTGTGTAATTCTTGTCACAGAAACATGTTGAAAAATTTCCAGTGGAGTAACAACAGCAAGGATGGGTTTCGAATAAAATGATTTTTGACTAAAAAATAAGTGGGAAATACAATAAAGAAGTTTTGACTAGAGGAAACAAGGGGCCTTGAATGAGATGATAAAAAACATCTAGATTTATCGAATACCAGAGAGTCATAAAACTCCTTGAGGTAAAGAGTGATCTGATAATGTGATATCTTTAAGGGACAATACGGTTGCAGGATGAAAATGATTTAACAGGGGAATCAATAGCCACCTGAGAAACCAGTCGCTTCCAGTTTATTCTGAAAATGGGATAATTCTTAAAGGAGATAGAAGTAAGATATTGCTAATTCTCAGTGTTGAAAGTGTTAGGAAAGATTCTTGGCCTGGAATCTTGGACTTGAAGGTGTTGCCCAGGTCTACAGCTACGCAAGCATTCGCCTGTTCATTAGGAAGTTTGATTCAGAAAGTTGGAAGAATATAGCCGTTATAGAATGTTTCTTTTTTTACTTTGGTGGCTCTGTGGAGAACAACATAAACCATTAATTATACTGTACTCTCGTCTGGACTATTCTTCAACTGGTCCCCAGTTTACCCAGAGGCTGGAAAGGCAGAGGCTTTTCTCAATGTTAATCACCCGTGGTTCAGGGACCCACGGCGCAGCATTACCATTCCTCTCATAGAATGAAGCACCCTGTGCTGATCCTCTGTGGAATACCAAGGACTGTTATCGGCATTGAAACACGGAGTCACGGTTGCCTGTTAGTGCCCTCCCTCACAGGAGGCATAGAGGGATTTTAGAAACAGACTGAAGACAAAAAAGCAGTAAAGAGAATGTAAAATGAACAGACGAGAAACAATAAATGTACTGGTGTTAGTCTTCCTTAGAAGAGAAGACGACACAGGCAATGTAACAGATTGCAGGTGTTTAATATGCCAGTTGTGGCGATGACTGGCAAATAAGTGCCCTAAGAATGATTAATCCTCTCCACATTTACCTCTGGGCTGAATGCGACTTGGGGAGCTGTTTAGTATTCCAGTTCCATTGTTGAGTTCTGGACTCGGAGGCCCTCTAGTGGCCGTCAGTCTCATTAAGAGAAAAAGGAACAACTGCTATTAGTTTATTTATTTATTTTGCTTTTTAAAAAAATCATTTTATTAGGGGCTCACACAGTTCTTTTCCTTTTTTTTTTCAACTGCTATTATTATCTGAAGAATTTTATACCGAGAATTTCAAACATGGGGACAGTTGTAAGGTTGACCACTATTCTGATTTGAGATACTTATGGAGTTTGGAAGTGAGGATTTAAAAGAGACACAACCCTATTGTTGCTCTTGACTTATTTGTATGAGTTCGTAGTTTACGAGCTTCCTGTATGAAAATAATGGAGATATTCAATACACACTGTTCCAGGAAATGTAATTCTACCTTCCTCTCATTGTCGTCTTAATTTGTTGGGTAGGTGTAAAATCGTGTGTAAGAACATTTGGTTCAGTAAGGCATAGTCTGCACAAAGGAGGATAGGGGGAGGAGGGGGGGAGGAGGAGGAGGGGAAGGAGGAGAGGAGGAGGAAGACAGCCTTAGGTGGGAGCAGAAAAGTGCATGATGTTCCCCAGTATGGTTCTTACTTCCTCAGACATATTAATCCCTTCAGCATAGTAGGTGGGACTGGAAGTGCATTCTGCTGGGAAGTACTCAACTCAGAAAAACGGACACCAACTAGGCAGTCCTCCTGGACAAAAATTCCATTGTATAAAATATATAATAAAAAGGCTCATGCCTATCAGAAACTGCATTGTGTCTCCCAATACAGAATTCTCAACGTATGTTCTCCTGGTAGACAAAGAAAAACAAGAAAAAAAAAGTGAGTTTTTAGCAACAGCTTTGCTCTAAACTGTATGGAATAGTACTTCTGGATTCTTTGTTGTCTAACCTGTTCACCTGGCCTGGAGATGGTTGCTAGGGATCATGGAGTCATTTCCAACTCAGAGCAACCCTGGGGACAGCAGAAGCAAACACTGCCCACTCTGTTGCCATCCGTTCTATTGGAATTATGCCCGAGTTCATTGTTCTAGCCTCTATGGCAATGTATTTGGTTGAGGGTCTTCTCTTTTTGCTGACCGTGTATTTCACCAAGCATGAAATCATTTTCCAGGGACTCGTTTCTCCTGATAATACACCCAAAATATGGGAGACAAAGTCTCGCTCTCTTTCTTTCTACAGAGCATTCTAACTGCTCTTCTTCCAAGACAGATTTGTGTTTTCTTCTGGCATTCCATGAGACTGCTCATATTTCTTGCCAGCACCATCATTTGATACATCACTTCTTCGTAGGTCTTCTTTATTTATTATCCAGCTTTCACAGGCATATAAGGATATGGTTGTGTCAGGCATGCTTTCGTCCTCAAAATGCCATCTTTGCTGTTTAACACTTTAAAGAGATCTTGTGCAGCAGATTTATCTAATGTACTAAGTCCTTTGATTTCTTGACTATTGCTTCTGGGAAAATTGATTGTGGACCCGGGTAAAATATTCTTGACAACTTCAGTATTGTCTCTGTTTATTATGATGTATCTTGGTCCAGTTGTGAGGATTTTTGTATTTTGTTTTTACAATGAATTGCCATCCATCTTGAAGGCTAAAGTCTTTGGTATTGTGATAGATTTATTGTGTCAACTAGGCCAACAGGAACATGTGGGTGGCGTTTAGTCAGGTTGCAACTTGATTGGAAGATGACCAAAATAAAGACAGCTGGCATCCCATCTCCCTTTTGCTCCCTGGTGATCACATCAGCATGCTGCTGTTTTAACTATTGCTATGCCTCAACCTGTGTGCTGCACTGCCTGTATGCGAAGTCAACCCATGGATTATGTCACTAGAGCTTGAGGCTCCTTCGAGACCTGCTTCGCCACAGTGCTGATGCATACATCGCTTGAGCTTGAGGCTGGTGGATCCTGTCGCTGTGCTTGATTTTGTGATCCCATCAGGGCCTGCTTCCCTAAGCTCCCAATCTTCTAATTCTTGCTGGCCCACCCTGCTGTCTGCTGTCGGTGTGCAGATTTTGCCTGCCTTGCCTGTGGGAAGACTTTGTTGTCTACTTCATTGACCTTGGACCCAGCAGCCCACATGAGTAGAAGGACTTCCAATATACTAACTCTTCCACGAAAGTGAGTTGAACTGAGCCCTCTGTACTACTGGACTAATTAATTGTTAGATTCCATATATATATATATATTTTTTTATATAATTGTATATATATGATATATAATTATATAGTATATATACTATATAATTATATATATAATTATATATATAGCATAAGTTTCCTGGTTTTGTTTCTCTAGAGACCCATGCCTAACACAGATATCCGTCAGAAAAGCTTCCCCACTTTCAAAAAGCCAGGTTATGTCATCTTCTGTCTGTTCCAGGTTGTTAAAAAGTCTTCCTCCAAACCTGATGCTGTGTTCTTCTCATATAGTCCATTTTCTCCGATTATTTGTTCAGCACACAGATTAAATAAGTATGATGAAAAGGTTCAACCCTGACTTACAGCTTTCCAGATTTTTTAAACCTTACTCCATTGGGAGGACTTCCTTTTGGTCTATGTATAGATTCAGAATGATCATAGTTAACTGCTTTGGAAATCTCCTTCTTCCCAATGTTATCAATGAACTTTTTAATAATTCACTCAGTCAAATGCCTTTGTGTAGTCACTAAAGCCAAAGTAAATATCTTTCTCGTATTCTCTTTCCACCAACATTTATCTGATACCATCAATGATCCTCTTGTGCCATGTGCTCTTCTGACTTCAGCTTGAATTGTGACAGCTTCCTGTTGATGTGCTGCTGCAACCATTTAAAAAATATCATGAATTGTCCCGGCCCGCAGGAACGTCAATGCAGACCCTGGAGGAGGGAGTGGGAATTGAGGGGAACAAGAGACACGAGAAATGGAGACAATACTGTATTCTGATCAAGTCTCTCTTTATTGAGTGAAAGGTTGCAGCCTATATAGGCCAGGGAAAGGGAAACACCTATCACACATGTAAATTAGGCCACTTTGGTAATAGACCAATCAAGGAGTCCCAGGGAGCGCGCCCTCAGTAATGGTTTACAGTCTTCTACCAGGTACGCGAAGTGACGTCATTTTATGCAAATCAGGTGCAGGCACTAGATATGTAAATAGGGTGAAGACAATCTCCTACCCAATCAAGGGGAAGCAGGATATAGGTGCTTTATCTAAAAAAAGTCACACCATGTATGGAATCCCCCTCATCTGTTTCTAGGCAGACTTGAAGGTTAAACTCGGCCAGTCCCAAGGACAGGCTATTCAGAGGGGAGATAACATAATCACAAAACTATGTCACATAGGCGGGAATGGAAAAGTACTGCAAGCTCTGACAAAATATAGTGAAGATTGAGCCGAATGGCCCTGGACAATGAATTATCAAAATGTCACTTGAATGTGATATTAATGTTATTGTTCAATAATTCCCACATTCTGTTGGGTCACCTTTCTTTGGAACGGGCATAAATATGGATCTCTCCCAGTCTGCTGGCCAGGTATGTGTCCAAATTCTTGGCATAGATTAGTGAGTGCTTCATCGGCTTGTTGAAACATTTTAACTAGTATTCCATCAATTCCTGGTAATTTGTTTTTTGCTAATGCATCTCAAACTTCTTCCTTTAATACCATTGGTTCTTAATGGTATGCTATCTCCTGAAATGGTCACATATGGACCAATTCTTTCTGGTACAATGATCCTGTGTGTTTCTTCCATTTTCTTTTGGTACATCCTGAATTGCTCTGTATTTTTTCCACAGAATCCTTCAATATTGCAATTGGAGCCTTGAAGGAGAATAATGTCAGATAGAATATGCATATTACCAATTTCCCCCAAACTACATTTTCTTGAGAATACTAAAGTAGTCAGAAAGAGGATGAAAAATAATATAAAACCAACAAGAGGTCGTTTTCTGACACCCAAGAGGCATGCTTTATATTTATTATGAGGTGGGGTGGGGGTGGGGGGGAAACAACCCAAATTCACTACCCTCAAATTGGTGATGACCACTATAGAACAGGGTAGAACTGTCCCTGTGAGTTTCTGAGACTATAATTCTTTATGGGAATTGAAAATCCTGTCTTTCTCCCATACAGCAGCTAGTGGTTTTGAACTGCTGGTCTTACAATTAGCAGCCCAATGCATAACCACTATGCCAGCAAACAGAAAGGGCCATTATTTTCCTTGTTTGTACATATACTGTTGAATTGATTCCACCTTATATTGACATTAGGACATAGTTGAACTGCTGCATGATATTTCCTAGGCAGTAATCTTTACAGGAAGAGATTTTTGTAAAGTTCTTTCTCCCCCAGGAAAGTTAATGGTTTTGAACCACCAACCTTTTAGTTAGCAACCCAGTGCTTAACATTACTTGCAACATTACTTGCATTATTAAACTCATTATTTGCAAATGAAGGGCAGATTTCTTTAAAGTTAAGCATCCCTCTTACTATAGTATACATGATGTATGTATTTACTCATTAAAATTAAGTATGTCAAGATAAAGTTGAGACAAAGATATCTTTTAAAAACACAAATCCAACAAATGTCATTAAAGATAGTAGACTAGATATCTGTATTTATCTACCTTTCTCCTAAATCCCGTAACAACGGCATAGAAGAGAGACCATTAATTCAAAAGAAAATTCAACAAATTTCTGGAAGGCAGTAAGGCAATAGATTCTGTTGACTAAATTGGCTGAGTAGGAGGAAGATGCAGTCTAGAATTTGTGCTGGGTGTGCAGCTGCCAAGGAAACTGACAATCTGCCCAGCGGATCATTGGCAAGACTCAAGGCCTCATGTAGGATGAGAAAGATGGGAGGTTAATAGAAAGCCTGAATACATATCAGCCCTGACAAGCTGAAGATAGACATTAGTAGCGGTTGTGATTCTCTCTATAAAAGAGCCTGTGTGGTGTAGTGAGTTTTTGAGTTAAGTTGTTAACTTTGAAGTTAGTAGTTTAAAACTTTGAGTATCTCCATGGGGAAAGATGGGGCTTTCTGCTTCAGAAACCCATAGGGGCAGTTCTACCCTGTCCTATAGGGTTACTATGAGTAGATATCAATGTGGTTTCTCCCTAAGGAGAACCATATTATCTGAGAGTATTAAGACATCCAGTGAGAACATTGTTATATAAAGCTCACTGATTTCTGGAATTTGGAGGTCACTCAGCCTACTGCCTTTGAGCTGAGCTGTCTTCTCACATTAAAGCAATAGTAAGCATTAGAGCCAGAGGAAAACATTAGTCTTGGTTAGAAACCAGTAGACAATGTTGTGATAGATGGAGAAGATATTAATGGTGTCAATGATCTCATTTTGTTGCAACCACAATCAATACTCATGGCATTGTCAGTCAGGAACTCAAACAATGCATTGAATTGGGAACATTGGCTGCAGGAACACTTTAACTATGAAGTGTTAAAGAGAAAATAGGACACTTTGAGGAATAAAGTGCACCTGATCCAAACCAGGGTATTTTCAATTGCTCTATAGTCATATGAAAGATAGACTTTGAATAAGGAAGACCAAAGAAGAATCAATGGATTTGAATTGTGGTGCTGGGAAAGAATATTGAGAATAAAGACAATTGAAGAATTGATGCCTTTGTATTTTTGTTTTAGAACAGAGTTTTCAATATTCCAAGGCCTGCCAAAAGAACAAACAAATCAGACTTAGAAGAAGGAGAACCAGAATGCTCCTTAGAAGCAAGTGGCCAGACTTTGTCTCATGTACTTTAGACATTACCAAGAGAAACAAGTCCTAGAAAAGGACACCGTGCCTGATAAAGTAGAGAGTCAATCAATGCCCTAAACAACTGGCTTCCATTTACTTCTCCAGCCTTTGAAAAAAGGAAAAAAAATGACAGGAGAAGCCCCTGCATAATTGAATTTACATTATAATGATTCTTTCACTATAGAACTTAGTAAAAAAAGGATGACAAGGAGGTATGGGTAAGGGATATGTAGATAGACCTCTATGAATGGGTCAAGAAAGTAAAGATAATCGTGTCTCATGTGAACGCTCACCAAAGGGTTACCTCTTAAGAGGAGGACTTTAACAAACAAATGGTTAAGATGGCACACACTGTGGATACTGGTCCTCTTTCCTCTGCCACTCCTGTTATCGCCCAATGGGCACATGCACAAAGTGGACATGGTGGCAGGGATGGAAGTTATGCATGGGCACAGCAACATGGACTTCCACTCACCAAGGCTGACTTGGCCACTGCCACTGCTGAGTGCCCCATCTGCCAGCAGCAGAAACCAACAATAAGTCCAAGTTAAGGGAACATTCCTCGGGGAGATCAACGGGCAACCTGGTGGCACATTGGCTACATAGGACCACTTCCATCATGGAGGGGACAGTATTGGTTCTTACTGGAATAGACACCTACTATGGATATGAACTTGACTTCCCTGCATGCAATACTTCCACCAAAACTACCATTCGTGGACTTACAGAATGCCTTATCCACCGGCATGGCATCCCATAGAGCATTGCTTCAGATCAAGGAAGTCACTTCACAGAAAATGAAGTGTGGTAATGGGCCAGGCCCATGGAATCCACTGGCCGTATCATGTTCCTCATCATCCTGAAGCTGCTGGCTTGATAGAACTGGGGAATGGCTTCCTAAAGACACAATTATGGCACCAGCTAGGTGGCAACAACTTGTGGGGTTGGGGCAATGCTTTCCAGGAGGCTGTGTATGTTCTAAACCAGTGGCCAATATATGTCGCTGTGTCTCCAATAGTCAGAATTCATGGGTCCAGAAACCAAGGGGTGGAAGCTGGAGTGGCACCACTCACTCCTAGTAATCCACTAGCAGCATTTTTGCTCCTGTCCCAGCAACTCTATGTGCTTCAGGCCTGGAGGTCCTAGTCCTGAAAGAAGTAACTCTCTCACCTGGAAACACAACAAGGATTCCATTGAACTGGCAGGTGAAAATGCCCCCTGGCCACTTTAGGCTTCTCATGCCTTGGGATCAACAGGTCAGGAAGGGTGTCACTGTACTGAGTGGTGTGATTGATCCTGATTACCAAGGAGAAATTGGACTGGTGCTACATAATGGAGGTAAAGAATATGTCTGGAATCCAGGAGATCCCGTAGGCTGTCTCTTAGTACTACCATGCCCTATGATTAAAGTAAGTGGTAAATTACAGCAACCCAATCCTGACAAGACTTATAATGACCCAGAACCCTCAGGAATGAAGGTCTGGGTCACCCCATCAGTCAAACAACCATGGCCAGCTGAGGTATCTGCCAAGAGCAAAGGAATATAGAATGGGTAGTAGAAGAAGGTAGTTCTACCTATCAGTTATGACCACATGATCAATTGCAAAAGCAAAGTTTGTGATTGTCAATGTATCTTCTTTATATGTGCTTATTGAATATCTTTCCTTTGTTTATGTATCATGTTAGGTGTAAGTGTGATTTCATTAGTGTCTGGAAATTATATATGGCTAAATAATTGTGTACAGGTGCCAAGGTGGCCAGGGTGGACTGTGCTAGGTGGGCTTATTGTGTCAACCTGGCTAATAGGAACATGTGGGATTAATAAGGTCACAGTTTGATTGGAGGGCAAAGAGATAAATGGCTCAGCATGGCCTGCAGCTCTCTCCCTTGCTCTCTGTTGATCGGATCAGTGAGCAGCTGCTTTAGGTAGTTCTCTGCCTCAACTTGTAAACTACACACCTGCAGGATAGTCAATCCTTGGATCCTGTCACTAGAGCTTTAGGTTCCTTCGAGATCTGCTTCACCATGATGCTGGTGAATACAATGCTTGAGCTTGAGCATCAAGCTGTCATCTTGCATTGCTTGAGTTCGATATCCCTTCTAGGTATGCTTTGCTAAGCTCCTGAGCTGCTGACTGTTGGTGGCCCACCCTGCTGTTTCCTGCCTGTTGGTGGATTGCCTGCATTGCCCAAGGGCTATCTGCTTCTTTGACCTTGGACCCAGTAGCCCTCGTGAGTTGAAGGACTTCTAGTATATTAACTGTTCCATGGATGTGAGTTGAACTGAGCCCTCTGTACTGCTGTGTGGACTAATAAGCTGTTATCTTCCTTTGTACTGTATAAATCTATGTATCTATTTATCATCTATCTATACAAAATCATAAGTGTCCTGGTTTTGTTTCTCTAGAGCAGTGGTTCTTAACCTTCCTAATGCCACAACCCTTTAATACAGTTCTTCATGTTGTGGTGACCCCCCAACCATAA
>NW_022111373.1:94454210-94455466 GCF_000313985.2 Echinops telfairi
CTTCTAACGGATTACCTTGCAGTTAGAAGCCCGATGTTTAGCCACTATGCCACAAAGCTTCCCACGGTGTACTTATTATTCTTCACCAACACTAGAAATCAAATGCATCAACTCATTATATGAATAGTCAATAAATTGTGGCATAAGTATAGTTCTAAAAATATAAATGTGACAGTAGCTATAAAAAGAGCTAAAAACAAGAGTCATTATAACTGGAAAGGCAAATAGTACAGGCAACATTAATAAAAATCACTTGTCTTTTTGCTCTAAACACTTCTAGACAATTTTATTTTGAAACAACTGTGCACATATACTTTTGATTAGGTAAATATTTTTTAAAGGAATGCACAAAACGTATTTTAATTTTGTTTATTTTCTCTGTCTAAGAACATTGTTTCCTCACTGCTGTATTTTAAGCCTGGAAGATTTGGAAATAACAAACTAAAGGAATAAACATATCAGCATCACATACTAATCAATACAAGTAATGTCAGAAAAACTATGCGAAGGCAAAAGGATAACTGAAACAGGCTGATAGTGATAAAATATTTACCTGGATATGGTCCCAGTCCTTTAGGACTTATAATTTTATAAGATTGGCAAAAATCATTGCCAGTAAGTGAAAGATAAGTCACAAAACAAATATCGTAAGATATTACAAGAGAAGTACAAATATAATGCATCAAGAGTTCAAAGGAGGTAATATTTCTTGATGTGATAAAAATTCAAGATGAGTGATGCAAGAAATTGTAAAGACATACAGGGCAAGACAGCCAGCTGTACACTAGCCAAGAATTTCTTTGGGGGAGAAAAAAGGTGTATTACTCAAGCATTCCTTAAGCAAGACTGCAAAATATTTGAGAAAGATCTTAATAACAAATGTCAAAATGATCAATATATATTTTAGATGCTGAGTTAGAGAAGGTTCTCTAGAGAGATAAAACCACATTGCTGACAATTAAATATATTTATTTATAAAGATTAGATATATAACAAGAAATGAACTGTTAAATCATATACAGATAAATATATAAGAAATGAACAGTTAAATTATAAGCACTACAAATGGCTCAGAGTTGTGAGAGACTAGCAGTCCTTCAAGTCTAGTCTGCTGCCAGATCTCCCTCTATTTATAGAGAGAGTGAGTCTATTTCAGCACAGCAGCCAATCACAAGGCAGATCACCAATTGTCAACTAACCACCAGTCCCAACTGCCAGTCCCCAGCTCCAGAGATGTCTTAAAGGGACTTCAACTT
>NW_022111373.1:94456304-94461879 GCF_000313985.2 Echinops telfairi
GGGTGCATAAGCAGATGTGGTGAAGACAGAGGATGGTGCCTGGCTATTAACAGCTATAGTGCCTGGGGTCTTAAAGGCTTGAAGTTAACCAAACGGCCATCCAGCAGTGAAGCAACAAGCCCACATGGACGAAGCACACCAGCCAGTGTGATCGGGAGGTGTCATTGAAACTGGGCAACGGCATCAGAAGATTCACAACAAACAGTAAACAAACAAACAAACAAAAATGCATTGGTGAGAATGGAGGGGGGTTGGAGCGGAGACCCAAAGCCCATCTATGGACAATGGAGCATCCCCCCACAGAGGGGTCAAAGGAAGGGGGTGAGTCAATCAGGGTGCAGTAGAGTGCTAATGGGTCACGTAATATAACTCTGTTCCCTGGAGGCCTTCTTACTCCCACTATCACGATCTCAGTGCCGCCTCCCAATCTAGACTAGACGGGGGCATGTACATAGGTATAGGCAAGAGATAAAACTCAACAGAAGGGACCTAGGAACAGGATTGGGAATAGAGATAGGGAAAGGGTAGGGGTAAGTTAGGGAGAGGTGGGAAAGGAGAGGGCCACCGATCACAATGAATTGGCACATCACCACACACGCCTAGCCAGGGGGAAGAACAACAGAAATCAGAGGGGAACGGAGACAGCGGTCAGTGTGAGATTTGAAAATAATTAACAATCTACAATCTATCAGGGGCGCACGAGGGTTGGGGCGGGGAGGAGGGAGGGGAAAAAAGAGGAACTGATCCCAAGGGTTCAATGGAAAGTAAATGTCTAGAAAAGAATGATGGAATATATGTAGGAATATGTTGGATACAATTGATAAATGGTTTGTAACAAGAGTTGTAAAAGCCCTCAATAAAATGATCTAAAGAGAGAGAGAGAGAGAGATTAGGATTTATAATACAAATTTTGGGAGGAGCACAATTTAATCTGTATCATCAAATAAAAAATCAAAGTAAGATGGAAATGAAAAAAAGTTAGAATATCTAATAGTGCCAGACTTAGAAAGCATGTGATGTCAAGGGACTGCTGAACTACTGCTGGTAGGTATTAAACAACTAAGCATTTTACAGAGAAAACTGATCATTTCAAATGATCTAAACAAAAGTGTACTCTACCAACCTAGGATTTCTGCTTCTAGACATATCCAAGAGAAACATTTCTGTATGCACAAAAAGAAATAACAGAATTGTGTACTGCAGGTTTCTTTTTCAATAGGGAAAAAGTTGAAACTACCTGAATATTGAGCTATGAGTATAGATAATAAACTTTGAGATATATAATAAAATATAGCCCAGACTTTATAGTTAATTTACAAGACTTCTCCTATAAATATTTATGTGGATAAACTAAAAACAAGATGTTGAGTTTAAAAAGCAACAGAAAAATGAAGTCTTAAAGTAAATTCTAACTACAAATAGTGAATACTTTACGGAATCTCACAGATTTCATGAAGATATAAAAGCACAGACTTCAAAAAATAATCAAATTTAGACTTGTGTCTGTGGAAAATTAGTGGAATGAGTGTGATTCTTAGGTACATGTACTGTGAAAATTCTTTGAATAAAGACTATATAAACAAATTGAGCAAAATTATAATGCTTCTAAGTATACTTGATATAAGTTATAAAATTGACCATTGAATGTGCTCTCTTATCGCAGTTGCTTTCCTTGTTACAGTGAGAAGATACTAACATATCTTCTTCTGATTCTTCTCATCATGAGATTGACAGGCTGCTTTCAGTCCTGAGTCCACTGTGATTTTCTTCTTTCTTCTCCATTCTCACATGAAAATCACTCCTCCCAGGCTGTCTAACCATTACGTTTATTTTCCATCATTTACACTAGTTCTTTTTCAAATAAAGCTGATGTATATCTCCAGTCTTTCTAAGTAAATCACACATTTTCATTGTTCTACATCCAGAGTTTTACAGGGCAGGCTCCCTCAAGGAAGAGCTATGGGTATACGATTATACTATGTACAAAACTATGTCAAATTAGTGCTATTACACGAGTCAGTCAATCTACCTATGTAGAAATTATTTCTTTTAGAAAAATTAATACAAGACTAGTCCCAAGAAGATGGAGATTAAAGATGTTTTAAATGTCCAAACTTTCAATGATATTATATTTCTTCAAAGGTCTCCCCTGCCCTGCCCCCCCCTCCCCAAACACCCAAACTCCTTGCTGTTGAGTTGACGATGACTCATAATGATGCTGTAGGACAGGGTAGAACTGCCTTTGTGAATTTAAGACTATGACTAAGAGTAGAAAATCGTGATTTTTTTCCTGCAGATCAGTTGGTTTTGAACTGCTGTCTTTGTGGTTAGTACCCCCACCCCCACCCCCGCCGACCTCCATCCTGTTCCTGTCACGGTTCTGTAATCCACTGCAATAGCCACACGGAACTCAGAGTGTGAAGGAAAATGGCTCATGTAGTTGTGAGTGCTGGCAAGTCTTAAATCCAAAGCTCAGGTGTCTATCTGGAAGTTCTTCCTCATCCACAAAGCTTCAGAAGGTGGTCTTGTCAGGTAAAGGGCTACAATTCAAATCTCAAAAATTGCAGATCAGGCAGTGTATTAGTCTAGGTACTTTGGAGAAACAAATCCACAGCAACTCATGTATAAGAGAGAGTTTTATGTAAAGAAAGTGTACATCACGAAAACATCCCAACCCAATGCTGTCCAAGCCCACAAGTCCAACATTAACCCATACCCAACACCAGTCCACAAAGTCCTTCACCTCACAAAACAGAGGCAATGATGCCGACTGCCGGAGGAAAGCTGAGTCAGTGAACGTGCAAGCATCTCAGCACTGGCAAGGGTCTCCACATGGCTGCTCCAGCACCCAGGGCTGCATCGGGATAGATCCATGCGGCTTCTCCTTGGGGATGTCTTGTAGGAAGTCAATCTTGCAAGCTGAAGCAGGGAACTGCTAAGGCAGCTGCACCCGATACAACCATCACAAAACAAGAGACCCAAGAACTAGAAAGGGGAGCTTCACCACCCATTTATCCCTCCGCCTTTCAACCAGCCCCACATGTGATTATCGGCCAGGCTGGCACAATTAACTAACTCTGGCAGAGAGAGAGGCAAACCAGATGCAGGGTCCAAAGAATTTTCTCCAATCCTGTCGCTCCTCTCTTGCTAGTAGTGAAATCCAACTTCTGCTTCTGAGTTGGTTCATTATGCACAGAATGATGGCAATCCTATTAGCACAGCTAACACACAGAGCTGAATCATATAACCTAATCAGTATGCCCCCTGCCTTCTTACTGAGAGAGAAAAGTCATTTGGTGCAAATAACAAAGACTGACTTTCTCGTTAGGTGCCATCTAGTCTGTTCCAACCCAGGGGGACCCTGTACACAACAGAATGAAACACCGCCTCATGCTGCACCAGCCTCACAAACTTTCCTGTGCTTGAGTCCATTGTCCAGCCATTGTGTCAACTATCTCCTTGAGAGCCTTCCTCCTTTTCTCTGCTCCTCCACTTTCACAAGGTTGATGTCTTTCTCCAGGGGCTGGTCTATTCTGACAATATATTCAAAGTATGTAAGACAAAATCTTCCCCTCCTTGCCTCTAAGGAGCACTCTGGCCATACTTCTTCCAAGAGAGACTGTGTGTTCTTTTGACAGTCGATGGTACTTTCAATATTCTCTTCCAGCACCTCAATTCAAATGCATAGATTCATCTTTTTTCTTATTCAGTATCTAACTTTCACATGCACGTGATATAAAGTGTGGTAGTTACAGGATCTCATGTCAACTTGGTAAGTAGAGCAAAGAGGTAGAGTCTAGCCTGTCAATCAAGCCACAGCCCAATGGTACCTCCTTGTGGGTGTAACCTTCTCATAAGGAAGGTCCTGGGAACCTCCCTTTCTCTAGCCGCCTTCGTCTTCCTGCTGGTGAGCCACTCTAGGACCTGCAAGCCTTGCAATGTTACCACCACCATTGAATCCACAAGACTTTGCACCCACTGGCCTGTGATCTTCCTACATGCTGCATCCTTGCTTTTGGCTGTGTGAGTCTGAAGAGGAATTTATGGACTAGTATCAGACTTATGGACAAGTATCGGACTTATGGCCTTGATCAGGACTGGGCTGGGATGTTTGCTTGATATATAATTACTTCTTGATATAAAGCCCTCCCTTACACATATATATGAGTGTCCTTGGATTTATCTCTCTGGTCAGCCCAGCCTAACACATGAGGCAATTGAAAATACCATGGCTTTGCACAAGTGCACCTTAGTCCTCAAAGTAACATTCCTTGCTTTTTAATACTCTAACGAGGTCTTGTGCAGCAAATTTACCTGATGCAACTTGCCTTTTGATCTCTTGACTGCTTCTTCCATGAGAATTGATTGTGGATCCAAGCAAGAGTAAATCTTGACAACTTCAATCTTTTCTCTGTTTCTTATGATGTTACCTATTGTTTCAGTAGTGAGGATTGGGTCTTGATGTTCATCAGCAATTGCTTCAAGTCATCCTGACTGAGCAAGCAAGGTTCTGTCACCTGCATATCACAAGTTGTTAATAAAGCTTTTTCTAATCCTGATACTTCATTCTTCTTCAGATAGTCCAGGTTCTCTGAAGATTTTCTCAGCAAACAAATTGAATAAATTTTCTCAGCATACAAATTGAAGATTTTCTCAGCATACAAATTGTGAAAAGATACAGCCCTGATGCACACCTTTCCTGATGTTAAACCAGACAGTATTTCCTTGTTGTGTTCACACAACTTCCTCTTGCTCCGCGTACAAGTTCCACAAGAGCACACTGAAGTTTTCTAGAATTCCCATTCTTCTCCATGTTATCCGCAGTGTGTAATGATTCACACAATCCAATGCCTTGGTATAGTCAATAAAACAGGAAAAAAATCTTTCTGGTAGACTATAACTAGAAGAGCCATAAATAATTTACTGCACTGTAACCTAATAGTCCTAGTTACTTTTACTTGCATGCGAATATTAGTAATAAGTGTTAGGTTTTATTCTCTACCTCCCTTGTCCTTTGAATTCTTTTAATAATGCGGAACTTCGGGAAATCCAGTAAGAGTCTCTCATCAAATGGACCTTGGTTTAAGTAGTAAGATTGACACCATCAGGGCATTGATGCTGCACTAATGATGCCATCAGAGCTCCCACAATGAGTTAATTATACATTATAATCTCATCCACCCCGAGAAAAACTGATTGCTTTGCCATGAGACCAGAACAACTGGACGGTGACTAGGTCCCATTACTGAATATTTTGCTAAAAATTCTCATGGAACCCAGACTTTCTGGAGTCATGTAGGGTAGATGAATCCCTGAAATCATCGCTTTAGGATACCCCTAAAGTTTTAAGACAAAAAGTTCTGTCCCTGAAGTCTTTTTAATATCAAACAACAGTTTATCTTAACTAGTGAAACATGTCTATCTAAAGCAGGCATCCTCAAACTACGGCCCATGGCCCACATGCAGACCACCAAAGACATTTATCTGGCCCGCCAGGTGTTTTTGCCCCATTTTGTTTTTTCACTTCAAAATAAGGTATGTGCAGTGTGCATAGGAATTTGTTCATAGCTTTTTT
>NW_022111373.1:94462374-94466588 GCF_000313985.2 Echinops telfairi
AAGACTATAGCTCTTAGTTATGCTTCAAGTTTGGAACTAAATTTACCTGCATGTTAGAAAAATTAACTAATTAAGATGAAACAGGAAACATTTACCCAACAACAAGTTTAGAAGGAAAGAAAACTCAAAGCTCAATTTTGACTCATTGTGACTCTATAGGACAGGGTAGAAGTGCCCTGTGGGTTTCTAAAACTGTCAGTCTTTGTTGTTGTTGTTAGGTACGTGGTAGTTACGTTATCTGGTGTTAATTTGAGAGGATTATGAGTGAAGGGGCAGGGTCTGGCCTGTCAATCTAGATATAACCTATAAGGCCTCTGTGTGGGCATGGCTTTCTCCTGAGAATTCTGGGAGCCCCTGTATCTTTCCTCCTGCTTGGAGGCAGGAGACACTTTCTCTGCTTACTTCTTGCAAGACATCCCTGAGGAGAAGCCATATGGACCTACCCTGATGCAGCCCTGGGAACATGAAGACCCCTGCCAGCGCTGAGATGCTTACAACACCACTGGATCCAAAGACTTTCTACCCAACGGTCTGTGATAATCCTGCATTCAGCGTCATTCCATGTACTGTAGTTCATGAGTTTGAAGAGGACTTTATAGATAGGTATCAGACATATGGGCTAATATCAGACTGATGGGCTTGGACTAGACTGGGTTGGGATGCTTTCTTAATGTACAATTACCCTTTATATACAACTCTCTCTTATATACATATGCGTTTCTATGAATTTGTTTCTCTAGTCTACCCAGCCTAACAGCGGTGCCATCAAGTCTGTTCTGATCCATGGTGATCTTATACACAATAGAACTACACACTGCCCGGTCCTCACAATTGTTCCTACATTTGAACCCATTGTTGTAGCCACTGTGTCTGTCCATCTCTGAGGGTCTTCCTCTTTCTCTCTGGCCCAGAACATTACCAAACATGATGTAAATACTTAGATGAGGAGTAGAAAGCCTCCTCTTTTTCCTGTGGAGCAGCTAGGTGGTGGCTTTGAGTGGCTGGCCATGTGGTTAAGAGCCCGATACACAGCCTACTATGCCAACAGGGTTATATTAGAAAAGAAGGAGGCATGGAAATAGACAAAACAGGAAGGAAAAATATAAACCATCCTACATTGAGGGGATTGCCATGGATGCATTGATACATATGTAACATGAATTGTTGAATGTGAAACCATGATCTGCTTCATAAATCTTCACATAATTCACAATAAAAATTAGATGGCGAACTGTTTAACACTAAGCATTTAAATAAGCTATGTAAAAAATGATGTGGATTGCTGGTTGGATTGAGACTGGAAGAATTCCCCAAACTGTGGTGCTTAGTCACCCTTCAGGTCTGGAAACAAGCTTGGCTATCTGGCTGAATTTCAGCCAAAGAATAGCTAGGTCTATGAAGGTAACCATAACACCACAAGGTATGTGTAACTTAGAATGATCAGCTCGTTGAAATCAAAAAGGAAGAACGGTTAAGAAAGAAGGAGGAACGGAAATAGAGAAGTGGGTAAGTGATGTCACATTTTGGGTATTGAAATCAGTGATACGAAATAAAATGTGTATGAAAAGTTGAAAAACAAACTGATCTGCTTTGAAACTTTCGTCCAATTTAAAATACCATGTATATACATATCGATAAGTTTTTTTCTAACCACACTTTTATTATGGCAATGATTGTAAACCTTTCTCCAGCCAAAGTAGTGAGATTTAGTCTCAGCCAAATATATTGGTGAAGTAGTTAATAATCAACATGCTATCATCGGGGCTCAAACTCACTGCCATCAAGTTTATTTCAACTCATAGTGATCTTATAGGAAAGGACAAACTGCCCTTGCAGGTTTCTGAGAGTGTCACTCTTTACGGGAGTAGAAAATCTCATTTTTCTGCCTAGGAGTGACTGTTGACCTTGCTATTAGCAGCCCCACACATATCCCACTATGCCACCAGAAATCCTTATAATTGGGGCTAAAAAACTAAATGTTAATTTTGTTCTTTCCTTCCCCTTTACGTCTTCCATTCCTTATTAGCTCCACGGAAGTTGGCAAGAGGTTTAAATTCCACTGTGTGTTGTGTTAGCTCCTCGTAACGACAGCTGGTTCGCCATGGTGGGGAGCAAGCATATTAATTATGCACAGGACCGTGGCCTTGGAGCCTAAGACTTAGAGAGGAAGAGAGATGAGAAAAGTCACGAATCCACATGGGAGTGGGAAGGGCGGAAAATGATCCATGTTGAGAGGTGAAGAAATGTCACATATAAAATTGTTTACTTCAACTCATGATTTTGCCTGAGATGGTGGTGGTGGTCAGGCGTAGTGGAGCGGGTTCCAACCCGTAGCCATCCAAGAGGGCAGAGCAGAGCTGTCCTACAGGCTTTCAACGCTGCCATCTTTAAGGAAGCCACGTTTTTCTTCTGCAGAAAGGTTGGGGGGTGGGAACCCCCGTTAGCAGGTGCATTTCTAAGCACGGTACCAGCAGAGTCTTTGCAGGGGTGGTATATGGGGATGGAATAGCACACTTCCTTCTCTTTCAAGACTCTCGAACTTACTGAAGGCCCTTAAAAACAAAAACAAAGCCCATTTTTAAATTGTATTATGTGTAAAAGTTTACAGAGAAAATTAGCTTTCCATTCAACAATTAGTACACATTCGGTCACTTGATATTGCTCACCGCTCCACCCCCGATGTAGCAACTCCTTTTCCATTTCCTCTTTTTAGGTTGGAAACAAGAAGTGTCTATTAGAACAAGTCTAGTTGGGAGAAACACAGATTCCACTGAAAGCCGAGAGAAGACACAGAAACAAGGCTACACAATTCTCAGACATATGGTGGACACATTACTAATCCCCAGCGGGAAACAAGGACCGGTCACCATTACGTGATGCCACTGGCTCCTTTCAAAGAAACGAGGGGGAATTCTAAGACGTCATCCCAAAGGACCTGTGAAAGCATCCTAGTTCTGGTGGATGATGCAGAAGGCGGAACATACAGAAGCATGCCGACCGGACGCTCGAATCGTCCCGTTCTGAGAATCTGCTGCTGTGCAATCTCGACCAAGAGAAGGTTTTTTAAAAAATTCCTGTTAGAAATCTGCGTCCCGAGAACTCTTTATAATCATTACTCTCTTGGAGACCAAAATATTTTTTTTTAATTAAGATGTGGTAGGCCAAAAACCACGATTACTTTATAATGTTCAGCTGACTTTATCATTTATAAAGGAGCCTCATGTGCTGGTTACACCCTGGGCTGCCGCCTGCGTGGTCGGCAGGTTGAAACCACCAGCCGCTCCAGGAAAGCGGGCTTTCTACTCCCGTGAACAGTCGTCTCGGAAACCCGCAGGGATCTCGCTGAGTCAGCATTGACTCGATGGCAGTGAGGTTGGTTGGGTTGGGTTGGGTGTTTTGGTCATTTATCTTCGTAAATGGGGTCATCTAAGACTAGCAACTGGAGCTTTTTAAAAATTTGAATTTTAAAATTCATAACATTTACTTTAAGTTATCAAGACTTGTTGGCTCAGCTAGCATAGGAGTTTGTGATGTTTAAAAGTCTAACACGTATATTAAAGTGCCTTTCTATGATACTTTGCTCTACAAGTATTAAAGTTTAAAACAACATTTTATTGTAAGCTCAGATTTTTGAAGCTGCATAATGGTAGCAAAGGCAACTTGTGATCATTGCTGCTTGCTTCTCACTTCATAGTCTCCTAAGGAAATAAATATTTTGAAAATTGGAATTTTTTTGTCTTCTTTTTTTCAGGAATGAATCTTGGCGTGTGATTCCCACCTGGAATAAATCAGATTTCTTCAACTAGTACCGACATTCATAATGAGTTTATAACTCAGTTTCAACTCTCCAGGGTAAAGTCTTGGGGAGCAAGGTGAAGAACATAACAAATGTAGGGGAGACAAGGACTAGAATTTGGTTGTTCCCTAATTTAATTTCATTAGTCAAGCTCAGATAGAAAATGGTCAGAAAGAGTTGAAGAGTATATATATGTTTAAAGTTTTAAAGAGAAACAAATATTTATTAGGCATTTATGCTGTACCTTACACTATATTATTGGGTAGATATTTACTGACATATTTAAACTGAGGAAAATTCACTCTTTGAAATGTGCAATTTGCTTTTCCAAATGTAGTCAAGCAATTATCAAGATGTATTCCAAGATATAGGATATTTTTATCACCCTAAAAAGTTCTGATATCCTTTTCAGAAAAAA
>NW_022111373.1:94467297-94508080 GCF_000313985.2 Echinops telfairi
GCACAGAACTCAGAATGGGAAGTGTTGCAGGTCGAAGCCCTGGAATGGAAGACTCAGAAGATGTAAAATGATGCATTGCATTGGGAAAATCTTCCACACAAGACTCCTTGAAAATGCTGGAGCAAGGATGTCACTGTGATGACTTGGTTAAAATGAACTGAGCAGATATAGTTCACACAGGAGGTCGAGAAACAAGGGAAATATCTGTCAGTGTAAGACATGAAAAAATAATAATAATTTATAAATAATCAAGGGTTCATGAGGGAGGGAGAGGGGAGGAGAAAAATGGGAAGCTGATACCAAGGACTCAAGTAGAAAGAAAATGCTTTGAGAAGGATGAAAGCAACAAATGTACAAATGTGCTTGACATAATGGATGGATAGATGGACTGTGATGGGTTGTTTGAGTCCCCAATAAAATTATTTTTTAAATAATAAAAAAATAAGTCGAGAAGCAAAAGGGGAAAGGAAACAAGAAATTTGAGCAATCTTTAAGAAAAGCGAGAGGACTCATTCTGCCAATATTTTCTTGTTTCTGGAGATATTAGCTGAATAGGATCAGAAAAACAATCATGATTGAGGGAAGCAACAAGTGCTAGTTTCCTGTTAGTGGATTGGAAGCAGGAAGCGACCATGTCAGAGTAATATCTAGCATGGTAACACAAGCCTCTCATCACAGGTTTCAGCAGCCAGATGAAGCCTCTTCCTTGCATTCATCCTTCCATCCATTTCTAAATTGAAGTTTTAAAACAAACAAACTAGAGATTTTAAAAAATCTTCCAGCTCAGATTTGAATTCAGCCTGGAGAGGAGCCAAGAAAACCATAGTTTTGAGTTCTATGACGATTTCCAGTAAGCTGTAATATGCTTACAATATTTGTCATAGTCTGGGTTTCCTCTCTCTGGGATGGGATGTTTTCTATTGGATTTGAATGAGAGGCGGGAAATCGCAAGTCTCATGGATTTAATAATACTTCTTATTCTTTGGAAGAGCACAAGCTAAGAATTTGCTCCTTGGGGGGCATGAATACAAGGGTAAGGGAACCAACACCTGCGATCGTTCCCTCACCCTGGTGTGATGAGAAGGCACCAGAGCCGTGGAGCAACCTCACTCAGGTGGCCCCAGTGGGGTCCACGCCGAACTGTGCTGCATATGGTCTCCACTGTCTCCTTCTTCAGAAGCAGGTGACCATGCTTTCTGCGAAGGTGCCTCTGGTTGAACTTTAAAATGTAATCTTCTGATTTCCAGTGGGGTTTGTTAATGACGTGTACCACCCTGCAACCTCCGTTATGATGAGGACCAGGTATACATAAATAGGAAATCCCACCGCAAAATGAAAACCTGGACTCTTGGATTGAAAAATGGCTAAAACTTTTAAGACAGTGACAACAGAGGAATGAACAACATGGTACGGCCCTCTGAACATGAGGCCCTGTGAGACGACATAGGTCGTACATCCACTAAGCACACTTGGTAAAACTCTGTTAAAATACATCCTCCAGACTAAATTACCAGCTTCAAAAATATAATTGTTTGCAGGACTAAGATGACCCCAAAACCAAACCCACCATCAGTGAGTCAATTCTGTTTCATGTAAAACTTTAAACCAGTGGTTCTCAACCTGGGGGTCGAGACCCCTTTGGGGGGTCAAACGACCCTTTCAGAGGGGTCGCCTGATTCATAACAGTAGCAACATTACAGTTATGAAGTAGCAATGAAAAGAATTTTTAAAAATCATTTTATTAGGGGCTCATACAACTCTTATCACAATCCATACCTACATCAATTGTGTAAAGCGCATTTGTACATTCATTGCCCTCATCATTCTCAAAACATTTTCTCTCCACTTAAATCCCCAGCATTAGGTCCTCATTTTCCCCTCCCTCATGAGCCCTTGATAGTTTATAAATTGTTATTTTGTCATATCTTTCCCTGTCTGACGTTTCCCTTCACCCACTTTTCTGTTGTCCGTCCCCCAGGGAGGAGGTCACATATAGTTCCTTGTAATCAGTTCCCTCTTTCCTACCCACTCTCCCTCTACCCTCCCTGTTTCGCCACTCACACCACTGGTCCTGTAGGGCTCATCCGCCCTGGATTCCCTGGATTTCCAGTTCCTATCTGTACCAGTGTGCATCCTCTGGTCTAGCCAGACTTGCAAGGTAGAATTCGTGTCATGGTAGTGGGAGCGGGGCGGAAACATTTAGGAACTAGAGAAAAGTTGAATGTTTCATCATTGTTACATCGCACCCTGACTGGCTCATCTCCTCCCTGAGACCCCTCTGCAAGGGGATCTCCAGTGGCCGGAACTGAATTAAAGGGTTGCGGCATGAGGAAGGTTGAGAACCACTGGTTTAAACTCACTGCCACTGAGTTGATGCCAGCTCATAGTGACATTCTTTGGGCAGGGTAGAACCATCGCCGTGTGTTTCTGAGACATAGCCACTAATGACTTCAAACTGCTGACTCAGAGTTCCCCTGTCTCCACTCTTCAAGACTGTCAGTCTTCACAGGATCAGACAGCCTTATCATTCAGAGCGACTGTGGGGTTTGAATCACTGATCTCAGCAGCCCAACACCTAACCCACAGTTCCACAGTATTAAAGCACTGGTCATTATCATTAACCCAATCTTTTTCTTCTCTAGTAATGTACTATCAAGATACACATAACAAAATGTCCTTTCTGGTCATGTAGAACAGTCAGTCTTTGATGAAACTTCATATATTTTACATTGGAAAGATTAGTGTGAACTTGTGCCTCAAAACAATTTTGTTTTAAATTTCTGACACAAATGAGAAGAGATCAAATGTCGAAAGACCATTTTTTCCCTATAATCAATATACTCTGTGTTTTACTCAAATATTGTTTCCTCTAAGAGACAATGAATCATCAGAAGGCAATGGGGTCCTTAAGATTCCTAGTCATAAGGAAAAGCAATATCACGAGATGACCAAAAAGTAGGGCAGGCCCCAAAGGACAAAGATCATGCATAGAAAGTTGTCATTGGTCATGCTTTGATCATTTGAACTTCAAATAATGACAAGAATAGTCATTGTTCATTTTAGCTTTGTGGATAGAAGGCATGTGCTTTTAATGCCATTCCAAAGACAGCCTTTGTTGAAGTATTATAAAATACACAGGAGACTTCACAAAGTTTATAGAACAATTCTACTATCTCTTAATTCTATTTTTCTATGAATTTTTAAAAGCTCCCTTATACTTACAGTATAGTGGAGCTGTAGTGGTGTGGTGGTTATGTGTTGGGCTGCGATGTACATGGTCGACAGTTCAAAACCTTAGTTGAAATACGGGGCTTACTACTCCCATAAACAGTTATAGGACTCCCGCCCCCGGGAGTGGGGGGTCACTATGAGTTGGCATGGACTAGATGGCAGTGAGATTTTTATACTTAAAATATAAAGATAACAATCAAACCCACTGTCATCAAGTTGATTGTGACTCAAAGCAACCGTATAGGACAGGGAGGAACTGTTCCTTAGGGTTTCTGAGACTGCAAATCTCTAAAAAAGCAGATAGTCTCATCTTTCTCATGAAGATAGGATGGTGGGTTTGAACTGCTGACCTTGTGTTTAGTAGTCTAATGTTTAACACACTGTGCTGCCAGTGCTCCCTTGCCAACTATACCAGGGCATACGCAAATTGCTATTGATTTTAACAAGTACAGGATAGTTCTACATACATGTGCTTGGGTTTTTTCTATTTTTATGTCTGCTTTTAAAGAACAGATATTATCTTGGATCCATCTGTGTGTAGTGGGAAGAACCAAAACAGAAGTGTAATCCTTCTTCCCTAGTGGTGTAGCGGTTTCATGTTGGACTGAGAGCCACAAAGTTGGTAGATCAAGACCACCATCAACTCCTCCTCTGAGTGAGGAAGGTGGGCTTTTCCACTGGAAACACAGTTACCGTCTTGGAACTCCCAGGGGCAGGACTTCTCTGTCCTACTGGCTCTCTACTGGCAGCGACTTTGGTTTTCACGAAATAAAAAAAGAAAAGAAGTGTGAAGAAGATCCAGAAGTCCTCAGAAAAACCGGATCTGTACCAAAGCCAGGGGAGGACGAGGAGTAGAGGGGATGCAACATAAAAATTAGGTAGAAAAGCAGGCTGAATAGGTCATCAGAACAAATAGTCACAATTAGAGGAGAAAATGTGCATTGTTCTGGTGTATTAAATAATCTAATGTTCATAATGAAGAGTACTAGCTAGGTGGAGTTTATTTCTAATCCCCTAGGAGGTGAAACCTTTACATCATACCATTAATAATAATAAAATTATAACAAGGAATAGATCCATCCATTTTAATAATGTTACTAGATTAGGTTAATATGTATCTTATGATGACAAGGCATTAGATTATATAATGCTGGCTAAAAGAATCTCTGGGGAAAGACGTACGGAGGAAAATAATGAAGGTATAATTTATTGCTACAAAACAATATAAACTTTTATTAAACCAAAATATCAAGAAGTGAAGCTATTTGGCTCAATGTAACCTCCTTTCGGTCTACACCCCTCTGGAGTCCGTGCTTCTGTCTCCCTCCCCCTCCCCCAGGAACGCTGTGCTCTTCCACGTACGGCACGTCAACACGGCTGCTTCAGCGTGCTCAGATGACCCAAATCATGTCTCTTTTCACTGTTCTTTGAATTTCGGGAACCAAAATCAGCGATGTTACATGGAGGGAGTTGTAATCAACTTGTGAAAAACAATCTATGAATTGTTGAATGTCAAACTAATGATGTGCTCTGTCAACCTTTGCCTTATTTGATAATAAAGTGGTTTTTTTTTTAAAGTCTATAGGGGCAAGATCAGGGATATTGAATGAAGTAAGGTTTCCCAAGAAAATTCTTATAAGAGAGACCCTGGTACCCTTGAAGAATGAGTTGATGCATACCTGGATTGGAGGGGGTAAAAACCCTCGTGCAACTTTCCTGGCCTTTTCGTTAGCAATGCATTTTCTTAGGCGTTCTTTTTTACAAAGCCCCACCATCATCCAATCTCCTTCGAGAAAGTCTATCTAGTTTACCCCTTGGGAATCTGAAGAAACTGGGTCAGCAGATCCCTGTGAAGCCACCGTTTTGATTGGACCTGTGTATCAAAGCACCCTAAGGAGGACTCTGTAGCCATCCACTGATCAGAGAGACATACGTAAGCACATATTGTTTGGGCTAACTCTGTGCATGACGAACTGGAATCCAATAGCAATACTTTTTTATTTATCCTCTTATCCTTAGGAAAAGTGGAGACTTAAAATGGGTTAATGAAATAACGGCCAAAATGTGCTCATTCAAAGCAAGCTCACTTTGGAAAAAGCAGTCAAGATCTTTGTCTCAGTCACTGATCATGAAAACCCTTGGCTGGTCTTAGAAGGTATTTTCCTTTTGGGTTTGTTAAGATTACTCCAATTCCAGAAAGTTATCAGAGATGGTACTCAAAGATGATTCAAGCCTTGGTGTTTTCCGTTGTTTCATATGCATGCAAAATGTGTACAACGAATAAAAAAGACCAGAGAATTGAGGTGATGTTGGCTAAGAATAAATAAGCAAATCTGTTGTGGAAAAGGACAGCCTGGGTGCTCCTGAAAGCAGGGGTGGTGAGCTTCTGATTCAAGAACATTGTACATCTTCTCAGGAAAGACCAGTGCCTGGAGACGGCCATCATGCTTGGGAACGCAGAGTCAAGGGAGAAGAGGAAGGCCCTCAACAGACGACTTGACAGTGGCTCTGACATAGCAATACGAATTGTGAACTTGACACAGAACCATACAGCACTTTATTATACTGTACAAAGGGTCACAGTCAGTCAGGACTGATTCAAATACACCTAGCAACACCAGTAACAATGCCAACAAGACAATAGGGCACAAAAGGAACTAATTTCACCACAATGTATTAGTTATATTCCAATGTTTATAAAACCTATTTTCAAAGTGTTATTTATTAAACATATAACTCCATAAATGACCATTAAACAAAATTCAAATAATCATGGGTTTTATTCTTTTCCAAGTGTTACTGTCATACAATAATGCTATTCAAATTGTCTTCAAATACCCAGAAATGATTGGGTACTGCACTTTAGATTCCAATGGTCTCATTTCCTTGATTATCTAACTAAATTAAATGCACCAATTGCCATTTAAAACAGACCTTGAAGAATATTGTCTAGGTCTGACCCACTGGTGTACTATATCTTTAAAAATTAAATGCTACACAGAGGGGAAAAAATGCAAAAGCATAAAATATGCTTTGCTGATTTTTAACTTTGTTCTTTATTACAATCAGCTTCTAAGTGTCAACTACAGTAATTATCAATTATTATTAAGAGCAGGGTCCTTTTATAATATAAAATTAAAAACCTAGTCTTCTTTCTTTGGCTGTATTACTTTCCTTGTTCTCCAACTGAGTTTGCTGGATGTCATATTTCTCTAATCTCCATTCATTTAACCTCTTTTTCAAACAGATGCATTCTATTTTTTGTATCTAAACATGTATAATAGAGCATATTCGAACAACTTCAATAGCTCCATATTAGTTATCTTTGCCACATCTCTTTATCAGAGACTGTTTTATTGGGAAAAAATACAAATAGTTTTCTACTCAAATCTTTAACAATGGGATTTAATCAGCTATGGAGACCTAAAATACATTTGAAAAGAAATCTATGTGTGGTTAAAAAGAAGTCTACATGTATAAAATAAGCGGATATCTTTTGTGTGTGTGTGTTGGTAAAATTCAGACAGAATAGAAAAGATTATTATTTTACTGAGATAATTACTATTAGAGTTTCTTCCTTGCTTTTGAAGGTTCACTTCGAATGTGAATTTCTCTTATTTGCTCAAAATTTCAGTTGTTTTCAGTACTTAGAACAATTGTCCTAGTGTAGACAACTGTGAATATAAGTAATAAAGTATAAACATGTATGTCTTCCACATGTTTGCTGTTGCCGGATATCTTGAAGGGGTCAAAAATGCCTTAAATCAGGCATGCTTCTACTAGATACTCTCTGTTGCTTCTCGTGTGTCTTATGTCTGTATGTTCTTATGTCCTACCAAGGCTCAGACCCAAACCAAACTCACTGCCAACAATCTGTTTGGAAGAAGTACAGAGAAAATGCTCCTTACAGACAAGGATAGCGAGATTTTGTATCATGTACTTTGGACATATCAGGAAAGAACAGTCCCTGGAGAAAAACAGCATGCTTGGTAAAGTAGAGGGTCAGTGAAGAAGAGGAAAGCATGTGACAAGATGGATTGGCATAGTGGCTGCAATCATGGGGTCAAACATAGGGGTACATCAACTCTTCTGCCCTGTGCTGTAATTTAGTCCAAAGGGTACTTGATCACTTGTGTATTCCACAAAATGTCACACTGGTCCATTATATTGATGACATTATGCTGATTGGACCCACTAAGGAGGATGTATCAAAGACTCTAGATTAATTGGTACAACATCTGTGTACAAGAGGTTGGGAAATTAACACAATGAAAATTCAGGCACCCTCCACCTCAATAACATTTCTAGGGGTCCAGTGGTGTGGGGTATATCGAGACATTCCTACCAAAGTGATGAATATGCTAAAGCATCTGGCCCACTCAACAACTAAACAGGAGGTACAATGCCTAGTGGGCCTCTCCCCCACATGGGTCTTCTACTTTGACCTACTTATCAAGTGACACGAAAGGCCTCCAGTTTTGAGTGGGGCCCAGATAAAGAAAAGGCTCTTCAACAGGTTCAGGCTGCCATGCAAGCTCCTTTGCCACTGGGACCATATGATCCAGCTGACCCAATGGTGCTAGAGGTGTCAGTTGTAGATAAAGATGCAGTGTGGAGTCTTTGGCAGACCCCTATTGGTGAATCACAGCGTAGACCGTTGGGATTTTGGAGTAAGGTCCTGCCATCCTCTGTAGACAACTACTCCCCCTTTGAAAAAAGGCTGTTGGCCTGTTACTGGGCCTTGGTGGAGACTGAACACCTCACCATGGGCCACCAAGCCACCATGAGGCCTGAGCTGTTTATCATGAACTGGGTATTGTCTGACCCACAGAGTCACAAAGTTGGACATGTGCAGCAACACTTCATTGTTAAATGGAAGTGGTATATACGAGATCGGGCCAAAGCAGGACCTGAAGGGACAAGTAAGCTGCATGAAGAAGTGGCCCAAATGCCAACAGTCTCCACTCCTGTCACATTACCTTCTTTCTCCCAGTCTGCACCTATGGCCTCCTGGGAAGTTCCTTACCATTCTTTAACTGAAGAACAAAAAATCATGTTGGTTTATGGATGGCTCTGCACGATATGCATGTGCCACTCATATGTGGACAGCAGCAGCACTACAGCCTCTTTCTGGGATCCCTCTAAAGGACAGTGGTGAAGGGAAATCTTCCCAATGGGCAGAACATCAAGCAGTGCACCTGGCTGTTCAGTTTGCCTACAAGGAAAAATGGCCAGACGTGAGACTGCGTACTGATTCATGGGCTATGGCTAATGGCTTGGCTGGATGGTCAGGGGACTAGAGGGAACATGATTTTAAAATTGGTGACAAGGAGGTGTGGGCAAGAGGTATGTGGATGGACCTCTCTGAAGGCAAAGAAAGTAAAGATAATTGTGTCTCATGTGAATGCTCACCAAAGGGTTACCTCTGAAGAGGAGGACTGTGGAGACTGGTCCTCCTCTTTCCTCTGCCACTCCTGTTATTGCCCAATGGGCACATGCACAAAGTGGACATAGTGGCCTGGATGGAGGTTATGCATGGGTGCAGCAACATGGACTTCCACTCACCAAGGCTGACATGGCCACTGCCACTGCTGAGTGCCCCATCTGCCAGCAGCAGAAACCAACATTAAGTCCAAGACATGGGACCATCCCTCGGGAAGATCAACCGGCAACTTGGTGGCAGGTTGATTACATAGAACCACTTCCATCATGGAGGGGACAACGTTTTGTTCTTACTGGAATAGACACCTACTCTGGATATGGATTTGCCTTCCCTGCATGCAGTGCTTCTGCCAAAACTACCATTTGTGGACTTTCAGAATGCCTCATCCACCAGCATGGCAACCCACATAGCATTGCTTCAGATCAAGGAACTCACTTCACAGCAAATGCAGTGCGGCAATGGGCCCATGCCCATGGAATCCACTGGTCATATCATGTTTCTCATCATCCTGAAGTAGCTGGCTTTATAGAATGATGGAATGGCCTCCTAAAGACACAAATATGGTGGCAACAACTTGCAGGGCTGGGGCAGTGTTCTCCAGCAGGCTGCATACACTCTGAACCAGCGGCCAATATATGGTGCTGGGTCTCCAATAGCCAGAATTCATGGATCCAGGAACCAAGGGGTGGAAGCTGGAGTGGCACCACTCACTATTACTACTAGTGATTCACTAGCAGCATTTTTGCTTCCTGTCTCAGCAACCCTGTGTTCCTCAGGCCTGGAGGTCCTGGTCCCTAAGGAAGGAACTCTCCACCTGGAAACACAGCATGGATTCCACTGAACTGGCAGCTGATAATGCCCCTGGCCATTTTGGGCTTCTCATGCCTATGGATCAACAGGTCAGGAAAGGTGTCACTGTACTGAGTGGTGTGATTGATCCTGATTACCCAGAAGAAATTGGACTGGTGCTACATAATGGAGGTAAAGAAGTATATGCCTGGAATCCAGGAAACCCCATAGGCCGACTCTTAGTGCTACCATGCCCTGTGATTAAAGTAAATGGTAAGCTACAGCAACCCAATCCTGACAGGACTTATAATGAGTTCTATCTGCTAATCGTCTCAAAAGAAAGCAGTGCATTTGTTGCTCATTTGTGTGGTGGCCTTGTGCAAATTCCTATCACTTACTTGAGTCATGAACTCTTGATAGGGTTAAATAGTGAGAAATGGCTCAAGAGCATACATTAAAACAAATATGGTCCCTTTACTGCAATGGCAAAAGCTGTGCGACTGTAATAACCTGAGCAATGGAAAAGGGGACATCTCACGATCTGAAATGACCGGGACGAGAGCATGGCCTCCCCGGCTAGCCTTCCCCTTGGACAAGGAAACACAAGCACACTAGCAAACTAGCAGGGGGCAAGGTGCTGGGTCACGCTAAGGCCCGCCCATCAAACATTTTGGTAAAATTTAAAGGAAGTCATCCCTAAGCAACATGCCATGGTTCAAATAAGGGATGCTATTCATTTTAGGACATTTTCTCTTTAGGTGTTCTGCATCCATCATTAGAGTACATTGAGGTATTCAGTAATGCTCAAAAAAAAGTCAGCTCATCAAAGTGTAGCAGTCAAGCTGAGACAGCAAGGTATAGAAAAAATGGATAGCTTTTTAAGTAGAAATGTAAATTTAACTCTACGTGTTTCTATACCCTTAAAAATAGACAAATAATAAAATCTTCTTCCCCACAGACACCCAAAAGCAAACCCACTGCTATCACTTCATAGTGATTTACTGTGACCCTATGGGACAGAGTTCGAATTGGCCCAATAGCATTTCTAGGGCAGTGAATCTTTATGGAAATAGACTGCCAGATCTTTCCCTCTTGGAGTGATATAGTTAAAGTTTATTGTGCCAACCTAGCCAATAAACACATGTGGGGGTTAATTGAAGGGTGGACAGATGAATGGCTCGGTGAGCCTCACCTTTCAAGTTCTTGGGTGTCTTTCTTTGTGATGGTTGGACCAGGGTGCAGTTGCCTTGGCCAGTTCCCTGCTTCAGCTGGCAAGGCTTACTTCCTGCAAGACATCCCCGAGGAGAAGCCACATGGACCTACCCTGATGCAGTCCTGGGTGCTGGAGCAGCCGTGTGGAGACCCCTGCCAGCGCTGAGATGCTTACACGTTCACGGACTCATTCAGCTTTCCTCCTATAGTCAGCTTAATAGTGTGTGTTTTGTGAGATGGAGGAGGACTTTGTGGATTGGTGTAGGACATATGGGTTAATGTTGGACTTGTGGGATTGGGCAGCACTGGGTTGGGATGTTTTCTTGATGCACACTTAACCTTTATATAAAACTCTCTCTTATACATGAGTTTCTGTGGATTTGTTTCTTAAAGTACCTAGACTAACACACGGAGCAACTGGTTTGAGTTTTTGTTCCCACCCCAGGGCTTGAACCACTGGACCATCATGGCGCATACATTTTTTTAATAAAAAGAACTCATTAAAAATGGATGTGACAAACGGAGCAAGCCCATGACAATTAAAGAGTAGGTTAGCACATTGTGAGAAAGATAACTAATGTCACTGAAAATTTGGGGGGGGGAACTTATCAAATGGGCACCTAACTTGCTGTGTAAACTTCCACCCAAGACTCATTAAACATTAATTTTAAAAAAATGAAGGTGATAGTCCAAACATATGAGTCAATGATTTTACCTTAGGATCAACAGAAATCTTAAAAACAACAACAACAACAAACAGTGGCTTTGTCAACTTGGTGGTACTTATAGTGGAAATTGGGGTGTGGTCCAACCTGTCAGTCAAGAGAGAGCCTGAAATTGTCTCTTGGGCGCATAACCTTTTTATAAGTGAGATGGTGACAACTTCTGCATCTTGCCCTTTGCCTTCCTGTTTGTTGGAATTGTGTCTGTCTCCAGGGACAACCCCTTATAGGTTTCTGACCCTAGGCGTGGCACCCCGCCATGTTGCTACCAACCCTTTCAACTCTGCACCGACTGGTTATGACCTCCCTGCTTCTTGCTTCGCATTTCTGTTTCATCATCCTGCAGCTAGGTGAATCTGAGAGGCTCTAGCCAGCCTTGAACCCATGGACTTGAGTTGGACTAGACTTGGATACCTTCCTGATATGAAACTACATCTTGACATAAAGTTTTTCTTATACATTAAAAATAAAAACATGGCTTTGAGTTTATATGAATAATTTTTCTTTGACATATGTTGAAACTAGTATTTAGTTACATCTTTCTATTGCCCTGGAGTCTAACTGGGCCTTTCAGAGATGTGGGTGCAGAGGTCAAATTCCTCATTATATCCAGCCTAACCTTGTTCTTGATTCGATATTCTTGTCCCTGACTGTCCTGAAAAGGAATGTGGACAGGAGTTGCTTTTAAGAGACTGTTCCTATGAAGTATGGCTATTAAGAATACTTTTGATTGTGAATTGAGTGATGGTTCACCAAGCAAATCCAATAGTCCATCCACATTTTGTTTCACGTGCTTGAGTTCACTCTCCATCACAGAACACCACTGATCTCGCTTCCTGCGTGCTTACCACTTCCATCCCTCCTTCTTTCCTAACCTTTGTCCTTAGACAAATGCTACCCTTTTCATCGCAAATGCTTGATTGTTCTAAGGAGTATGTACCTCTTATGTTTACTGCAGACCTGTTTATGGTTTGGTTGAAAATTGAGCCACAAGGGTGAATTTAGTAGGGACGACTATTTTGAATGAAAGCAAAACAGTGGAAATGGTATAGTTTCTACATTTAAAAATTTTGAAAATACGTAAATTTGCTTTCCTCATGCTTTTAAGTTCTGATTGCTAGGGGAGCTAATAACAATGAGTATGAGAAGAAAATGTTCTGATATTGATTGTGATGTTGATCTCACAAATCTTAATATGGTTGGATGATTAAATGTATGATATCTGAAGGGTATGTCAATAAAACTATTGTTTTATAAACAAACTTTTCAAAGTTATTCTTTTTTTCACTTTCATTTTATTTTATTGAGAGCTCTGTGGCGCAATGGATAGCGCATTGGATTTCTAGTGAATCAAAGCTATTCTTATATCCCCAATTAAGTAATAGAGAAAAATATTTCAAAGCACAAAGTATTAGGAGAAGAAAATCATAAAAAGTCACCCTTATTGGTGAAGAGCCCAAGACAATAACTAAGTAATGTAATTGATACAAATAATAAAACATGAATGTTTTAAATGCATCTTAATGTTTGAGGCATTTCATACATTATCTTATTCTATTTTAATAATAACCTTGCAGAATTTTTATTACCCATTCATAGCTGTGGGTTTTCTGGTTCAGTGAAGATAATAACTTTTGCAAGAAAAGATAGTTAATATTCAGTGGAGTTGTGATTTGGGGACATGTCTGCTACGTTTTGTAACATTTATGTCTTTCCATTCTATGACCCTTCCTACAGATATTTAAATTTGTATCAGACCTAGGGAGAACACTAATCCCTATGAAACTTTCTCTACTAATATTTTCAGGTTTGTTTCTCATTCAAATCAATAGCAATTTACAAACACTTCCAAAATGATTTGAGATTTTGCCCTTTCTTTTTAAACAAATGAGCCAGCACAAATGACAATGTGGGTCTCTTTTGTAGAAAGGCAGTCATTAATTCTTATTTTCTTTCTAGGTATATTCTGCTGACATAATTAGTAAATGGATGGCTGGGAATCAGGAAATGAAAATACTAGCATTGGAGGTTTACTGGCTACCAAGGGATTTAACTTAAACTCTGGAAAGGGGAAAGGGGCAAGAGGACCAAAATCCTTGTGTTGAAAATGTACAATAATCATATATATATATGGAGAGAGAGAGAGAGAGAGAAAGAGAGAGAGAGAGAAAGAGATTGTTCTTCTTCATTCAAGGGTAATCAGGAGATGTATCCTAAATTGAGTTTCACAGCTTTCTTTTCTCAATGCATGTGAGAGAAGATATTAGTATATTAAGTATTGCATCTAACTTAAGGGAACTAAAAATCATTCTGAAGTGAATGAATTTCCACTTACTCTCTGACTTCCTTCAAAACTGCATCCTTAAACTAAAGAGCCCTGGTAGCACAGTGGATGAAGTGTTGGACTGATCACCAAAAGGTCAGTAATTCAAATCCATCAGCCACTCCACTGGAGAAAATGTCTGCTTCCATAAAGATTTATAGCTTCAGAAACCCTGGCAGAGGTCAGGCTGGGGTGGGGATGGGGACTGGGGTGGGGGTTGGGGGGCCGCCAGCACCATTCTTCTTCTTCCTATAGGGTTTGATGGAGTCAGGTGAGATCCTTGACACAGAAACTATTTCCAGAGAAACATTTTGTCCTAGAAGGTAAAATTAAAACCATATTTGTCCTTTCTCAGACCTTTCTGTTACATCATTTATAGAAGTAATAAACCATTAAATTTTAGTTTAGGGCCAAAGGATACACTTTGTTTATTATTTGCCTTGCACAATGTCTGAAAATGTTAGGCAACTAGTGACACTGTTTCACTTGTTCAAAGTATAATACTTCTAATACACAACTGCCTTTCATGAGGCCTAATCAGACCTGCCTAACCTTTGTAGATGTTTCAGTTTACAACTTTTGCGGGAATTTTATTTCTTTCGCTTACTATCAAAACTCTGTATAACTCTTTACCATTATAGCAATACTGTCAAATGCTTCTTTATTCGTGTAATCTCCTCATTACTGCTTTTTCTTAGCGGTTTCTCTTCTATGCCCTTTGCTGCAAGGAGCTGGGTGCAACTGTGGGGTAAACATTGGACAGCCAACCACAAGGTATCATACCATCCTCACTGCCATCCGGTCGATTCTGACCCATAGTGACCCTACAGGACAGAATAGAAGTACAACTCCCCCTGGAGTTTCCAAGGGTATAACGCTTTAGTGGAGTAGAAAACCCTGTCTTGCTCTCACAGAGCAGCTGGTGGTTTCCAACTGCTGATCTTGTGGTTAGCAGCTCAGTGCATAACCACTGTGCCACCAGAGCTGCTTAGGCAATTCAAATCCACCAATTGCCTGACCAGAGAGGGTGAGGCTGTCTGCTCCCATGAGGATGGACAGCCTCAGAAGTCCAATAGAGGGTCACTGGGAGTCAGCACCAACTAGATGGCAGAGGCTATTGTGTTATTGTTCTGTATGTCTCTTCATGGTCCTCACCCAAGCTCTTGTTTTAAACTTAAAAAACCAGCTGACCTAGCTCATTAACATTTAATCATTCTTTTTCTCTTGTTCTTCTGTCTTCCTGTTTTGAAGGAGGCGCTCTGTTACGTGGAAGTGCCACGTTTTTCATGGCCTTGGTACTTCACAATATGCTCCTTCATCATCTTTTGGAACAAAGAAACTACAAACAGTGTCCAGTTTTTTTCCAGGCCAGCCGAGAGAGGATATTTACTTTGTCCTCAGCTGTTCTTTCCAATCTGCCTTTCTCATTGTAATGCACTTGGCACCCCTAGTGCTACTCTTCCCTGTGTCATTGTTTGGCTCTGATCAGATAATTGAGTTAAAAGTGTATATAGTCTGGACACATTCTGCCAGATGAGACAAGATGACAAAAGAGTACATTTTCTGAAATAATGACCACAAGAGGACACGTTGTGCACTGCTCTGTTCCTGATGGATTGCCCTCATCATTTACTTCATCACTTGCCTTCATTATACCCCTTCCCGTGTGTGACCACAGGAGACCACCCACAGAAGAGAGCTGTAGTCTCTGCTCTCTTAGGCCCATCTTGGTTTAACATGCGGGCTGGGGGTTGGGGGGATCAGCATTATTTTTGGATGCAGAGAATACCCAGCTAAGGCATTCTGTTGTTATTGTTGTAGTTCGTAGGTGCCATTGAGTGGGTTCTGACTCTTAGTGATCCTACATACAACCGAATGAAACACCACGCAGGCCTGCACCATCCTGACAATTATTCTCATGTTCGAAATTATTTTGGCAGCCTCACTATCAGTTCATCTTATTCAGGGCCTTTCACTTTTTCGTTGTCCCTCTACTTTAGCAAGCATGATGTCCTTCTCCAGGGACTGGTCTCTCCTGACAACAAGTCCAAAGTACATGAGACAACGTCTTGCCATCCTTGCCTCTAAGGAACATTCTGACCACACATCTTCTGAGCCAGATGGGCTTGGTCTTTTGGCAGTTCATAGTACTTTCTATGTTCTTTGCCTGCACCACAATTCAAAAGCACTGATTCTTCTCTGGCCTTCCTTATTCAATGTCCAACTTTCACAGGCGTACCAGGCAATTGAAAAGACCATGGCTTGGGTCAGGTGCTCCTTAGTTCTCAAGGTAGACCCCTTGCTTTTCAACACTGTAAAGAAGTCATGTGCAGCTGATTACCCAATTCATTGTATTATTTGATGTCTTGACAGCTACTTCCATGAACATTGTGGATCCAAGCAAGATGAAATCTTTGACAATGTCAATCTTTTCTCATTTTATTAAGATGGTATCCATTGGAAAAATTGTGAGTATTTGGGTTTTCTTTATACTTAGTTGTAATCCATACTGAAGGCTACAATACCCGATGTTCATCAGCAAGTGCTTTAAGTTCTCCTCATTTTCAGCCAGCAAGGTTGTGTCATCTGCGTGCCACAGCTTGTTAATAAGACTTTCTCCAGTCCTGATGCCACATTCTTCTTCATATAAGCCAGTTTCTCTGGTTATTTTATCAGCATGCAGATTGACCAGGTATGGTGAGAAGGCATAACCCTGGTGCACATCTTTCCGGATTTTAAACCATGCAGTGCTCCCTTGTTCTGTTCCTCCAACTGTCCTCTGACCCAGGCTCCACAGGAGCACACCAAGGGCTTTGAGATTCTCTCCTCAAGGCTCTCCGTAGTTTAGTAGGATTCATACAGTCAAATGCCTTGGCATAGTCAATGAAACACAAGGAAACATCTTTCCGGTATACTTTACTTTCGTCCAAGATCCATCTGACTTAAGCAAAGAGCTGAGATATAATAGAGAAAAGCAAAGCTCTCTAAACTAGGAGTAAGGGATGTTCTAATATTTTGATTTTTAAAAAATGTTTAAAATTCATATTTTTATAGTCAGAAAGAAAGGTAGCAATGCATGCTGAAAATAGAAATGAACTGGGGACTAGCACCCCTGAGTTCTTATCCTGGTTAATCATTAATTCACTGTGGAGACTTCAGGCTGTCACGTGAGTGCTATAGGGGCTCATTACTGTTACTTTTAAAATGAGATAGTCAATCTCCTGGTGCAGAGAGATAATGCATTTTGCTGCTAACAGAACGCCTGGAAATTTGAGTCCACCTGTCAGGCAGTTCAGAAGAAAGGTCTGGCAATCTGTTCTCAAATATCACTCACTGAAAATCCTGTGGACCAGAGTTCTACTTGGATACCATCAGTCAAACTGACTCACATCACCTGATAATGATAAGACAAAAATAGTACCATCTACTCACAATACTACAATACAGTATCCATGGGAAAATTTCTGGCTTCAGACAGACTGAGTTACAATATTACCTACATTCTTTTATTGAGGGGAGCGGAGGTGTCTAGTCTCTTTGGTCAAATTTAATATCTCAAGCTCTTAAATTTCTCATCTCTAAAATACATAATAATGGTTATCTACCCAAAGAAGTTGTTGGTGGATTAAGAAGGAGGATTCGTGGGACTCCTTATTATATACTCCACATTCAAAAGACACTTCAATGCTCAAAATTTCACATAGACTCCAGTGGTCTCTGCTATAGCGAGACAGAAAAACCAAACACCCATTTGTGTTGCTTGATGAGTTTCAGATTGCTTCATATTAATAGTGGAAGCATATTTACGAGCAGCCCTCGCCCTAAATTCTGGGCTTCATTGACAATGAGTATGTCACGTCTCTCTGGTACAGAGAGGACCGAGTGATGGGGGCCTCCGGCAATTGCTGAACTCTGCCTTTCACTGCGTTTCAACCTTCTGCTTCAGACAGCTTCTCGGCTGCTCCGAAGTCCCCTTTCAAGCCCGTGTGACCATTCTCTCATCCCTAACCAGACTTTAGAGTGCATTTGGCAACGGGTGTTTTCCCTTCCATAATTGACAGTCCTGACTCGTCACAAAAGCCAGCCTCCCCCTGATAGGGGAAAGCAGTCCAGGACCACAGAGCTTTGGTCGCCATGGCAACAGCATAGGTCACTCGCTGTGGTCACACCTCGGCCGGCCTTGATTGCATTTGGCAGTGTACCATCGCTAGTGCTTCCTTTTGTTTGAGCTGCTCTCCTTTTCTGCGTTTTCATCTCCACTGAGAGAATCTCAAAATGCGAAACTGCGGGCACTGGATTTCAGTGAAGAGCGGTGGAGGCAGGCGCTTTCTTTAAACAAAACACCCAAAGCCCAGTGTCTTTCACGACTCATCGGCACGCCCTTCCCGAATCGAGCCCTCTGTCTTAAACCTGACTCTTTCTGCGCAATTCCATCGCAGTCTGAAAGATCCCAAGGGAGAAGGAAAGTCCTATCTCCCATGACCCTGTTCCCAAGTCCTGGCTGTCAGGTCTGCCTAGTAACCTGTCATGTCCAAACTGCATCAGCTACCTTCACGCTAAGCAATGAGTTGATTTCTTCTTTCCGTTTGTGAGCCGATCTCTCATAGTTGCCGAGCGCGGCCATTACAAAACACCGCCATGTGCGGTGGGAAGAAACACGTTTATTTTCTCACCGAACAGAACTACACCCCCCCCCCACCCCCGGGTTTCCAATGCCGTAAAATCTTTAAACGGAGCACGTTGGGGTGTCTTTCTCCTTTGGAGTGGCTGGCGGTTTGATCTGCTGGTTGCCTTACTCGCTGTACCACTAGGACGCCTCTGACATTGTTCAAACAAACAAATACCAAAACTCACAGCCATCCAGCCAATTCTGACCCAGAGCGATCCTATAGGACAAGATAGAACTAACTGCCTCTGTGGATTTCTAAGACCATCACTCTGTATGGCAGTAGAAAACCTCAGCTTTCCCCCTCAGAGCAGCCGGTGGTTTCAAACTACTGACCTTGCAGTTAGCAGCCCAAATGCATTACCCGACACACCAGCAGGGCTCCTCCTGGCATTGCTAGAAATCAGAAATTAGAAATTAGTGTATGAGCAGGGCTGTGCTCTTTGTCCGCCCCATCCCAGTGTGGATCCAAGCAAGATGAAATCTTTGACAACGTCAGTCTTTTCTCATTTTATTAAGATGGTATCCATTAGAAAACTTGTGAGTATTTGGGTTTTCTTTCTACTTAGTTGTAATCCATACTGAAGGCTACAATACCCGATGTTCATCTGCAAGTGCTTTAAGTTCTCCTCATTTTCAGCCAGCAAGGTTGTGTCATCTGCGTGCCACAGCTTGTTAATAAGCCCCATCCCTTTCTCTCTGGGCCCTAAGGAACATCTTTCCTTGCTGGTAGCCTCAGATGCTTCTTGGTATTCTTTCTGTGGTAGACGGATCTTCACATGCTGTCTTCCTGTCTGTGTAACTATTTCCATGGCTGTAGCCCATTTACAGATGTCGCTCAAAAGGGATTGCAAGCAGAACTTCCTGTACGCCTTTAGGCCTATTTGACTGTATGAATCCTTTAGGCTTAATTGGCAACATCTGGAGAGACAAGCCCTCTTTCCAAATAAAATTGCGTTCTCAGGTACATGGGAGAGGACTTCACCATATTTTGTGGGGTGGTACAATTAAACCCATAAAGCATGGTGCCAGTCTGTGATCTGGACCCTCATGCAGGCTGTCTGCCCTTTGGGGAACATTCTTTTCTCAGTCTCTTTGCCTGGATATAGTCTGTTATTCCTCCAGGTCTGGTTTAGAAGTCACTTTCTAAAAGAGTCTTTGCTAACCCCAAAGCTGATTTTGAGCTTCCATTTCACCCTGTGCTCCCCTATCATAAAGTTATCATGATATATTTTATCGTGTGGCAAAGGATAAGGAGATTGGAAGTACCACAGACGACCAAAAGAACAAACAAATTGTCTCAGAAGAAGTACTGCCACGATGCTCTTAGAGACAAGAATGGAGAGCATTTGTCTCATGTATGTGGGGCGTGTTATCTCTAGAGACCAGTCCCTGGAGGAGGACATCATGCTTGTTAAAGGGGAGGGGCAGCGAAAGAGGGGAAGGCCATTGCCAAGACGGACTGACACAGTGGCTGCAACAATGGGCTCAAACCTGAGAGCAATTGTGAGGATGCCACAGGACCGGGCAGTGGTTCCTTCTGTTGTACCTAGGGTCGCTAAAGTCGGAGATGACTGGTGCCAAGTACCAACACACTTCACTTGCCTGCAAAGGAGGTAAGAGAAAGAGGTCATTGCAGGTCGCATTCTCACCTGCCATGCAAGAGAACCCAGTCGGATTCCTGGCCAATGAACCTCAGGCACAGCCACTGCCTGCCTGGTAGTAGGAAATTGTGTGTGTCTATGGTAATGAGCCAATCCAGCATAGCTTCTAAATAAAGGGCACTGGGGGGAAAAGTCTGAAAATCTACTTACCAAAACTAACTGATGAAGATTCTATGGACCACAATAGCTAAAAAAGACATTAGAGGAACCAACCATAGGAATGGGGCAGGATTGGGTAGCGGGTAAGTCAGTTCTGCATGGGACCACATTGAGTTGGAGACAACTCCACAACAGTTAACAACAAGTAAGCATATGAACTGCCTGGATGGCTGGAAAGCCCTCTGAGGGCAGGTCGAGCACCTGTTTCTCTATCCTCTACCCACCAATCCCACCAAGGTCATCGATATACTCAATACACTCACTAAGTATGTGCTACAAGAGTGAAATGCTTTTATTTATCCTACTAGATCACTAAGCCCACTTGTTATAAATTCCATGACCTTGATGGCTTGTAGTCTTGTCTATTCCTGTACAATCAGCTGTCAGAAACTGTCTTTCCCTCAAAATATGTGTGTGCTTGCCATCTCCTTAACTTTTTTTTATTTTTAAATCATTTTATTGGGGTTTGTACAGCTCTTATGACAATCCATACATCAACTCGATGCCAGGGAGTTTGGTTTTGGTATATGAAGGCTATATAAGAAATTATAGCTTCATATTTTCCTATTTTTATTTAATAAAGTTTCTGTTACTAGTAATAACATGACTTTACTTTCCTTCATGCTTTCTTTCTTTGTGGGTTAACCTATCTGGGTCTATCATGCAACGAGCTTATGTATTGCCATCATCATTTTCAAAACATTTTCTTTCTACTTGAGCCCTTGGTATCAGCTCATTTTCCCCCTTCCCCACCCCTTCTCCCTCATGAACCCTTGATAATTTATAAATAATTATTTTATAATGCCTTACACTGACTGATGTCTCCCTTCACCCACTTTTCTGTTGTCTATTCCCCTGGGAGGGGGCTATATGTAGATCATTGTGATCAGTTCCCCTTTCTCCCCCGACCTTCTTCTGACACTCCTGGTATCACTACTCTCATTATTGGTCCTGAGGGGTTTATCTGTCTTGGATTCCCTGTGTTGTGAACTCTTATCTGTACCAGCTCTGGTCTGGCAGGTTTTGTAAGGTTGAATTGGGGGGTCATGATCATGGCGGGGGTGGGGACAGGGGGGGGGACACGAGGAAGCATTAAATAACTAGAGGAAAGATGTATGTTTAGTCAGTGCTACATTGCATACTGACTGGCTCATCTCTTCCTTGTGACCCTTCTGTGAGGGGATGTCTATTTGTCTACAGATGGGCTTTGGGTCTCCATTCCACCATCCCCCTCTGGGTCTTTGATGCCTGGTACCTTATCCCATTGACACCTCATGATCACACAAGCTGTTGTTCTTCTTCCATGTGGGCTTCATTGCTTCCCAGCTAGATGGCTACTTGTTTATCTTCAAGCCTTTAACCATCTCTTTAGCTTTAAAGAGGATACCCATTCACTTAAAATGGACACTTTAAAATCCTGTCTTTCAGAAAGATACCAAATCATTCAATCTGGACAAATTCTAGAATTTCATTTCTGTTCTTTTTTCCTGTTAAATAATTTACTCTTTTAAGTAAATATTATAGGGCTACCTTAAGGTAATTAATGCTAATAAGTTTTAAACTCTTTAATTAAATTGAACTTGTCACTACTTAGCCATATATCTTGTAGCAATCAAGCCCTGCCTGCTGCCTAGAAGGCCCTGGGACACTTCCTACTACCACACACAGAGGTCACTCAGAAGGCAGAGGAAGAACAGGAAATGACATGCTGTTTCCTAAATGTGACACCATCTGGCTCCAGGGATTGGGGAGCAGTGTGCAGGGGAAGAAGGGTGAGGGTGACATAGACAGGCATAGGGAGTAATCATGTTTGTTTGAGCTAGGCATTGATCTTGAAGAAGCAGTCACGAAGGATATGATGTACTATTACAGCTATATTTCAAGGCTGATGTTTTTCACACTGGAACAGTCTGGGCGTCCAGCTTTTTAAAATGAAAAAGTAAATGTGCAGTGGACATCCTCCCTTTACATTTGAGCCTTGTGATCTCCTACCTGATCACTAATTCCACCTCCTTTTCTGTGTGATAACACAACCTGATTCAAGCCCTTCTGATCGTCTCCTAGTGAAGTTCAAATGTTCAGGAACTATCATCTAGAAGTAAAAAGTAGGTACTGAGCTATCTGGAGCAAGAGCTTTGAACATTTGGTGGAAGGGAGTTTCTGTATAAATATCTAGATCACCCAGGGAAAGAAGGATAGAAAAAAAAACTATGAGCCAAGAAAGGAATCATGGAGAACTGTTACAATGAATGGATCTACAGGGAAAAGGAATCTCTAAGGAACCTAATAAGGAAAGGATAGGGTCCCAAAAGATATTGCTACAAAAACATCATAGGAGGTAAGTATGAAAGAATAGACATTGGTCTTATCCCTCTCCAAATCTGAAAATCCATCTGGTTATTGTGCCTTCACAAAAAAGGTTAATTATGTGCAAAGCACTTCCTTCTTGGTCTTTTTGTGTTAGTCTGGGTAGACTAGAGAAACAAATTCATGCACATTCATATATGTATAAGAAAGAGGTTCATACACAAGACCAATGGAATATTGAGAAAACAACCTAGCCCAGTCCAGATCAAGTCCATAAGTTTGATATTAGCACATATGTCTGATACCAATCCATAAATTCCTATTAAGACTCATACAATGAGCCAGATATGGCAATGATGCTGAATGCAGGAAGATCACAGGCCAGTGGGTGGGAAGTCTTGTGGATCCAATGGCATTCTAAGCATCTCAGCACTGGCAAGGGGTTCCAGGAGGCTACTCCAGCTATTGGCACTAAGGTAGTTCCATGTGTCTGGCAGCTGGAATGTCTCCCAGGGAATGATCCAAGAGAGAGTGTCTCCCGCCTCCAAGGAGGAGTACAGGAGTTCCCAGAATCCTCAGGAGACAGACATGCCCACAAAGAGTCCTCATGGGCTATGACCTGATTGACAGGCTAGACTCCACCCCTTCACTCTTAATCCTCAAATTGACAACAGATTATGTAACTACCACACGTTGATGCAGCCCTAAATCCCAATTACTCTCCTGCCTCAGGGCCTGGTCTCCTTTGTTCTCATTCAACCCAATGTGATACCAGGTAACTCTAATGACCGGACATCACAGGGGCAGACATCAGTTCTAATAAGGAGCAAAAGAGGCATAAGACCTTGAATTCATACAAAAACCTGCTTTGCTATATCCTTGCTTTTTAATGTTTTTTTCAAAGGAACAAATGAAAATCTTCTCCTTACATTATTTCCCACAGTATTTTAGTAATTCTGTGCATATGCTAGTCTCAAAGATTGAAAAAAATGTTATTAATTAGATCAACACACATAACAGCATCCTTGTTAAGGTAGGCCCTGACAACCAAGCAGAAAGTAAGACAGACAATGTTTCTGTATTTACAGAGCTGACCTTCCAGACAGAGGAGATAGATCCTGCAGATCCACAGTGCCTTACATTGCTACTGAATGTTACCTTGAAAACCTTGATCTGTGAGTCTTACTGGTTCATCCACTGATGTGAACTCCACAGCCCTGACAATAGTGGCTTTCAGGGATTTCAAGGCCACTCTCATCATGTATGGCCAAAGGCATCCTTCCTTCATGATGCAGTCTGGGAGGTTTTGATGCACAGCTGTTGTCTTTCTATATGCAGAATATCCCTCTGGAACCCCCAGGGAGAGAATGTGAGTGATATCCTGAAATCCATCAGGCAGCCATCCATCCCAGGTAAGAGCTCTTGTGCCCTTAGTCCCCCTGGCATTACCACCACGCGTTGTCATTTTAATGTTCCAGATTCAATGACCACTTTGGCATCTGGCAAAGATAGAGCAATAGGAAATAGATATAATCTCCTACCATACGCAACAGCACCAACAAACCTTTCAAAATGCCTGAGTAATGATTACCAAGACCTTGGACATTCCGCAATGAGGGATAGCTATGATCCATCCCTTGGAGACAGAAAAGCAAGGTCATTCCTAGATAAGATAACTCTAGGTTTACTGCCTAGAAAAGCATTCATGCCATAGCTTGAAGAACTCAGGTGAAGCTCTAGTTTTTCAACTCAGTGGTTGCTGTAAACCCTAATATACATGCAACTGTCATTTTCGGGGAAGAGGAAAGAAGCAAAGAGGATGACAAAAAACCCCAAAGATCTTAAGAAATTATAATAGGAAAACAAAATTTGATGAGCACGGTAAAAGCACAACTCTAAGACATTTCACCATGCCATCCTCTTGGCGTCTTTCCTCTTCACTGGAAATGGCAGCTGTCCATCTATCAGGTCTTAGAGACACCACAGAGTTGAGGACATAGAGCTTCACCTGAGCACCTCAAGCAAAAAAATTTTCTTTAAGCAATACATACACACACAAATGTGAATCTAAACAGGATTACAGATATTAACAACATCACTGTGATAGTTACATAATCTGTTGTCAACTTGAGACTATTAAGAGTGAAGGGGTGGAGTTTAGCCTGTCAATCAGGTTGCAGCTTGATGAGCTCATTTGGAGGCACTATGGAGATAAATAGCTCGCTGGAGGTGGGACACATACACTCTCCCTAGGAGACATTCCTGTTGACAAGCCAATTGGAGCTACACTGATGGAGCCAGAGCCCTGGAGCTGGAGGAGCCATGTGAAGGCCCATACCAGTGCTAAGCTGCTTCCACTGGCACTGGATCCACCAAACTTTCCACCCACTGGCCTGTGATCTTCATGCATTTGGCATCATTGCATGTGCTGCATGAGACTGAAGAGGAATTTACAGACTGGTATCAGACATATGGGCTAATATTAGACTTATGGACTTGATCTGGACTAGAATGTTTTCTTAACATACAATTACTCTTTATATAAAGCTCTTTCTTATACACAAATGAGTCTCTCTGGATTTGTTTTCTAGTCAACCCAGACTAACACAATTACTGTGCAGATAAATATGAAAGATTTTTTCTTATCTCTTAGATAGCTTTAAAAGATAATTGACTGTTCAAAATAAAATCAACCATAGATTTTGTGAATTTGTAGCACATGTAGAGATAAAATGTTTATAATGAGAATACAAAGGCTTGGAAGAGACAATTTGAAGTATCTTGTTGTACATATATATCAGTATGTAAGTATTGTATAAGTATATTATTATATAGTATGTGATATTATATGCTATCATTTGAATGTAGACTATGATAGCTCAAGATATATATTATGGACCCTTATGGGCCCCCTGAAAGCATAGTTATATCTGATAGCCCATAAACTCTATGGGGTTGCTATGAGTCCAACTTGAATCTATAGAGTGAGCTTGAGTGAAGTTTGGAATATTTGAGTGATTTTTATTATTCTATTTATTCTCTGTTGTTGGATTTTATTATTCAGTAAGAATATAGAGGATTTGAAGTAAATGTTCTCCAATTGATAAATGGATAAAAAATATGTGATATCTATCATGACCCCAGTTCTGCCTTGCAAGTCTGGCTAGACTAGAGCATGTACACTGGTACAGATAAGAGCTGGAAACAGGACCAATAATGAGAGTAGTGATATCAGGAGGGTAAGAGGAAGGTGGGGAGAGAAAGGGGAACTGATCACAATGATCTAAATATAACCCCTCCCGGGGGGACGGACAACAGAAAAGTAGGTGAAGGGAGACATCAGTCAGTGTAAAACATGAAAAAATAATAAAAAATTAAATAATACTAATTTCTAAATTATCAAGGGTTCATGAGGTAAGGAGGGTGGGGGAGGGACGAAAAAGTGAGGAGCTGATTCCAAGGGCTCAAGCAGAAGGACAATGTTTTGACAATGATAATGGCAACATGTGTATGAGCCCCCAATAAAATGATCTGAAAAAATCTGAATGTCAAATATATATATATGATATAATCATATAAAATGGATCATCCACAAAGGGAATGAAATATTAATAAGAATATTACAACATGAATTATTATAGAAAAACATATACTAAGTAAAAAAAGCCAGTCCCAAACTACCACATATTGTATAAGCTCATTGCATGATAGACCCAGATAGGTTAACCCACAAAGAAAGAAAGCATGAAGGAAAGTAAAGTCATGTTATTACTAGTAACAGAAACTTTATTAAATAGAAATAGGAAAATATGAAGCTATAATTTCTTATATAGCCTTCATATACCAAAACCAAACTTCCTGCCATCGAGTTGATGCCAACACATAGCAACCCTGTAAGGACAGAGTGGAACTGGTCGTGGGTCCTGGACCATAACTCCTTACGGGAGTGGAAAACCCTGCCTTTCTCCTCGGGAGCAGCTGGTGGTATCGAACTGCTAAGCTTGCAGGCCGCAGCCCGTTGCATAACCACCGTGTTACCAGGTCTCCATTTAGATACAAATTTCTGAAGATGGTAATTCCAATGGTCAGTAACTCTTCCTTGAAGGTTTCTGTGCTCTTTGATTTACATCACGTCACAAGGAAAGTTCAACATTCTTTTTTTTTTTAGATCATTTTATTGGGGGCTAGTACAACTCTTATCACAATCCATACCTATATCTATTGTATGTCAAGCACATTTGTCCATTTGTTGCCCTCATCATTCCCAGAACATTTGCTTTCTACTTGAGCCCTTGGTGTCAGCTCCTCATTTTTGCCCCTCCCTCCCCACTCCTCACTTCCTCATGAACCCTTGATGATTTATAAATTATTATTATTTTGTCATATCTTACACTGTCTGATGTCTCCCTTCACCCTCTTTCTGTTGTCCATTCCCCACAGAGGAGGTTATATGTAGATCCTCTTAGAGGTCAACAAATAGACCTTGGACTATTTACAAGTTTTTCTTTTTTTAATTTATTTTTAATTTAAAAAATTTATTTATTTTTCTCTTATCATTGTTTTTTTGTTGTCATCATTTTGTTTTCTTCTGCCACTCTTTTTTGCTATGTCTTGTTTTTGTGTGCATATTATTATCTCTACAGGTCTACCTAGATAAGATAAGCTGGATGAACAGTCTGGAGGAGAAAACAATGGGACCGTTGGTTCTGGGGGGACATAGGAGAGGAGGAGGTGGGGGAAAGGAGGTGGTGTTGAACAACCCAGGGACAAGGGAACAACTAGTGAAATAAAATCAGTGGCAAGGAGGGTGTAAGAGACCTGGTAGGGATTGATCAGGGGCAATGTGACCAAGAGAAATTACTGAAACCCAAATGAAGGCTGAGCATGATAGTGGGACAGAAAGTTCAACATTCTTGAGACTCGAATTGTGTTCCTTTATGTTCCGTGAGTTTCAGAAAGTAAGAGAAGTCTGAAGGGGACAGATCAGGGCCCTGGGATGAATAGGAAGGTTTCCCAATTACGTTTTGGTAAGCCAGCTTTCATTTACCTCAAAGAACGGCATGCATTGTCCTCAGCACAACCTTCCCAGACTTTTTCTCACCAGTGCTGCTTTATTAAAGAGTCTCCTAATTAGCTTCCACAATCGTCCCCTGGTCGTTGAGGAAATCTATGGAGATTATTCCTTTGTAATCCCTCAAACAGTCACCCCTTAGCCTCTGAGCTAACCTCCCTATCTTGAATTTAACCGGCCTAGCAGTTCACCTTTGCAGCTCTGGTGGTGTCGTAATTCAGAGGGGCTGCTACTGAAACATCAGCAGCTCCAAAGCACCGGCTCTCCTTAAGAGAAAGACGGGGCTTTCTACTGCAGCAAACGGTTAGTGTTTTGGAAACTCCCATGGGGGAGGTGGGGTGGTGGGGGATGGGGTGTTGTTCTACCCTGTTCTCCAGGGTCACTGTGGGTTGGCATGGACTCAATGACCTTGAGTGAGCAGTTCCACTTGGAAGCTCTTGTTTCAATTGGACACTTTTGTGTTTTATAGGCAACCTAATGAGACTAAAAGAAATTATCTTACTGACAGACCTTGTCTGCCACCATCTGCTGATTGCAGATACAGGGTTAAACACGTTTTAATCAGAATCTCCCAGCCAGGCTCGCTCCCCCTAAATGGAACCTAACTAATAGCAACCCTGTAAGATGGAGTAACATTAGCCCTGCGAGTTTCTGTGGCTGGTGATTTCAAACTACTGACCTTGTGTAACCACGAGGCCACTAGGACTTCTTTATTTAGAATAACTGGGACTCTGTAGCAATTCTTTTTTTTTTACTACTTGATTTCTTCACTTAAGATATCTTTTTTTTTAAATCATTTTATTAGGGGCTCATACAACTCTTATCACAATCCATACACACATCAATTGTGTAAAGCGCATTTGTACATTCATTGGCCTCATCATTCTCAAAACATTTCCTCTCCAGTTAAACCCGTGGCATTAGGTCCTCATTTTTCCCCTCCCTTCCCGCTCTCCCCTCCCTCATGCGCCCTTGATAATTTAGAAATTGTTATTTTGTCATATCTTGCCCTGTCTGACGTCTCCCTTCACCCACTTTTTGGTTGTCCGTCCCCCAGGGAGGAGGTCACATATAGTTCCTTGTAATCGGTTCCCTCTTTCCTACCCACTCTCCCTTTACCCTCCCTGTTTCGCCACCCACACCACTGGTCCTGAAGGGATCATCCGCCCTGGATTCCCTGTATTTCCAGTTCCTATCTGTACCAGTGTACATCCTCTAGTCTAGCCAGACTTGCAAGGTAGAATTCGAGTCATGGTAGTTGGAGCGTGGAGGAAACATTTAGGAGCTAGAGGAAAGTTGTGTTTTTCATCGTTGTTACATCACACCCTGACTGGCTCTTCTCCTCCTGGAGACCCCTCTGCAAGGGGATCTCCAGTGGCCTACTAATGGGCTTTGGGTTTCCACTCCGCACTCCCCACCATCATTCACTATGGTAAGATTTTTTGTTCTGATGATGCCTTATACCTGATCCCTTCTACAACTCATGATTGCATAGGCTGGTGTGCTTCTTCCATGTGGGCTTTGTTTTTTCTGAGCTTGATGGCCGCTTGATTACCTTCAAACCTTTAAGACCCCAGATGCTATACTTTTTGATAGCCGGGCACCACCAGCTTTCTTCGCCACCCTTGTTTATTAGTAGTGATCAGAGGCTAAGGGAAGGAAAATTAGAAAGTACTGCTAAAAGGTACATGGCTTCTTTGAATTTGACAGACTCAATGCCGTCGAGTAGATGTTGACTCAAAGCAACCCTATAGGGCAGGGTAGAACTTCCCTTGCTGGTTTCCAAGACTGTAGCTTGTTCAGGGAAGAGAACGCCTTTCTCCGGCAAAGTAGCTGGTAGTTTCAAACTGCTGACCTGCACTACACTACCAGGGTTCCTTTAGGCATGATGAAAGTCTTCTGGATTGGATCATGGTGAGTGATGGTTATAAAACTGTGAAAATACTAAAACATACTAAATTATATACAAGAAAGAGTAAATACTACGGCATATGTGTTATATTTAATAAAAACATAATATAGAAGGCTTGAAAAATACTATCAACCCACATGAAGTAATTGGTATTTATAGCACACTACACTCCAAGACTTCAGGGTACACATCCTATTCAATTACACACAAAACAAATGTGAATATGTCTATCTTGGTAAGTGGTTCAGACTGACATAGACTTATTTAAGATTATAGGATAAATCTCTGTGAATCTGAAAATATTCTAATGATATATAAAGTTGTTCTTGAGTCACAAAAGACTTAATTGTACACAAATAAGTGTAAAATAACTAAAAACAAAACACAAACAAACCCCAAAACACTTAGAAACAAAACAAAAAATTTCTAAATAATCCATATTGCTGATGATGGTAGGTGTCATTGGGTCGACTCCCTTAATGCTCGGCAGTTTCCTTTTCTTGGTGTTAAATGCAGAGAGCTGATTATTTGCATTCGCTTGTGCAAAATAGCTGGATTATTCGCAGTGAATCCCCCAACTTTGAAGAACCTGTTTTATTGTTTTGTTTTCTCATCCTAGCCTAAGATCTCCGTATCTTAACATTGTCAAAGGCATTTTGATTTTCTTTTAAAACACCAGTTCAAATATCACCATAATATCTTTCCATACCTTGCCACTGATAGATGAAAATTCTGAAAGTTTGACAAGTTCGGAATAGTTTCTATTTTCCTACTGTTGAGAAAAAAGAATAAATGCTGCTCTCAACTTTTGAGTTATACTTGGCTGATGATCTCATTTAAAGTCCTGAGCAGGACTTTTAAATTTTGCTAGAATAATCACTAATTCCTGCCTACCTAACACCGAATCATGGGAGGTGGAAGGAATCTGTCAGTAGTACCACTGAGCGGCCATGCCTCAGTGGGTTTCAGGGGATCCAGGTGGACAAGGTAGGGCAGTTAAATCAGAACAAAGAAGGAGTATGAGCAGGGGTGGGGAACACCCAGCCTCTGGGCCATATAAAGCCCTTGAAATCTCCAGTACCAGCTAACATCAAACACTTCAGCAAAGAGAAGCCATTCTGGCCATGACATTCAGTCAGTCGCTGCCACAAGCCAGTTCCAACCACGTACCTCTGTGGGATTCCCAGGCTAGCTATTGGCTGGAGTATGAAATCTCTTCTTCCAGTGGAGCGGCTGGTGGTTTTGAACAACTGACCTTGCATTAGTCTCCCAACATGTAACCACTAAGCCAGCAGGGGTTCCATTCCTAAAAATCCACAAAAGCAAATACATACCCCCCTAAGAACCCTCTAGCCCCCCACGTCCCCCAAAACAACGTATGGCTATTGAGTCCATTCAGACTCATAGTGACCCTATAAGACAGGGTAGAACTACCCCTGTGAGTTTCTAGGACTGTGACTTTTTATGTGAGAGGAAAGTCCCACCTTTCGTCTGAAGAGTGGCTCATAGTTTTGAACTATGAGTCTTGAGGTTAGCAGCCTATATACCAAACCAAAGTCACTGCCTTGAAGTCGATTTGGACTTGAAACGACCCTATGGGGCAGGGCGGAACTTCCTCTCTGAGTCTCTGAGCCATTTTTCTGGAGTAGAATGACTTGTCTTTCTCCTGAAGAGCAGATGGTGGTTTCAAACCGCTGGCCTTGTGGTTAGCAGCCCAACCAGTACCACTAAACCACCAGGACTCCTCATACTGACCAAATAAAGCAGGTTAATTTTTAGATGGATCCTTTTGTGTGGCCTGTGAATGATGTTATAAGTATCCAAAGGGCCCCAGGCAGAACCAAGGTTCTGCAGCCCTGATCTTAGGGACGAGTAAGAATCACCGTGGAGGTGGGAAGCCAGAGGTGAGTGCTGCTTGGAGTAACCGATGTGTCTTGCTTTAAGGACTAATTAGAAAGTTGGAAAGGAAGGTTGCAAACAGGCTAGTTAATGTAGACGCAACTGTGGGAAGGGAAGTATAAGGCCGACTGAAATGACATGTTTCCAAGTGCAGGCTGAGTGTGAGATCAAAGCCAGGTGCTCATTTTTGCTGGACAATGGCCATGGTTTGTGACAGGGACCGGCCACAAGTCACAGGACACAAGCACAACTACATAGCTAAGAGCCTAGCAAAGCTACCCTCAATATATGTGATTGCTAATATCTTCTTTACCTACCCACAACATCCTTCCTCTTTTAGTGTTAGTGAGGGTGTGGTGACTTTGCAAATGAGAGACCAGAAGCAAAAGCTGACCTTCGTAGGGGTAGATAAACGTTATTATTTCTATCTTTCACGGACATTGCTCACTTTTGAGGGCCACCAAAGTTTCTCGAGCCCCAGACAGGAGATAGAAATTCAGTGTGTGGATGGGGGAGAGATACAGAAAGGGGGACAGGGAGAAAGAAGAAGAGAGAAGAGAAAATAATGGGAGAAGGGGAGAGAGGTCAGGAGCCCTGGTGGCATAGTGCCTGCGGTGGGCTGCTCACTACATGGTTGGCGGTTTGAAGCTACCGGTGACTCTGCGGGAGAAAGAATGGACTTTTTACTCCCATCAAGAGTTAGAATCTCCCAGGCTCCCAGGGGCTGTTCTACCACATCCTATAGGGTCTCGCTATGAGTCAGTATCAACTCATTGGCCACGAGGGAGAGAATGAAGAGTGAAAACAGGCAAACAAACTAGTTAGCCCAGAGTCGATTCTCATTCCAGGCAAGTCTGCGTGTTCCAGGGCAGACATGTGCTCCGCAGGGATTTCAGTGTCTGTGTCCTGTAGAATGCAGATCTCCAGGTCTTTCCGCCAAGGCACCTTTGGGAGGATTCAAACCATACACTTTCAGATTAGTCCTGAGTGCTTAATTGATTGCTCTACCCATTGACTCCTCTGGGATAATTAACCATTCTGGATCACTCAGTCAGTCAATACAGACTCACGGTGACACTGTAGGACAGGGTAGATGTGCCCCTGTGAGTTTCTGAGACTGAAACTGTTTACGGGAGTAGAAAGCCCCGTCTTTTTTCCACAGAGTTGCTGGTAGGTTCAAACTGCTGACCTTGCAGATCACAGGCCAATTTGCAACCACTCTAAGTGCCCATTTATACTCAATTCCATAATATCAACCACTATTCCTTTCGTTCCCATGGAGGGGATACTAACAGGTCAGTAGTTTGAAACCACAGTGACTCCAAGGGAGAAAGATGAGGCTGCTGCTCTTGTAAAAAGTTACAGGCTTGGAAACCCACAGAGGCAGCTCTACTCTCTCCCACAGGCTCCCTATGGCCACTATTCTTAGACATATTCATTTATTCCATTGCTAATAGACCACTCTTCCTCAGCCTCCTTTGCTGGAGTCTTCTGACCAGTCTAGTCTGTAAATGTTACCTTGGGGTAGAACTACTGGATTCCTCCACTCTCCACTGTGTTGTCCATGCTATGCTCCCTGTGGTCTTCTTTCTGAAGACTTGAATACAGCCATGCCTGTTCCTATAAAGGCATAATCCACTGAAATACTTCAAATTTCCATCTCAAACAAGGACAAATCTTCCAGAGTCCCAATGTGTACATTAAACTGCCTACTGCATATGTCTACTTGGGTCTTAGGTCACATCAAAATACGCACATCAAAAATGGATAATCATCTCTTTGGCAAATATTTAGAGTGACTAATCAAAATTTCTTTGACAGTTCCTCTTCTCCCTTTTCTATGAGATAAAAAAGGCTGAAATCGAATTCTCACCATCTCTTGCACATAGTGGGGCCCACCTGACACAATTCTGGACGATGATACCTAGACAGGTGTCTCTAGATGTTGGCTTTCTCTCATAGCCCTTCACAAGGATGGACGCATGATATTTTCACAGATGACATGATGAGGGGAGATTACAATGTGCACATTGCCCATCAGAAACTAGTGCAGGGGAATCGTGTAGTGTTTTTTTCAGACCTGAGTGGCATTTGTGTGAAACTATGATGATGCCTGGGGGTTCAGTAGCCAGATGATAGCTATGAGACAACATACGTGACAAAAAAAGTCAAACTCTAAGAATGGTAGAGAGGGACAATGGAAAGACCCTGGATGTCTGACAGCATCATTGAGCTGATCTCATAATCCTCCCACGACCAATGGCAGTCTCCTTGTTATGTGGAATTAATCAAATGAACATGTGTCAAAGCCAAGGTAGTCCTATTTTCTGTCATGGATGGTACAGGCTTAACTTGAATACCCTGCAACCTTGTTTCTGAATCTCAATAAATGGCATAACAATCAGAAATACATTTGGCTTTCTAGATTTTCCTTTTCCCTCAATCCCCAGGCTTGCCCTTCTCCAACCAGATAAACACATTCAGCTTATCAGTGAGTCTGTGGGCATTTTCCTCCTTGTCAAAGTCTCCTCTGTACTGCTGCTTCTTCCATCTAAATGAAATGCAAATGCTTCTTCCCTATCCAGAATCAGTTTTATGTAAATGCCATCATGTCACTTACCTGCTAAAGCCCTGGATTACATCCCAGGTACATCCATAATAGAATCCAAGTGGTGGACAAAGCTATAAGAAGTCACTGTTCCCCCAGTCCCTTTTTCACCAACCCTCCCTCTCAAAGATCCAGCCGCAATGTTTTTATTTAAGTCCCCAGAGCATGCCTCATATTCCTTTCACATTCTCCTCCCATCCTACTCTTGGGCCATCGTCACCACATTTACACGTGTAGCACCTTTCTTACCCTGAAATCTCAGTTGAAACATGTCCTTAGAGAAGCCTCTGTTGATCACATATTAAAATTAAAATCCTCTATGGCTAGGGGATTTTAACCAAACTCACACCTTAGAATCTAAGAACCTGCTCTCCAAGATCCTTCTACAAATTTCGGAGGCACTGGCAGTGGACAAATGACACCAACCACCCAGAGTTCTGGGTGCCAGACTGACAGTTCTAGCACACCCCTGGCCCAAGAGTGGTAGCTGCTTACTAGACATCTACTACCTCTGAAAGAACCAGGTGTCTCCTTTTTGTCTTTCTGAGTTGCCAGTATGTGTGTAACTAATTCCTTGTATTATATGTTCTTTGTTTTTTAAAAGTGGAATGTTTATTGAATGGCATTGAATGGTATAAATAAAAATGGTAGGTACTTTAAAGGGGAAAAGATGGGATTTTGTTTTTCAGAGCAATCCAGATGCTAAGTTGTGTCTCACAGGTGTAGCACCTCTGACAGGGTGCAATGACATTGTTTCTGGGAATGCTGGAAGAAACTAGGGGGGAAAGAAAGCAAAACACAACCTGAAATGAATAACTCCAACTAATGCTAGAGTCAAGACTATGCCTAGTGTCTTTGAACTGATGTAGACAAACCAAAAACCAAACCAAACTCCCTGACATCAAGTCCATGCCAACTCATAGCGACCCCATGGCACGGGTAGAACTGTGGGTTTCTGAGATTGTAACTCCTTATGGGCACAGAAAGCCTCATTTTCCCTTCAGAGTGGCTCATGGTTTTGAACATCTGATGCTGTGGCTAGCAGCTCAATGCATAACCATTACACTAACAGGGCTTATTTGATGTGTATAACAAGAGGGAAAATTTCCCCACAGCCTTCCAGTTGCTGTTAGCTCAACTTTGAGTCATGGAAATTCCATATGTGTCCCAAGTGGAGCAGCGCTTCTTAAGATTTCCAAGAGCTGATTGTTCTGAAGTAGATTACCAGGTCTTTATTCGAAGGTATCTCCGAGTGGATACGAACCTCCAACTTTTAGGTTAGCAGTTGCACATGTTAACCAGCTTCCGTCGCATGGCACAGATGATTAATCTGCTCAGATGCTAAACCAATGGTTAACGGTTTGAGTCCACCCATGTGCATTTGGAAAATAAAGGCTGGCCATCTACTTAAAAATAAATGAATAAAAACAAATCAGCCGTTGAAAACTCCATGGAAGATAGTGCAGCTCTTATACACAAGAGGTCACTAAGAGTCTGATTGGCTCAATGGCAACTGGTAAACTGTCTTCTAGTGCCTAGCACATTAGCTGCTAACCATAACGTCATCTGTTCAAAACCCCAGATGCTTTGCAGGAGAAATAGAAGGCTTTCTACTCCTGTAAAGATTGACAATCTCAGAAGCCCAGAGGAGCAGGTCTACACTGTTCTCCAGGATCAGGATGAGTCAGAAGTAACTTGATGGCAGTGAGCTGTTTGGGGTTTTGAATCTGAAGTTGCCTGGCAAGGAGACGATGTACTTTGGCCTGTTCCGGCCTGAGCAATTCACAGTAGCACACAGAAGTGTGGGCTTAGAGATGAGCTATCACAGCTTAATAACTGGGCTGGCATTTAGTGATTGCTTCTTTTATTTTATAGGTTTTCTTCCCTGTTAGATAGTACATGCTCAGGATTCAGGTCACTCTTTTTATTACTGTCCCCCTCTACCTAAACTGGCCATGTGCACAGGATGGTCACAGGCAGATGGACAGATGAGTAATGAAGGAATTTATTAGATTTTTCTCAAAACTACTTAGTAAAATGTACAATTGAACTTCTGCCAATTAAACAAGTATTGAGTGCCTATATGATGCATTATACATTGGGGATACACATATAAATGTGAGGCAGTTCCTTGTCATTTATCTGGGGATATAAAGCATTCTTACATGACATTTAATAATATAACATCACAGCAAATAATGATATGTTGAAATGCTCAAGCAATTTAACAGGTTGGGCAAAAGGTAGTTAGAAAAGAAAAAGTATGTACAAGAAATATGTGGGTTTGAAATGATCCACAAGACTTATTGATGTTATGATCTGAGGCAGGCTTGAGAGGAGCTTACAAGCACAGCTGTATAGCTGAGAGGAGTTTAGCTGGTGTTTAGATGATTCTTATAAAACCAGAGAAATGAGTATTTTCTATAAAGCAGCCAATGGAAAACTAAATTGGATCTAATGTGAAAAACCATGAATTCTGGAGTTAGACTTACGACTTGTATGCTGTTTTGCAAAGAGAAGACATTAAGAGCTGTTAAGCAAAGAAGTCATGTGGTCAGTGGTCAGAAGTAATCTGGCAGCATCATGAGTAGTTGATTGAATAAGGAGAAACTAGAATCAGAAAGGCCGTCTTAGAGGATATAACAAATAATCCAGAGCCAGAAAAGACAGTAGGTGTATAAAGGGAGGAAGGAGATGAAATCAGGCACTGGGATACTGGGAAAGAGGATTATTTGGAAAGAAGAATCGCTGTAACATAAATACAGATTCAACCCAGAGGCAAAGATGGTAGAAAGGATATCTAGAAATAATCTACCTGATGCACATAGAAAAAATTCAAAGCACTTGGGCTAGACAAGGCACCATAGAGCTTCATCGCAAGAACTCCCTTCATAATGATGTATGTACAAGAAAAGCCACAGTCAATATTTATCTTCCCACAGCTAAACTCACTATTTTAAAAAAGTTAGTATGCATCTGGAAGAATATATATATCTTCATCTTGAGGGGTGTCAGATGTACTAGGCTGCTGGAAGTTAAAATACTTAGGTGACAGCTCATTGCCATAGATATGCTCCTCGAAATTGGACTGCCGTGTATTTTCATATATTTCCTTACTGGCTTCTTCTTTAGCATTGACAGGACATGCTTCCACATTTTCATAGTTGCCATGAATGTTAGCTACCTCTGTCGTAGACTTGTGATCTTGGGTTTGAACTGAGGTCTTAGGCTGTGGGAGAATCTCTTGGGGACTCAAGAAGAATTTCTTAGCATAGAGATTTTTCTTGCTTCTTCTTCTTTGCAAAACTTTTGGCAGGACAAATCGGTTTCTGTTGGGGTGCCTCCACTGCCAGACACACCCAATTACACAGAACATCAAGAGTAACAAGAGGAAAATTCCCAAAGGAAAGGCCATGGAGATATGCCCGCTGCTTTTCAGTATTTCTTCACAGACAGAACTCTTGAGTGGCAGGTGCGGTCCACTCTCAGTATTTCTTTGTCCAGAGGGAATTGTGGAGACTCTTCAAGGCAATTCCCTTTCAGACCTTAAAGAACATTGCCTGGTGAAATCTTGATGCAACTATAGAATAGATGGGAAACATTTCATTTTGGAAGATGATTTTTTTTTGCACCTGATGCTTTGTACATCCCAATCATTAATGCACGACTGCACAGCATCATGGAGGATCTTTTCATTCCATTCTATGTCTCATTGTTTTCTCAATGAGTCCTCACAGGACACAAAAATAAATGGAAGATATTAGCAAAATAGGAACTTCAAGAGGAGAGTTGACCACCTGCCATCCAGAAACCTGTCATAAATTAAAAAATTATTATTTGCATATTTATTGCACAGTATAATTTTAAATATTGCCAATTTTTTTTAACCAATGAATTAAGCACCAGAATTTATTGAGTTTCTGCTTTGATAGAGAATATAGAACCAGCGGTTGTGAGGAGATAAAAATAATTAGAATCTGTCCCTACCCACGACTGAGTGGCTGTATTACTTAGATTTCAATGTTTTTGACAATGAGGCTAACAACCTTCAAGTGAAAGATAATGCTCTGAATCAAATGGGAGGGAATGGAGAAGAATATACCGTGTGATTGCTTCCATGGCCCATTACCTCCTCTGTGAGGCTGTCTCTGTTTATCCAGCTGTAGAGTGGGCAGGACCATGTAGCCCCCTTTACCACTCCTTATTCTCTACTCCCATGTTATTGACCACGTTTTATACTATAGCATCATCATCTCATACTATAGAGAAGTATGTTTCTTCCTACTTGATCAAATTATGGGCAGAAACCAAATTTTTTCAGCTTCATATTTCTAGAAAGCGTTATAAGTCTTCTCAAAGAAAAGACAATACTATGGAATAAATAACTAAATAAACAAAACGAACAAATGACTCCAAACTTCAATATTCTATTTCTTGAGTTGATCATTTAAAATTTCAAGGTATGTCTTCTAAAATATTTAGCTTGCATTATGAAAAGTTCCCTTTGTAGTAAAATAAAATAGCATTGGCAGCCTTCATACCACCCATCTTCTCATATTTTCTAGAAATAACTTTTATTCCGTCAAGATTTTCAATGTGTTTTCCATCAATGGCTTAAAATGGCAAAAAAGAGAAAAATGGTAGTTCATTTAGGCTGAACGTTCAACTTATGAACATTGCTACTGTATGCTTTCAGCCTAGACATAGAAATGGTCACATTCAGTTGTCACATTGAACCCACTATTCCAACTCATAGTGATATTATAGGGCATAGTAGATTTAGCTCCATAGGATTGCCAAGACTAAATCTTTACAGAATCAGGCTGCCACATCTTTCTTCTATGCAGTGGCTGATGAGTTAGAAGCTCTGACCTGTTAGTAACTGACCATTGTAACCACTGCCCTACCAGGGCTTCTTCAATATTGTAATGGTACTTGAGGATTAAGAGGTTCTCTAACTCCCTAACAACCTAGAAGTGGCTCAACCGGGATTCAAGAGACATTTTCTCAACACATTATTCTCGCCTCAGTATGTGAAAATGGCGATCGTGTGCACGCATCACTGACGCCATATTGCTTAGCTATCTCTGTGGTTCTTGTGGGCTTTGCATTAGGTCTTATTTATCTTGGTATTACCAGCACGAGGAGGAGGCATAGATTAGTTTATTATTAAATGTTGTTGAGTATGTAAGGAAATCTGTTTACAGGATAACAATAGTGAATATAAACAAGGAAGCGGGGGTGGGGGGGCTCCATAAAGTTGTTCTTTGCCCGCAGGAAGGACTACTGAAAGACAGCGAATGTTTCTAAATAATTAGAATTATTAACATAGTTCAATGTTCACATTTTCAATTTGTCACTTTCTTGTGAGATATCCAATTGAATATCATATGTAGTTGATTGTTTGAATATCCTTGTTTAAAATATAATATAGAAAACATTTCAAATAAAAAAGAAAACCCAGACCTAGACATGGTAATCTCTTTGGCTGTATTAGGGAGTGATGTTGGGGTTGAAAACTCTGGTCCACCATATTAAGATTTTATATTCTGTAGGATTGCTCTTTTATAAATACAGATACAATCTTAAGTGGAAGAGTAAAAGTCTGACAAAGACTTAGTCATTTGAATCTCATGTCCTTTGTGAAACGGATGAGTACTGATCATGTGTAAAATATTTTACAGTGTAAATGATTACTTACTCAAGTAATTATTGGTCAGCATATTTGAAATGTGTTTTAAAAATGCTACCTGAAAGGTGTTCTTGATTTTCAACATAATTTAATTTTACCACATATGTTGTTCTATGGCAGCAAGACTGGGTTTTCTATTTCTGTTAAGAGTTAGTTTCAGAAACCCACAGGGGCAGTTCTGCCCAGTCCTTTCAGGTCACTCTGAGTTTCCATCCACTGGATGACAGTGAGTTTGAGTTTTGAGCTTTTGTTCTACCTAACATAGACATCTCAGGATACTCCGATTATGAAAGTAGTTTATTTCTAAGTTGTGTTCATGAGCTAGATGAGAAGATTGCTTAAAGAAAAAGAAAGACATCGTTTTCTTTGTGTGAAAACAATATTATAGGACAAATAGTGATGTACTACAATTAAAAACAAATCAAAGCTAATTTTAAGTGAGAAACATTTAGATAAAGTTTAACCTTTAAATAAGTTTGCCCAATTTTAAAGAAGACTCTCTTTGTTCTTATTTTGCAAAGCAGTTCAACAGGGTATCTAACAACTATTTCTTGGTCATGAAATCACAAACCATCAGGAAGCATCCACACCTCTTCTCTTAGGAAAGAAGGCAGCAGTAAAGCATACGTTCTTACGGGTGAGCACTTTTTTTTTTTTAAATTAACATCACTTCCAAACAGTTTACACATTATTGTCTTCTACGACTACTTAAATTATCCTTTTTCTGAAACTTGAATAGAAGATAGATAAAGTCATTAAATAAAAGTGAGCTTATTTCTTATGGTTTCTCACTACTCATGCCCCTGAAACTACGTTTTTCACTTACCTCCCGAGGAGAGCGGCACACTTTTGTTCTCCGGGTTATGGACGCAGACTGCTTTGGCTTAGTACTTGTTCCTCTTTTACGCTTGGGTCAGTTAACTTCCTTATTTACATCCTCCTTTCAGATATTTCATACGTGCTAGGTTTCCTGGCCCTACAGGAAGCTCTATCAGATGCACCAGAATTAAGATAAAGGGCATGAGTTTACTATGCTGGGAATGACACAATCAAGGGGCAGGGCTTTGCGTTCGGAGCCAAAAAGA
>NW_022111373.1:94508563-94511738 GCF_000313985.2 Echinops telfairi
GATAAAGCTGAAGAAAATTAAAACAAGTCCATAAGAGCCAAAATATGATGAGTGCATCCCATCTGCATTTTGAGAACTTCTTAAGAACCGATTTGATGCAACAGAGACCTGATAAACTGCAGAAAGATATCAAGAACATCATACATGCAGAAAGCAGAAGGTCACTAAAAAGACAGGGAAGAAAGAAAAATAAAAATGGATGTCAGAAGAGACTTTGAAATTTGCTCTTGATCATATAGTAGTGACAACAAATGAACAAAATGATGAAATCAAAGAGCTGAACAGAAAATCCAAAGGGTAGTTTGAGAAAGAAAGTAAAATATGATAATGAAATGTACAAAGACGTAGAGTTAGAAAATCGCAAAGGAAAGATACACTCAGCATATCTTAAACTGAAAGAACGCAAGAAAAAATTCAGACACTATTGCAATATTGCAAAGGTTGCAATGTTGAAAGATTCTATGGGCAAAATAAGGGATGATGCAGGGCCCATCAAGGGAAGATGGGAAGAATACGCAGAGTCACTGTACTAGAAAAACAAAACAAAACAAAAACCTAGTTGATAGTCCACCATTTCAGGAGGTAGCATATGAGCAAGAACTAATGGTGCTGAAGGAAGAAATCTAAGCTGAACTGAACCCGAGAAACCCATTGACTTGAGCTGATTCTGACTCAAAACAACGCTATAGGAATGGGTAGAACTGCCCTGGTGAGTTTCTGAGACTGTAGCTCTGAATAGTAAAAGCAAAACCAAACCAAACTTACGGATACTGAGTCAGTGCTGACTCAAAGAGATCCCCCTGTGGGTTTCTGAAACTACAGTTTATAGTAGTAGAAAGCCCAGTCTTTCTCCCTCAGAGCTGCTGGTGGTTTAGAACTGCCAACCTTTCCATTAACAGCCCAATGTGTCACTACTATGACATCAAGGCTCCTACGCTGCACTGAAAACACTAGCCCAAAACAAGGAATTGATGGACTACCAATTGAAATGTTTCAACAAGCTGAGGAAGCACTGGAAGCTCTTATTCGTCTATGCCAGGAAACTTGAAGAGATCCCTATTTGTGTCCATTCCAAAGAAAGGTGACCAAACAGAATGCTCACATTATAGAACAATATCATTGATATGACATGCAAGTAAAATTTTGGTGAAGATCATCCAACAACTGTTGTAGCACTTCGTTGACAGGGAGCTGGCACAAGTTCAGACTGGATTCACTAGAACCCAGCGAAGAAGGGTTATCATTGCTTATGCCAGCTGGCTCTTGCCTGAAAGAAGAGACTACCAGAAAGATGTCTACTTGTGTTTTATTGACTATACCAAGGCCTTTGACTTTGTGGATCACAATAAACTATGGTTGGGCTTGAGAAGAATAAGAATTCCCTAATACCTATTGTGCTCATGTGGAACCTGTACATGGATCAAGAGGTAGCTGAGGGAACAAAATAAGGAAATACCGCATGGTTTAAGATCAGGAGGCATGTTCTTCAGAGTTGTATACGCTCATCATAATTATTCAATCTATATGCTGAGCAAATAATCAGAAAACCTGGCTTATATGAAGAAAAATGTGACATTAGGATCGAAGGAAGAATTATTAACAACCTGTAATACACAGATGGTTACAGCCTTGCTTGCAGAAGGTGAGGAAGAATTGAAGCACTTGCTGAAGATCAAAGATTGCAGTCTTCGGTAGGGATCACAACTCAATGTCAAGAACAGCAAAATACAACTGGACCAATGTATAACACCATGATAAATGAAGACAGACTGAAGTTGTCAAGATCCACAATCAATATTCTTAAAGACAGCAATCCGGAGATCAAAAATGCATTGTGTTGGGTCAGTCTGCTGCACAAGATTTCTTTAGAGTGTTGAAAAACACGGAAGTTACTTTGAGGACTAAGGTGCACCTGACTCAAGTCATGATATTTTTAATAGCCTCATACGCATGTTGGATATTAAATAAGGATGAACGAAGAAGAATCGATGCATTTGAATTATGTTCGTGCAGAATAGTGAAAGTACCATGGCCTGCCAAAAGAACTAACAAATTTGTCTTGGAAGAAGTTGCCTCAACGTGCTCCTTACAGGCAAGGATGGCGAGACTTCGCCCAATGTGCTTTGGACTTGCCAATCAGGAGAGATTAGTAAACGGGCAACCAAAAGGAGAAAGGCCCTCAAACCAGATAGATTGACACAGTAGCCGAAACAAGGGGTCCAACATAAGAACAAATATGACGATGGGCCAGTACCAGGCAGTGGTTTGTTCCATTGTACAGAGTCGCTGTGTGTCAGAAGTAACAACAACAGGCTTCCTGTCTCTGGAGGAAGTGCTTATCAGATGCACCAGAATTAAGATAAATGGCACGTGTTTCTGAATAAGGCAGTCCAGGTTTTAATCGTTACCAAGTCATAATTCTCCACCTCATTAGGAGTGATATGATGAGGCTCTTACCTAGTCGAACTAGATTTGCAGTCCTCACCTTAGAATTAATAAGAATCATTCATTCACTCATACATCAAAGTTTGAAAACAGAAAGATTCTTAAATGCAGTACAATAAGGATATTATGTTTAATTTGCATAATTCCAGATCTACCTTCATTTCAAATACTGGGCGCCCGTGTTCCCAAGTTGCAACAGTACTTGCCAAACCGGTGTCCCAATTTTCTCTCTGAAAAGATACCCTTTCTAGTGGAGTCAGCTGGAATTCTCTAAAACCTATTCTGAAATGGGCTATTTCTAGATTTTTACAGTATATCACTCATCAACTAAGTGTGAAATTCTCCAGTGATTCACAGACATACCAGCATATTTAAAACTGAACATTCCCACAGCAAGCAAACAAAACAAAATCAAATAACAAAAAAAAACTGTGACCTCTGATTACCCTGTTTCCCCAAAAATAAGACAGTGTCTTTTATTAACTTTTGCTCCCAAAGACGCGCTAGGTTTTATTTTCAGGGGATGTCTTATTTTTCCATGAAGAAGAACACGGTACACGTTTATTGTTGAACAAAAAAAAAAAAAAAAGGAAATTTATTACCTGTATACGGTTCAGTAGTAGTTTTCATCACAAACCAGCATAACCAGACAAACTGTGAACCCTACAGTATCAAGAATTTCTTATTACTACCATTATTTCCATGTACAACAATCTATGGTACATTTACT
>NW_022111373.1:94513935-94521766 GCF_000313985.2 Echinops telfairi
AGTAGTATGTTCGAGTCCATCGAAGCAGCTATTGCACAGTGCCTGGGTGAAGTGGTTATGCGTTCAGCTGCCAGTTGAAAGGTCAGCAATTTGAAACCACCAGCTGCTCCAAAGGAGAAAGGCAAGGCTTTTTGCTTCCACAAAGAATAGCAGTCTCAGAAACTCACAGGGGAAGCTTTACCCTGTCCTATAGAGTCACTATGAGTCAGGGTCAACTCAATGGCAGTGAGTTTGGTTTTGATTTATTCCCAACCTAGGGGTCTTATCTTCTAACACTGTGCTGGGAAATACACTGTGGTGGTCTACAGATTTGTGTTGACTGAAGTAGCTTGTCAGACATTTCTTCTGAGTCTAAATTAAGTCGGAAACTGCTGAAATCTGCACACTCTTGAGGACCCTGCTGATAGATGAAAGACTGGTAGCATAAGCCACCACAGACAGAAAGAGAGAAATGGAGGCACAAACCCATCATTTGAGCTGGAGGCAGTCATCCATGAAAGGTTGACATGTTTTACCTGGAATCTGCTGCCTGCTCTTCTCAGTTCAGAAGTGATGTATCTTGTTACGATTTATTTGGTAATGTAGAAAGACTAGATTATGGTCTAAGATTGGAAAAGAAAGAAAGTAGCTGAAAGTAAAAAAAAGGTCAAATGACCCAGAAATCACACTTTGTGGTATATAAAAACAAAACCCTATATGTCATCACTGAGTCAATTCCAACTCATAAGGACTGTAATAGTTACAATTTTGTATCAACTTGAGTAGGCCAGCATTCTGAGGTGTCCGGAAATGAAGACCGGGCAATCTCCCCTGAGGAGATCTGAAAGTGTGGCATGCTTCTGATATAAGTAGGTGTTGTGGAAGCGCTTGCTTGCTTTGTGCTTGGTCTGAATTCTCAGCATCTGCCTTGTTATATAACCTCTGGTTCTTTGCACTTGAACCAGCTACATTACTTGCTATCCTGAGAGTTACCAGCAGCCTGCTACCTTATCTGTTGTCTTACACTGGGTTTTCTAGAGGATCAAAACCAGGTACACTCATATGTGTATAAGGAATAATTTTATATCAAGAAAAATATTTATATCAAGGAAGCAGCCCAACCCAGGCCAACTCAAGTCTATTGGTCAGATACCAGCCTGAGCTCCCTCCAGACTTATTCAGGTGCCAGCTAAGGAAGCAGAAAGGTGAAGTGGGAAGCAGAGAGGTCACAGAACAGAGGGTGCAGGGTCGTGTGGCTCCAAGGTTGGCAGGGACATGACAGAAAACTGTAGCTCTCAGGTTCCACAGACCACTTGTACAGCTGTGGAATCCAGGCAAGCAGGAAGGTGAAGTTGGGCAAAAGAGAATTCTTCATAGCATTTCTCCTAAATAAGCGACATGCCCAAGGAGATGTCCTCCATCAGGCTGTAACCTGATGGATAGGTTGATTTCCACCTCTACCTTCACATCACACATGAGCACCAAGGTGACATAAAATCTATCCATCACATCTGACAACTTTGAATTAATTTGCCTGTCCCATGACCATGTAATCTTGGCTTCCTCAACCATTGTAACTATTTGAGTGTGGAGAAGTCGAGAGATAGCCTGACTTTTGGTCCATGAAAATTGCTCACTTGTACAATTTTATGAGTCACTGCCTTTATATAAGTCTGTGTGTATTATATATTATATTATATATTTAATATAATATGTTTCTCTGTCTTATGTTATGTAATACACATAGTATATATCAATAAATACATAATCACTGATATCAGTCAATCACAGATTTTACTTCTCTAAATAACCCAGCCTAAGCCATCTGATACCAAGAGTTTCTAGAGAAACAAAAGACTAAGAATGAATTTTCTAAATTGATTCTCAAGTCTAATTATTTTAAAGGGTGCTGATAATCCTGCTTCCATTTTTAGTAAAGAGAGTGCTGTTGATTCAAGGTAGGAGGGAGCAATATTAATGACCAATAATAGATTTCTATTGGTGGGAAGCAAGGCTGTGGGTGATTGTATATTGAATACATACCTGTGATTTAGTCAGGATGAGACATATAGGGAAACTAGCTGCTTGGTTCTACTTACAATAGACAAAGAGGTGAAGGGAAAAGATGCCATCAGGACTTCAGAATCACAAATCAGGTGTCACATAAAACACCTGGCAATTTCTACTTGTGTCCTGAGAGAAAGTTCTATTTCTTGTAGTAATAGAGCTGATATGTCAAAAAATCAAGCACAGAGTTGTATCATGAGAGTTGCTGAATTATAACACTAGCTGAATTCTCAACTTTGAATGGAGTCTCACACTAATATGTGGACACCAATGGGGAATAAATGGAATTAATTCAAATATTTATTCAAAAGTTCAAAAACTTAGGATAGGGATTTACAGGCAGATAATAAGGAAGATGGGGACACTGGGTCTCTAAATTCCATTGAATCCCTCCTGCCAAAAGGACTACACCTCCCATCTGAAGAGATTACATACTCTATCTTTGTCTATGAATTTGATGTCTGTAAAGCCATTATCCCTGCCACCTACATTTGACAAGATTAATCCAGCTGATTTGGCACTGGGACATTTCCTGGAGCATCCCCCGAGGCAGATACTTTACAAGACCTTGCTGAGTAGTCCCAGGAAACGCCAATGCCACTTCTAGATCTACAAATAGACCTAAGTTCCAGGGAGCACCAAAAGTTGGAGTGCAAATTGTGACCCAGAAAGAGGTATGATACACTCCAAAAGAACTGCTTGATTTTTCTAATACGTACAAACAGAAACCTGGGGGCTATCTGTAGGGACGATTCAGGGTGTGGAGGGTTAAAGGTGTGGGAAACAAAGTTGGATCCCTTGGCCCGTTTATTGGTGGGGCTTCACTAGCACAGATTCTTCCATCAGTGACTTAGCTCCAGGTGTTAGGAAAAGAGTCAATAATTTATGTGGTTGTTTCACTGAAGCAAGGATGGGATGGTGTCCATAAATCAAGTTGAGCTGCCTGAGGTAGTTAATTGTGCCAGCCTGGCCGATAATCACATGTGGGGCTAATGGAAAGGCAGAGGGATAAATGGATGGTGAGCCTCGCCTTTCTAGCTCTCTGGTCTCTTTGTGATGGTCGCACCAGGGGGCAGCAGCCTTAGCAGTTCCCTGCTTCAGCTTGCAAGATTGACTTCCTACAAGACATCCCCAAGGAGAAGCCACATGGACCTATCCCGATGCAGCCCTGGGTGCTGGAGCAGCCGTGTGGAGACCCCTGCTAGTACTGAGATGCTTACACGTTCACTGACTCAGCTTTCCTCCTGCAGGCGGCATCATTGCCTCTGTTTTGTGAGGGGGAGGACTTTGTGGACTGGTGTTGGGTTGATGGGTTAATGTTGGACTTGTGGGCTTGGGCATCATCGGGTTGGGATGTTTTCGTGATGCACACTTTCTTTACATAAAACTCTCTTATACATGAGTTGCTGTGGATTTGTTTCTCTAAAGTACCTAGACTAATACACTGCCAAACCTGTTTTAGTATATTTTAGAAGAAGGTATCCAAAGGCTCATGAAGCTAGGCATGCTAGAGTGGGTTTATCAGGAGAGATCCATAGACCCACACATGGCATGCCCAGAGGACACACCTTTTATCTCAGCAGGAGGGACACATTTCTGAAGGGAGCCCCAGCAGCCCTGAAGACTGCTGTGATTGGTATTTTATCTAAGTCGGATTTCACAGTCAGAAATACCTTAGCTGAATTAAGACAGCAAAATGCAATGGGTCTGGTTAGACCCCCTGGTGGGAAGAGCCAAGTGGCAGCAATTAATCGACAAAGACAAAGTTGGTGTGGTTACCATCATACTCAACTCATTGTCATCCAATCAGTTCTGGGTCATAGCAACCCTAGAGGACAGAGTAGAACTGTCCCTCTGGGTTCCCCAAACTATAAATCTTCATAGAAGTAGAAAGCCTTATCTTTTGCCAATAGAGCAGCCATGGTTTCAAACTGCTGACCTTGCGGTTAGCAGCCCAACACAAAACCCACTACACCATTAGGGCTCTACATTTCAGAATCAAAGTAGTAATCAGAATGGTCTGACACATAGGAATTTATGATGTTGGCTACTTAGGCAGGGTGTCCTAGGAGTGACGTAGATGGGAAAACTACTAAACAGCTGTTTGATCTGACAAACAGAAGGATTATAGGTCAACTAAATGATAGTCTAATTTGATTCACCAGATCAGAAATTGGGCTCTTCATTAATTCTCAGACTTGACACAGTTTACAGACCCACAACTCTGTGAGGAAGAACTCCACTACACCATCAGCAATATATACTGTCAGGTGCCCAGCTACCACATAGAATAGTGTTTGCTCTAAAACAAACAGCTATCTAAGTGAGGCATCAACTAAATCTTCAAGTGTGAGCCAGCCTGTGTGAGCCAAGGATTGTAAATAATAAAATCCAACCGAAAGCTGGGAATGGTATCAGAGCTTTAATTCTGAACACTCGACTTGCAAAAGGCTATGAATGACAGTGGAAAGCCAAAGTCCCCTTACAGGGTCCCCACACAGATTAAGCCTCTGCTGAATACCCTGTGGCACAGTCCAGGGAAACGAATAACCTTGCTCTCTTACAGAGAGCATTGTAACTCCATTATGGCAGATATAGTTAGGTTAAAATATAACACCTTATTACTTAATATACCTTTTGACTCATGTTAAAGATGTTTCAGTGTGTGTGTGTGTGTGTGTGTGTCTTCTGTGAGTAAACTGCACATCATTCAGGTCAGGTTTCCAGAGTTAGTTGTTGCAGACCAGAGTTCACTAAATCTCACAAAACAGTGAGAGGCACGAGCAGATCACCTCCACGATGCGTCCTGACTGCCACATGTGGAGTTTGTTGTGGGCAGTCTCCAGACAGCTCCGCTTTCTTTTCAATTGAGGTTTGTCTCTTTGTTTTGTCATTGTTGTTGCTTTTATTTGTTTGTTTCTTATTTGTGTTTTGTATCATTTTCTGTATGTGGAATCCAGGATAGGTAAGTCTATAGACATAGTAATTAGATTAATAATTACCTGGGGGCATTGAAGGGAAGTGGAGGGTGGACTTATATGAATTTATGGTAGGAGACAACAAGTATGAGAAAGAAGAATGTGCTCTGAAATTGGGGTGATTATTATACCATACTTGGTAATATGAGCAAACTCTTAAATTAAACCATATGCAAATTATATGACAATATAACGATTAAAAATATATGCTATTTGCCGGTCTATAGGCATCCCCAATGAAATCTATGGCCTTTTCCAAGAGTGAGTGTTCATTTGGTAAAAGGAAATTATCAGACTTTTCAGAGATTACTGGACACTGACTCTGAATTGACATGAATTTCAAAAGACCCAACACATCACTGTGGCCTACCAGTCAGAGTAAGGGTGTACGGAGGTCAAGTTGTCGATGAAGTTTGAGCTCAAGTATGTCTCGCAGTGGATCTCTGAACCAGTGCATCCCCACATCCATCCTGTAGTGAGTTTCCCCATTCCAGAATGCATAATAGGAATACACAAACTCAGTAGCTGGTAGAAGTTCCATATCCGTAACGTGTGGAATACAGGTTAAATCAAACTCACTGCCATCAAGTCAATGCCAACTCCTAGCAACCGTACAAGGCAGGGCAGATTTCCCCCGGTGGGCCTCCAAGACTGTAACTCTTTATAGAAGTAGAAAGCCTCATCTTTCTCCTGCAGAGTGACTGGTAGACTTGAAATGTAGGTCTTGGAATTCTATATGCTTCAAACCAGTGTCCAATATCTGGTACTGTTTCTCCAGAAGCCAAGGTTCACTGGTGGGAAATGGGAATGGTGCCATTCAATGTTACTTTCAGTAACCCACTTACAGAAATGCCACTTCCTATCTCTGAAACTCTTTGCTCTTTGAGTCTGGAGGTCTTCATTCCCAAAGGAGGAATACTACACCTGGAGGCAAAACACGGATTCCATTGAGCTCAAAATTATTAACCCAAGTCTATGTCTCTTTGATGACTGAGCCAAAACCAAACCCATGTCCATCAAGTTGACTCCAAGTGGTCAGAAAAGTGATGGTTATGACAAACTGAGAGGTTCATGAAGGAGCTTTCTCAAATGCTGTGACTAGTTGCCAAGTTGACTCCAAGTGATGGCAATTCCATGTACAATAGAATGAAACATCGTCAGACTGACACCATCTTCACAATTGTTGGTCTACTCAATTGTATAAGTTGTCACTGTATATTTTGAGTGCTCTCAAATCTAGGGAACTCATCTTCCAAAACTATATTGGGCAATATTTTATTGTGGTTCATAGAATTTTCAATGGCTACATTTTTAGAAATTGGTTGCTAGGCTTCTCTTTCAAGACAGTTATAGTGTGGGAACTTTTGACACCTGTCATCCATGGGTGACCCTGCTATCGGATATCCTAGTGGCATAACTTCCAGCATCTTCACATCATGATGTTGCAGCAGGAGAAACTGACAGATGGGTAGTGATCTCAGATGCTGGAAATTTTCTGCATCTCGTCCTGAGTGGTGTACACACTGTGGATCTACAGGTAACAATTTATCAGTTGTACATTTAAGACTTTATGTTCCCAATATAAATTACCTTCACTTTATGAAACAAAACAAAAGAAATTGGTCACAATTCATCAGAGAATTACATTTTTAAAGCCATGAGAAATAGAGTTCGTTGTATTTGCTTATTCTTTTTATCCAGATTACCAACTTATTTGGCAAGTTAGTCTACTTGTTTGAATCAAGGAACGCTCAGTGAAGTACTTGGCTATATCATAGGTATCCTTTGAGTTTGATACAATTCTAACTTTCTCTGGACTTTCCTGAACCTTGAGGTAGACAAGACTATTACTGAAGAAGATGGGCACCATTGATGAATCTTGAGTGAAAGCAGGGAGTTGCTACTTTCTGAGATCACAAAGATGATCTCATATTGGCACATCTTAACTTACAAGATGTATTTGGGAACATAAGAATGCATTAGTGTAGGGTAATTTTCTTTGTGAAGAATGATTCTGATACCTTAGTGAGTCCTTCTTCCTTCATCTCTAAGACAACATGGATTAGGTGAACCCTGTGATTCCTCCCAAATCAACTAAGGAGGACTAAATAATGTAAAAATGATCATCATCACACACAGAAGAGGATGTTGGAAATGGTTTATCATGTTTGGTACAGATTTCTTTTTGGCCTAACTCTCCTCTCAGGCTTTCCTAAATGCTGACGGAGATCAGAGGTGGCTTGAATATGCTTCAGGGTCAGTTGAGTGGTATCACCTCTCTCTGGTTTCCCTCTCGTATATTTTAAGATACAAATAAGAAACTAGAAATATTGAGTAACCATTGATTACAGAAAAACATAAATTAGAAAAGAAACATTTAATTCCCTCACGAGTAAAACTGAAAGATGCCCAAGTTAGTACTGGATGTGCCATTTACCCTTAAATGTGTACACAACTTCACAAGTCAGATCACTTGGGAACTATTTCAACAGATGTTGGCTATTGTTTCTCATTGGAAGAGGCAAGTACTAGAAAAATCAGAAAACCAAATCCATTGCAATTCAGCTGACTCTGACTCAGTATTGTGGGAGTTCTATAAACTAGGATTAATAATAGGCACCAAATTTTAAAACAATTAGGCATGTTTTGGAAGTTCACACTCTAGCCAGGCCTCTTGTAAGAATGACTACATAGCAGAGATCTTGATCTCATAGACAGTTTATTGCAATTTCTGTTGCCATTTAAAACCTGCAGTGAGAGAATGGCTAAGCTCCTCTGAACTATTTGCTTTAAGATTCAGGTAGTTA
>NW_022111373.1:94522671-94530720 GCF_000313985.2 Echinops telfairi
CTGGTCTTTTCCCCTTCTTTGAGAAAAATATTTTGGAAGCTGTTAATTTTCAGAAGACTGTTTGGTGAAAACTCATCGGGATGCCAGGGCATGAGTGTGGGGCATAAATGAGTAATGGCCTCCGGTATGCCAGTGTGATGCTTATGCAAGTTTTACATGTCTGCAAATGATTTTTCTGTATTATTTTAGACCACTCCTTTCTCCTTAGGTTTTATTAACAATAAATTCACCTAAGTTCATGTTGGTCTTTTCTCCCTTAATAGAGATCAAACTCTTACCATGAGTGTTGTTGTTCCTAGTTTCTGTCCTACTTTCTTTAGCAGTTAGAGTGTCACTTATCACAAACTGATGTACCATGGAACAATATATTGCCTGGCCCTGTGCCAGCTTCATGATCACCAGTACTTTGGAACCCCTGTTGTGGCTATTGGGTCAATCCATCCCAATAAGGCTTGCCCTTGCCATCATTGGCCCTCTTTACAAAACACAATGTCCTTTTCTAGCAATTGGTGTCTCCGGGATATGTGTCTAAAAGTTAGTCAAAACCCCACTATCATTGCTTCTGAGAATTTGGGGTTGTATTTCTTCTAAAATGGATTTGGTATTTTCCCCTCTGGAAATACTATTTGTGTGCTCCTGTGGAACCTGTAATGGACCAAGAGTCAGCCATTTGAACAGAACAAGGGCAGACTGCACGGTAAAATCAGGCAAGATATGTGTCAGAGTTGTGTCCTCTCATCATGCCCATTCAATCTGTATGCTGAGCAAATATTGAGAAGCTTGGCTATAAGATGAAAAATGTGGCATCAGGGTTGGAGGCAGGCTTATTAACGACCTGTGATGTGCAGATGACACAGCTGTGCTTACTGTACGCAAAGGGGACTTGAAACATTTGCTGAAGAAGATCAAGAACTTCAGCCTTCAGCATAGATTGCAACTCAATGTAAAGGAAACCAAAATGCAAACAACAGGACTAATGGGAACTACCATGATGAATGGAGAAAAGATAGAAGTTCTCAGGGATCTGATCTTACTTGAACCCACTTCACAGTCAATGCTAATGGAAGCCCAAATCAAGAAATCAAGCGATGCATTGCCCTGGGCCAATCTGCTGCGCGAGACTCCTTGAAAGCATTGAAGAGCAAGCATAACGTTTTGAGGGATAGGTTCTCCTGACCCAGCTCATGGTATGTTCAGTCGTCTCCTATGCATGTGGAAGTTGGACAGTTAATAAGGAAGAGCACCGAAAAATGGGTATTTGAATTATGAATGGTGAAGACTATTGAAAGCACCACGGACTTCCAAAAGAACAAACAGATCTGACTTAGACGAGGTACAGTCAGAATGCTCCTTAGAATAACGCTTTAGTCTTTCATTGTGAAAAAAATATTCCTGTGATGATGCTCCATATGAAAAGCCTCAGATTCCAAGGTGCGTATAACTCCTGCAGTCTTTATTTCTGCGGAAAAATCTGACCAGCGCTAAATATGCTGCCCCTAACTGTGGAGGTCTGGCAGTATTGACGGCTAGAGCAGAACCTTTGCCTGGGGGTTAGTAAAATATCAAGGCTTTGAGAAAATAATGGAGGATGTATAAAAAAATGAGAGTCTTTGGTATAAGATTCATGAAACCCATGATTAACCATCTTTATTATAATCCATTGAAGAGCAGTGACATGCTCAAAATGGAGCCTGGCATGGTGACCCTTGCTACCATTGTGTAGAATAGATGGGTAGGACCTCTACGTTTAGTTCCCAGTAAACTTTGTGAACTGTTGCAAACACAGACTATCTTCTACTTTGCACGTCCAAAAGATGTGCTCTTCTCCTAGACCAAGTCATCTCTTGCCCAAACAATGGGTCTTACTGGTCTTCCTCTTTTCACCCTTGCCATCACACAATACTTTATGCTTAAAGCATCGGGAATGGAATTTCTGAAATTATAAATCAGCTCATACTACCACCTTACTAAATAATCTTAAATATTGCTTCTGTAAAATGCTCTCGAGTCAGCGTCAACTCAAAGTATAGCAGATCAAAACGTTGCCCGATCCTGTGCCGTCTTCAAAATTATTGTCTTGTTTGAACCTATTGTTGCATTGAGTGTGTGTCGATTCATCTCCTTGAGGGACTTCCTCTTCGTTGTGATTTCCTTCTTCGGGGACTGGTCTTTCCTGATATCATGTCCAAAGTCTGTGAAAAGGAACCCTGCCATCCTCTAAACGGCATTAAGACTTCCAAGACAGATGGATTTGTTCTTCTGGAAGGCTGTGGTATATTCAATATTTTCTACCAACATAGAGTTGACATGGATCAATTCTTGCTAAGTCTTTTTTATTCATTGTCCGACTTTTGAATCCTTATAAGAGAATAAAAAGGACTATATTTGAGGCAGGCACATCTTAAACCTCAAGTGACTTCTTTCCTTTTTAACACTGTGAAGAGGTGTTTTTGTTTTTGTTTTTTTTGTTTTCAGTGGTCATATTTTCCTATATTGCAAAGATGGTGTGGAGGACACATCTGACGTCCTACACAAAAGAGAAGAATTCAGCTCTTCACCAAGGTGAAGAAACCACAAGACAGTGGCATACATGCCTCCCCCCTCTGTCTGTCTGTACCCTATTTTAACACCAACATTGCGTTAGGTAAATCTGTTGTATGAGACCTCGTTAACGTGTTGAAAAGCAAAAAGGTTACTTTGGGAACTAAGGTGCGATTGACTCAAGAGGTGGTATTTTCAATCACCTCATATGCATGTGAAAGTTGGACTTGGAATATGGAAGACTGAAGCAGAATGGAGGCATTTGAATCATGGTGCTGGTGAAATATCGAAAGTAACATGGACTGCCAAAAGAACAAACAAATTCGTCTAGGGAGAAATATGACCAGAGTACTCCATAAAGGCCCAGATGGCAAGACTACCTCTCATGTGTTTTGGAGATGATGCCAGGCGAGACCAGGCCCTGGAGAAGGACATGCTTGGTAAAGAAGAGGGGCAGTCAAAACGAGGAAGACCCTCAATGAGAGGGATTGACAGTGAGATGGATTGACAGTGAGATGGATTGACAGTGAGATGGATTGACAGCCAGCAATGGGCTTGGAACTATGAACAGCTGTGAGGATGGCGCAGGAGCAGGCAGCGTTTCTTTCTGCTGTACTAGGGCTGCCATGGGTCAGAGCCCACTTGATGGGTTCTGCTTCCATGCTACAACTTTTCTCCTGGGTTCATTAATTCATTGCAATTGTCACACAGAGCTCACTGACAATGCTCATAATTATGGGGTCTATCAAGGAAGTTCACAGGTTACCCTAAGCCTGGACCAGTAAGCATTAAGGAGACAGTCGCTGAACACAGGAAAAGCTCTTGTCAGCCAGCAGTCAAGGTGCTCTCTCTGTCCCTTTGCCTCTGCTTCTGGGGGTGAGGAAGCTCCCCTCTGGGTCCGCCTCACAGTCTGAGAGGCTCCGTGCTGCTCCCTTGCTCTGTCCAATGGCCTGCTTTCCTTGGCGTTTGGCCTCAGTATAGCATGGCCTCTGCCACTTCAGATAGTTTTTGAAAGTGTTCTGTTGATGGCCCTTCTTCTTTGATGGTCCCAGGGATTCTCTCCTGGCCCTACTTCTGAAATGGCCCTCATACACAGTGGGGTAGCTAATCTACCAGAAGTAGACAACATATTCTTTCTACGTTGTCTGATGATCTTTCAAAAGCAGTAAATTGACAGGGAGCTGCCATAAACTCAAGCTGGATTCAGAAGAGGATGTGGAACTAGTAAAGGATACATATATATATATAATTTTATTGGGGGATCTTACAGATATATGTTGCCATCATCATTTTCAAGACATTATCTTTCTACTTGAGGCCTCTGATATCAGCTCCTCTTTCTTCCCTCCCTCCCTCATGAACCCTTGATTATATATTTGCATTTTTCATCTCTTGCAACAACTGCTGCATCCCTACACCCACGTTTCTGTGATCCGTCCCCTGCGAGGGTGGTTATCCATCCATCACTACTATCAGTTCCCCCTTGCTTTGAACATGTTTTCAGGAGAGACCCTGGAAAAGGACACCATGCTTGACAAAGCGAACAGGCAGTGATGACAAGGATGTCCCTCAGTGCGATTATTGACAGAGTACCTGAAACAATAGATGCAAACTCCGCAGTGGTGAGGATGGCATGGGAGCTGGTAGCAGTGTTCACTCTGCTATGAGTCAGACACCCCATGTCACCCCATGCCCTGGTGTGCCTCTCCTTCTCCTCCAGAGTAACCACCGTGCCATTGTTCTCATCCATCCCCAGGTTTCCTTCGCCACTTGACCAGCTATGTCTCTACCTCCGAATAGTTTTGAAAAACTTGAGCACAAGAGCAAACACAGCTAGTGTGAAAATGGCAAGACCACCATTATTAGAGAATGCACTTGGGAAAAGAGAAGCGGCACCGAGTGACAGGCCACAGGCAGCCAGTTTCCACGGCACAGCCCCTTCTGCTGGAGCAGAAGGCGTCAGAGGGCAAGGTCTTGAGTGTGTCTCGAGAAAAACAGGACTTCCGATCGGGGATCAGGACCTGGTCTCTCGCGTGGAGCAGACTGCACGTTTTGTGGAGAATAGGTCAGAGTCGGGGGGTGCTTTGCATTTTCTGCTTCTAAATACTGTTTCAGTGGTAATTCAAAGAAGAAAGATTTCCTTTTCGGTGGAGTAAAAAAATGTCTTCAGCTGATTATGGCAGGAGCGCAGAGAGAGGAGAGTAGCCAGCAAGTGTGAAAGCAGAGAAAGTGCAGGTGAGCACCAGGGCCAGGCTCCCTGGGGCACTGCGTCCTCACATGCAAAGAGGAACACAATCAACTTGGATTTTGCTGCATCCTCTGTCACTGAAACTGTGCCTGATACTTACTCTACCTCAATGATTGGTTTTATACTGTGCTTTTAGACCATTTTTAAAACAGCTCTTTGGGATATGTGTACACTCCACCCGAAGTCTACTGTGGTAAAGGACAAAGCCACTACTCCAACTGGCTCAAGCAAGATGTATTTACTGACCTATGTAAATGAAGACTTTGTGGACTGATTTTATTGGCCACTGGTTATTTCTCAGCCTGCCTAGCGGGTGCAGGAATGATCATTATAAATATTTTAAATACCTGATATGTTATATAATAAAGTAGAAAACAACAAAATAAGATGAAAAGGAAGTGGGTGCATCTATGTACTTGACCAGCTTCGTGGAAACGCACCCCCTTCTTCTCTTGCTTGGTTTCCTTCACTGTCTCGGACAGCTCTGAGTAGGAAACTCCCTGCAGCATCAAGCCTATTATCTTTACAGCGGTAAGAGTGTTACTCTCTTTTCACTGTTGCAAAAGTCCCAGGTTGACCACTGGCTTGAGTCAAGTTTTAAGCCAATGCTTGACTCAGGATAGAAGTGTGTCCTCTCTAACTGGGTTAGGCCAACATCATGGCCCCTCTGAAGCTAATGAACAAGGCTAACCCCTCTCTCTTCCCCAGCAATACATGGTGGGCAAAGCCTCTCATAGTTTCCTGACTAGAAAAAAAAAAAAAAAAAGCAGGAGAAACAACAGACAACTCTTTCAATTCCCCTGGGTTGTTTGAAGAGAAGAAAAGACTGATATTCAGACCACCATTAGTAGCCTCTATTTTACCACCACACCATTTGTCTTCCAGTTTGCTGTACGTTGCTGTCATGCTGGAAGTTGTGCCACTGGCATTTCCAATACAAAGCAGGGTTGCCCAGGGTGAGTAGGTTTCAGAGCAGCTTCAAGACTAAGACACACTAAGAAGAAGGAACAGGTAGACCACCCCTGAAATGTCAGTGACTATAGCATCCACAGCAAAAAGACAAAAGAGTCAGATGCTGGGCAAGACGGATCAGCATGTTGGCCACAACAGACACAAACACTTTAACATAGTGACGATGACACAGGACGGGACAGTGTCTGTTTCTGTTGTACATAGGCTCCCCGTGAGTCAGAGCTGACTCGACGGTGCCTAATCACATAACCACAACCAGAACAACGATTAAAGCTATCTTGGAAGAAGTTCGTCCAGGATGTTCCCTAGAAAGGAGAATGATGATTCTTCATCTCGGGTCCTGTGAGGAGGGGCTGGTGCTTGGGAAAAGACATGTTTGGTGGGGGGTGGGGAGCATCAGAGAAAAACAGGAACACCTGCAACAAGATGGGCTGACACAGTGGCTGCAGGAATGAGGTCCCCATAAAATGACTGGGAGGATGCACATGACCAGGCAGTGTTTCTTTCTGCTGTACTCACTCTGAACTGACTGGATGGTCCCTAAGACCACCACTAACCACTGTGTGGTTGGTGCAGTGTGTTAACTGTTGGGTTCCTAACTGAAATCAGCGGAAAGCTTGGTGATTCAAAGCCACCAGCTGCTCCTGGGGCAAAAGAGGAGGCTGTCTGCATCTGTAAAGACGTACAGAAACCCGATGGAGCAGAACTACTGTTATATAGCCAATATTAGTCGGAGTCGACTGGTTAGTAGGGGGTTGCCTTCCGGTGGTACTACATCTATCAACTGATGGGAAACAGATGACCTTCCTTCAGGTAGGGGAGGACATGCTCTGTGTAACTGCCCAAACAGAGACAGGCTGCCCTCTTCTGGCGAAAAATCTTAGCCTGTGCTGTTTTCTCTTTCTTGGGTCTATTTTTGGTTATATGAGAAAGTATCACTGTCTTTGCTACACAGGTCGCAAATTTTATTGCATGTAACTGATCATTAGAAGGCACCATCCTTGGGCCCAGCCCAACTTGAGCAACAATCCAGGAAACGAACATTTCAGCTGGTCTGCTTAGCTCTGCACAGAAGACCGAGAAGTACGCGTCTGCTTTCTTAGATGGAATCGCACAACAAACTGAGGAATCATCAAAACGAAGACAGCAAACTGTTACTACTCCACAATAGAGTACCACGGAGCTTGCGGGTGGGCTTGCTTATTTTCCCTTCCTTGAGCTTTTTCAAAAACACCTTGTTTTGTTTACTGAAGAAATTTAAAAACAGGAACACCATAAAAAGGATCATAGTTGATCAAATTATACTTAAAAACTTTAGAAGAGCTCAAAGGACAGCAATCCTGAAGTGGTTCTCTCTCTTACTCCCCCAGGACGGATTTTTTGGCCTCATTTTTCAAATGGCTATTAGACTGTGGATTGCTTCCCTGCTAGCACGCTGCCGCTTTCTATGCGTTGAGATGAGCATCACCTCTTCTCTGCTTTCCAGCCATCTCCTCTCTCCTCCTCTGCCAGTTACCATCTAAATAACTCCTCTCTCCTTCCCCAAAGAACATCATCCATCCTTCATGTAGCCTTCATCACCCATCATTTTGAATGGCTCTTTCTGCAACAGGCCTATGATCACTCCAGTGATCACTACAGGGTTTATAGCATCAACAATTTAGGAGTCTGTAGCTTGAACATTGTTTCAGGATTATAGAACATTAGTATAGTAATAGCTTGGGGGTGGGGTTGGTGGGACCAACGCAAAGGCATTGAGATGGATGAAAGACAGGACTCGTTGTTATTAAGAGCTTCCAATAAGAGAAGGGTGCAAAACAGGGTCACAGAGTGAGTGCACCTGGAGACAGGAAACAGCAAGACAGATCTGCAGGAGACAGCTCATGTGTACTGAAGGGGATGGAGTTACCTCAGTTTAATGAGCTCCGTGTACATTGGGAATTCTGAGTAATTCCATTGGCCCAGGAAGAAGAACTCATCCCTTGGTATTAAGTACAGGGTGGTGGGGTGGGGGGAGGGTGTTCTGGCAGTTGAGTGTGTGCAATGTGGTGGCTTAAGAGTGTTGGAGCTTGATAAGGGAAGTGGTTGGGTGGTAGATTTAGCAAACTACCTGTAAGCTGGGTGATGGCAGCACTTATGATATGTCCTATTACAAACTGGCATTAAGATAAGAGCAAGAATCCAGCTCCAAGCAGTCCTTTGGTTTCTTTCTAATCTCTGGGGTATTCAACACTGAATCTTAAGCAGATACAAAGTGGTGATTATGTGCGTTGTCCATTAAAGTTGGA
>NW_022111373.1:94532380-94533625 GCF_000313985.2 Echinops telfairi
ACCACATTCAAAGATATATTTGCAGCAAAGTTAAATAAATAGCCATGCACAAATATCTTGTGCCAATTCCCTATATATCTGTAGGCATACACATACTTTCTCTCCTACACTCTTTCAGCCTGTAGGGCGATCCATGCATCTACTCACAGAGTACCATAATTGTAGGGTTGTGTATGTAACAATATACACCACTGTTTTTAACTCTTGCATGCCCCATGCCTCCATACACTGATTACCTTCCCCTTCACCCAAGGTAGCATATCTTTATACTCTAGTCAGTGATGTACCCTCTCTGTCAGCATGTTCTCCAGGATCAGTTATGTTGTGAAGTGTTTTGCTCCTTGAAATTTTCTGTTCAACACTTTTACTTTATCTTTTCTTCCATTTGCTTCAGCTATTCTGCATAGAAAAGCAAGTTTCAGGGTCTCATCTGACATGTAGTTGGGCTTTTTATTTCTTTCCTGTCTTTTATATGACTTTTTGCTTTCTTTGTGTATGATGTTATCTCATAACACACCTGGTCTTTGATCATTAGGGTTCAGAGTGCCAAAGCTGTACCTAGTTTCAATTGGGATAGACTCAAGGTTGTATTTTGGCTTTCATGGATTTGTTTTCATTTTCTTCTATTTCAATCCGAAGTTGCATATAAACAATTGATGATCTCCTCTACAGTCTTCCCTAGCCTTGTTTTGACTCATGATACTGGGCTTCTCTATGGTCTCTTCCCACAGAGGTAGTCAATTCGATGCTAGCGTATTCCACCTAAGGAATTCCCTATGTACTGTCACTATTTGTAATTTTGACAAAAGGTATAATGGAGAAATCACTGGGTTTGCAAAATTCTGTTATGTGCTCTCTGGTTTCATTTCTATTGGCAAAGCCTTATTCTCCAACTAGTGTTGCTCTCTCTTTGTTTCCACATTTTACATTCCAATCCCCAATTATAAATGCATTTTGATTGCATGGTTGACTTTCCGACTGAAGAAGTTGGTAGAATTCTTCAATTTCTTCATCACTGGCTTCAGTTATTTGTGTATGAATTTGAATGATAGTTGTATTAATCGGGCTTCCTTGTAGGCTTACTGATAATATACTATCACAGACAGCATTGTACTACAAGAAAGACCTTGGAATGTTCTTTTTGATGATGAATGCAAGACCGGTCTTCTTGGCTATGTTATTCTCAGCATAATAAACTACTGTTGTTGTGTTGTTCGGTGCCATGAAATTGGATGCCAATCATAC
>NW_022111373.1:94534252-94535871 GCF_000313985.2 Echinops telfairi
CTTTTTAAAAGCCTTATGCAACAGATTTACACCATCTAATTTTCCCTTTGATCTTTTGCCTGTAGCTTTCCTGAAGTTTGATCCAAGCGAGACAAACTCATTGACAACATCAGCCTGTTCTCTGTTTATCATGATGTTAGCTACTGGTCCATTTGTGGGGTTTTTTCCACTACATTGTGTTGTAATACTGAAAGCTGTGATCCTTGATCTTCATCCACAAGCTCTTCAAGTCTTTCTCGTTACAGCAAGCACGTTTGGGTCATCTGCATATCACAGGTGATTAATAAGCCTTCCTCCAAACCAGATACCACATTCTTCTTGATATAAGCCAGCTTCTTGATTATGTGCTCAGCATACAGATGGAGTAAGTCGGGTGAGAAGATACAATGCTGACAAACACCATTCCAGATTTAAAACATGGAATCTGCCCCGTTCTGTTCACACAACAGGCTCTTAATTCATGTTCACGTTCCGCATGAGCACAGTGTTGTATTCTGGCATTCCCATTCTTTCCAAGCTCTTCCAGAGTTGTTAAGGGTCCACACAGTAGAATGCCTTTGCATAGTCAATAAAACACAAGAAAATAACTTTCTGGTAGTCTCTGCTTTAAACCAAGCTCTATTTGATGTCAGCAATGATAGCCCCTCATCCACATCCTCGTCTGACTCTGACCTGAACCGCTGGTATCTCCCTCTCAACGTACCGCTGCAACCATTGTTGGATGACCTTCAGCAAAATGTTACTTGCTTGTGACATTTCTAATGTGGTTCCCTAATTTGAGTATTGCTTTGTTTCCTTGCACAGTGTTATTATGAGACAGAATTGAGTCTACAGCACATATGGATGACAACAGCAATTTAAAAAAATTTTCCTCTTGATTTTTTGATATCAAAATTTATCAATGTTCTTTGTTACACAAGAATGTATTAGTCTCTTATGAAGTGTAGTACATGGTGTGGGGGTGGCCATATCTGACCTCCTCTGGCTTTCGTATTGCCACGAGGCAGAGGTCAGGCATGCTTCTACCCACCAGCTTTAACCTATTCTGAAACCAGCTGCTCCTCCCACGACATTCTGGTTTTCTCTGCTTTGGTAATTCATTGCAGAGGCCACACCAAAGTCACAGACAAAACTCCAAATGAAGGCAGTTTATTAGAGAGCTAACAGATCATCACAAATCAGGATAAGCAAACACCAAAGACACACTCACTGCTCTGCGGCAACCCCTCTCCTCAGGCAGCAGCCAAGTCTCTCCTGTCCTCAGTCAAGTGGTCTCTTGGCATAGGCCTTGGTGAGCCTGGAAGCCAGCCTGCTGCTTTGCCTCATGATCCTATAGTTTTTATCCTTATTATCCTTAGAGCCAGGGAGTGGACACTAAAGCTGACCACTCCTTTCTGTTCATGCTACATATGCTCTATTTGAATAATCCCACCCAGTAATTTGGTGGGAGTAACAGAAGCATGGATAGAAGAACCATGTTAAGAAATTTCATTTGAACACACCAAAGTTAAACCACTTTGTTCTGTCTTGGATTCAACTTGACTTCCTCTGCATTTGGGCAGTCTGTAACTACTCTATTCCATTTTCTCTGTAACTACACTATTCCTTTTTCTTTTTTT
>NW_022111373.1:94537303-94538568 GCF_000313985.2 Echinops telfairi
CTTCACTTAAAAATATGTTATTAGAACAAAGCGTTCTTGCATTGAAGGAGTACTTGAGTAGAGGCTCAATGTCTGTCTGCTGCTTAATACTTAACAGCAGACTTAATACTTAATACTTACCAACTTAATATGTACAGAGATCTATTTCCCTATCATTATATATAAATATATTTACATATGAGTGTGCCTGTATTTAGACCTCTATAAATGTCCTCTGCCTCCTAGTTCTTTCCTCTATTTCCTTTTACTTTGCTCTTGTCTCACTATCATGGTCAGCCTTCATTTGGGCTTCAGTAATTCCTCTGTTACATTGTCCTTGATCAGACCCCACCAGGCATCCTACACCTCCTTGCCATTGATTTTAGATCAGTTGTTGTTCCCTTGCCCCTGGGTTTGTTGGCACATCACTTCCTTTCCCTGACCTCCCCTTCGCTGCTGTCCCCCCAGGACTGTTTATCCAGCTGTTTTATCCTCTGGATTTCCCCCCTTGCCTATCTTATCTAGATAGACATGCAGAGACAATAATAAGCATAAAGACAAGCCAAAGGAAAAAAAATCCCAACAAGCAAAAAGCCCCCCAAACAACAAAAGGAGAGCCTATAAATAGTTCTAGGTTTATTTGTTGACCTTGATGAGTGGTTTCTGGTCGAGTCTGATAGGGTGACACACCCTGGCCCCAAAGTCTATTTTTGGTATTCCCCCAGGGACTTCATTGCTTTGCTCCCATTGCTGCTCTGTTGCACACCCTTAACATTTCGCCCTGGTGTGGTAAGGTCAGATGTATGACAATTCCTGCACTGGGCCTCCAGTGTTGTCCCTTGTAGCGTTATGGGTCAGTGAGGGATGACATTTCTAGTGGTGGGGCAGGCCCTATGGTCCTCTCGTGCATTGGCTGCTCTGAACAGGAATATTTTCCTCAGTCAGGGTTTAGTGGGCCAGGATGTGTTCCACTCTTTTTCCTTCCCTCTTCATTCGCTCCTGTTTGCTCTGATCAGACCACCTCTCTTCCTGAGCTGTAGTTTCAGTGCTGTCCTCTGAAGTGCATTCTTTCATGGGGGTGGAGGGTAGGGAGGGGTCCACATAGTTGGCATTGGATCCAGCCCTGCAGACCTCTCTATTCATTGGCTGTATGTTGCATTCATGCCTTGGCACACTGGGTTGCAGTCTGGTCCCTCTCTCCCTCTCCTGTGAGGTATAAACAATACCCTCCCCTTGGGTGGGTTAGTGCCCTGTGCCCCCCTTACCCATGTCTTCTTCCTTCCTTC
>NW_022111373.1:94539814-94541858 GCF_000313985.2 Echinops telfairi
GGGCCCTTATCAAAGATCAGTTGCCTGTATGCTGATGATTTTATTTCTGGGTTTTCAGTTCTTTTCCATTGGTCTGAGTATCTGTCATTATACCAATACCATGCTGTTTTGACCACTGTGGCTGTAGGTGCTAAAGTCAGGTAAAGCAAGCCCTCCAACTTTGTCTTTTCAGGACAAAGAACTCTTGAGGAGTTCTCTGCTAATTCTGGGTTTCTTCCCTCTCCAAATGAAGTTGGCAATCTTCCAATTCTTTGATGAAAGATGGTGGTATTTGTATCAGGACAGAATTAAACTTGTATAGTGCCTTCTGCAGAACTGACATCTTTACTATATTGAGTCTTCCAATCCACAAGCATGGGATATTTTTCCCATTTGTTGAGGTCACTCTGGGTTTCTTGTAATAGTATTCTGTAATTTTCCTCCTACAAACCTTTTTTTAACTCAGGTACATACCTAAATATTTCAATTTGTGTTTGACTATTGTGTAGGGTACTACTTTTTTGATTCCTTCTTCTAAGGTCTTGTCTGATGTGTACAGCTATCCGATAGACTTGTGTGTGTTGATCATGTATCCTGCTACCCTGCCATATTCCTCTATTGCTTCCAGTACTTCCCTTGTGGAGCTTTGGGGATTTTTTCCATATACAAAATCATATCATCTGTGAAAAATGATAGTTTCACCTCTTCTTTCCCCAGGAAAATACCTTTGATATCTCTTCTTTGCCTTAGTTTGTTATCTAGGACCTCCAGTATGATGTGAAATAAGAGTGGGGTCAAGAGGCATCCTTGTCTGGTGCTCTGTTTCAGTGGGATTCCCTTTGTCTTTTCTCCAGTGACTACCACATTGGCTGTTGGTTTTTCATAGATAGCTTGTATTATATTGAGGAACTTTCCTTCCATTTCCATCTTCTTGAGTGTCATAAACAGGAATGGGTGTTGGATGTTGTCAAATGCTTTTTCCACATGTATCAATATTATCTTGCAGTTCTTATAATTTTGTATGTCCATGTGGTGAATAATACTAATGGTCTTTCATATGTTGAAACATTCCTGCAACCCTGGTATGAATCCCACTTGGTCATGATGAATTATTTGTTTTATATACTTTTGTATTCCATTGGCCAGCATTTTGTTAAGGATTTTTGCATCCATGTTCACCAGGGATATTTGTCTGTAGGTCTTGATTCTTGTGATGTCCTTGTCTGCTTTAGGTAACAGAGCTATACTAGCTTCATAGAAGAGGGTTCAGGAGTTTTCCATTTTTTTCTATGTTCTGGAAGAGTTTGTGTAGGATTGGTGTCAGTTCTTCCCTGAATTCTTGGTAGTATACTCATGTGAAGCCATCTGGCCTGGGGAATTTTTTTTCTTGGTAATCCCTTGATAACCTTGACTATTTCTTCTATTGCTATGGATCTGTTGAGCTTCTTGACATACACCTGAGATAGGCAAGGGAGGGATTGTTTTTCTAAATATTTATCTATGTCTTCCAAGTTGTTGAATTTACTGGAATACAGGCTTTCATAGTACTTTGTAATTATCCTTTTGATTTAATTAAGGTCTCTTGTAATGTCCCCTGTTTCATCCCTCACCCTTGCTATTGAAATTTGTTCTTTCCTTTCTTTGGTTAGATTTGCCAGCAGTCTGTAGATTCTGTTGGTTCCTTTCAAAGAACCAACTTTTAGCTTCATTAATTTTTTTTCACAATTTTCTTGTTTTCCCTCCCATGCATCTCAGTCCTGTATTTCATTATTTCTTTTCTTTTGTTATTCATAGGATTGTCCTGTTGACTCTGCTCTAATTGCTGTAAATTTTGTGCCAGCATATCAATCATAAGTCTCGCTTCCTTTTTCATGCATGCATGCATTGCAATCAAACTTCCTCCATCAGCTGCCTTTGCTGTGTCCCAAAGGTCTTGGTATGCTGTATTCTCATTCTCATTGGTTTCTAGAAACTTTCTAATTTCATCTCTGATCTGGGCTAGTACCCATTCTGAAATAGTTTATTGTGCCAGCCTGGCTGATAAACACAAGTGGGATTAACTGAA
>NW_022111373.1:94542310-94543924 GCF_000313985.2 Echinops telfairi
TTTAACTGTTTATTTCTTGTATTATATATTTAACTGTATATGATTGAACAGTTCATTCCTTGTCATATATCTACTTATCTTTATAAATGAATATATTAAATGATCAGCAATTTGGTTTTATCTCTGTAGAGAACCCTAACACACATTCCTTTTGCAATAGAGGGTTATTCATCCTCTAATTGTTTCCCCTTGTTTTCTTAATTGTCCTTTTGTTGATTTCCAGCCTTATGACATAGTTGACAGAGAGAGAAATCTTTATGATCTCTATGTGATTGAATTTACACAGATTCAACATATGTCCCAGCATGTGATCTATCTTCAACTATGTGCCATGTGGGGTTGAAAAGAATGTGGGTTATTTTTTTTTGTTTTACATTTGGGTGAACTCTGAAAATATCTATCAGATCAAGTAATCTAATTGTAATGTTTAGATCTATAGCCTTCTTGTTAAGCTTCTTTCCCTGTGATCTTTCTTGGAGAGGGTGTATTAAAGTCTACTTTAATACTATAAAGTCTACTTAAATGCTACTGTAATTGTTGAGCCTGTGATTTCTTTTCTCATCTTTTGGAGCATTTGTTTGATGAATTCCGTGGGTCTCTTGTTGGGCATGTATACATTATTATGCTCACTGGTTCATGGTCTACTGTTCCCTTGAGCATTATTTAGTGCCCCTTTTTATCTTTTGTTACAGCTTTCACCCGGCGATCATTTTGTCTGAGATTAGCTTTGCAACCCTGCTTTTTTTGAATTGCCATTTGCTTGGTATATTTTTTCCAGTCTTTGATTCTCAGCCTATTTTTGTCTGTCATCTTAAGATGTGTCTCCTGTAGGCAGCAGATAAAAGGGTTGTTTTCTAAGCCAGTTTGTGAGCCTCTGTCTTTTAATATCTGAGTTCAGTCCATTGATATTCAAGGTTATTACATCCATCTGTGGACCCTGTGATGTCATCTTGTACTTTTTGTGCTGGATATTTTCCTACCTCCCTTTCTTATCTGTGTGTTGTGCATGTTTGTGTGTGTGGTTCATTCTTACCTTCTTTCCACCATTGAACCAATGCTATCATTGGAGCTATTTTCCCCCTTTTTGACCTCTGGGTGGGGTTATTCTATGTGGTGGTCTCTTTGTGTTCAGTGAGTGTTGTTCTTCTGCCCATACTGGGTTGGCAAGGATCTTTTATAGGGTTGAGTTTCTTTTAACATGTTCTTTGAGTTTTTCCTTCTCTGGGAAGACTCTTACTTCTCTATTTTGATAATTTGGCTGGATAGAGTATTCTTGGGTTTGTGTTATTTAACTTCAATTTTTTAAATATCTTACTCCACTCTCTCTTCTTTTTCATAAGGTCTGCTGATAGGTCTGAGCATATTTTTATTTGGTTGTCTTTATGGGTGACAGTGTGTGTTTTTTCCCTAGCTGCTCTTAAGATTTTCTCCTTTTCATCAAAGTTAGATAGTTTAACTATTATATGCCTTGGTGACTGTGTTAGGCAGGGTTAAACCAAATTGCTGATAATTTAATATATTTATTTATAAAGATAATTAGATATATAACAAGAAATGAACTGTTAAATCATATACAGATAAATATATAATACAAGAAATAAACAGTTAAATTAT